>NC_080383.1:1886250-2200625 GCF_014773155.1 Arachis stenosperma | reverse complement strand
ACACCAAACTTAAATTGTTGCTTGTCCCCAAGCAACTGAAAATCAAATAAGATAAAAAGAAGAGAATATACTATAGACTCCAAATTATCAATGAAACTAAGCTCCAAATTAGATGAGCGGGACTAGTAGCTTTTTGCCTCCGAACAGTTTTGGCATCTCACTTTATCCTTTGAAATTCAGAATGATTGGCTTCTTTAGGAACTCAGAGTCCAGATAGTGTTATTGATTCTCCTAGTTAAGTATGATAATTCTTGAACACAGCTACTTATTGAGTCTTGGCCGTGGCCCAAAGCACTCTGTCTTCCAGTATTACCACCGGATACATACATGCCACAGACACATAATTGGGTGAACCTTTTCAGATTGTGACTCAGCTTTGCTAAAGTCCCCAATTAGAGGTGTCCAGGGTTCTTAAGCACACTCTTATTGCCTTGGATCACAACTTTATTTCTTTCTTTTTCTTTCTTTTTCTCTTTCTCCCTTTTTTTTTCGTTTTTTTCCTTCTTTTTCTCTTTTTTTTTTTTTGTATTCACTGCTTTTTCTTGCTTCAAGAATCATTTTTATGATTTTTCAGATCCTCAATAACATGTCTCCTTTTTCATCATTCTTTCAAGAGCCAACAATTTTAACATTCATGAACCACAAATTCAAAAGACATATGCACTGTTTAAGCATACATTCAGAAAACAAAAATGTTGCCACCACATCAAACTAATTAAGCTAGTTTTAAAGATGAATTTGAAATCCTGTACTTCTTGTTCTTTTGATTAAAAACAGTTTTCATTTAAGAAAGGTGATGGATTCATATTCATAGCTTTAAGGCATAGACACTAAGACACTAATGATCATAAGACACAAACATGGATAAACATAAAGCACTAAAATTCGAAAAACAGAAGAATAAAGAACAAGGAGATTAAAGAACGGGTCCACCTTAGTGATGGCGGCTCTTTCTTCTTCTTGAAGATCCTATGGAGTGTTTGAGCTCCTCAATGTCTCTTCCTTGTCTTTGTTGCTCCTCTCTCATGATCCTTTGATCTTCTCCAATTTTATGGAGGAGGATGGCATGTTCTTGATGCTCCACCCTTAGTTGTCCCATGTTGGAACTCAATTCTCCTAGGGAGGTGTTTAGTTGCTCCCAATAGTCTTGTGGAGGAAAGTGCATCCCTTGAGGTATCTCAGGGATTTCTTGATGAGAGGGGTCTCTTGTTTGCTCCATCTTCTTCTTAGTGATGGGCTTGAGGTCAGGCCTTCTCAGTTGAACCGGCTTTGGATGCCATAAATGGTTATGGAAAAACAAAAAGCAATGCTTTTACCACACCAAACTAAAAAGGTTTGCTCGTCCTCGAGCAAAAGAAGAAAGAAGAGAGTAGAAGAAGAAGAGATGGAGGAGATGGAGGTGGTGAAGAGGTATTGAGGTGAATGGTGAATGGGTGAAGAAGAAGAGAGAGTGGTAGAGTTGGTGGGGATCCTGTGGGGTCCACAGATCCTTAGGTGTCAAGGAAAAGTCATCCCTGCACCAAATGGCATCAAAATCCACGTTTTGAGCCATTTCTGGCGTTAAACGCCGGGTTGGTGCCCATTCCTGGCGTTTAACGCCAGGTTCTTGCCCTTTCCTGGCGTTTAACGCCAGTCTGGTGCCCCTTTCTGGCGTTAAACGCCCAGAATGGTGCCAGACTGGGCGTTAAACGCCCAACTGCTAGCCTCACTGGCGTTTAAACGCCAGTGAGTTCTTCCTCCAGGGTGTGCTGTTTTTCTTCCTGTTTTTCATTCTGTTTTTGCTTTTTCAATGGATTTTGTGACTTCTCATGATCATCAACCTACAAAAAACATAAAATAACAAAAGAAAATAGTTAATTATAAAACATTGGGTTGCCTCCCAACAAGCGCTTCTTTAATGTCATTAGCTTGACAGAGGACTCTCATGGAGCCTCATAAATACTCAGAACCGTGTTGGAACCTCCCAACACCAAACTTAGAGTTTGAATGTGGGGGTTCAACACCAAACTTAGAGTTTGGTTGTGGCCTCCCAACACCAAACTTAGAGTTTGACTGTGGGGGCTCTGCTTGGCTCTGCTTTGAGAGAAGCTCTTCATGCTTCCTCTCCATGATGATAGAGGGATGTCCTTGGGCCTTAAACACCAAGGATTCTTCATTCACTTGAATGATCAACTCTCCCCTATCAACATCAATCACAGCCTTTGCTGTGGCTAGGAAGGGTCTGCCAAGGATGATGGATTCATCCATGCACTTCCCAGTCTCTAGGACTATGAAGTCAGTAGGGATGTAATGGTCTTCAATCTTCACCAAAACATTCTCTACAAGTCCATGAGCTTGTTTTCTCGAATTGTCTGCCATCTCTAATGAGATTCTTGCAGCTTGCACCTCAAAGATCCCTAATTTCTCCATTACAGAGAGGGGCATGAGGTTTACACTTGACCCTAAGTCACACAAGGCCTTCTTGAAGGTCATGGTGCCTATGGTACAAGGTATAGAAAACTTCCCAGGATCCTGCCTCTTTTGAGGTAATTTCTGCCTAGACAAGTCATCCAGTTCTTTGGTGAGCAAAGGGGGTTCATCCTCCCAAGTCTCATTTCCAAACAACTTGTCATTTAGCTTCATGATTGCTCCAAGGTAATTAGCAACTTGCTCTTCAGTGATATACTCATCCTCTTCAGAGGAGGAATACTCATCAGAGCTCATGAATGGCAGAAGTAAGTCCAATGGAATCTCTATGGTCTCATTTTGAGCCTCAGATTCCCATTGTTCCTCATTGAGGAACTCAGAGGAGATTGGTACACGCCCACTGAGGTCTTCCTCAGTGGCGTCCTCCTCCTCTCTTTCCTCTCCATATTCGGCCATGTCTATGGCTTTGCACTCTCCTTTTGGATTTTCTTCTGTATTACTTGGGAGAGTGCTAGGAGGGAGTTCAGTAATTTTCTTGCTCAGCTGTCCCACTTGTCCTTCCAAATTTCTGATGGAGGACCTTGTTTCATTCATGAAACTTTGAGTGGTTTTGATTAGATCAGAGACCATTGTTGCTAAGTCAGAGGTATTCTGCTTAGAACTCTCTGTCTGTTGCTGAGAAGATGATGGAAAAGGCTTGCCATTGCTAAATCTGTTTCTTCCACCATTATTATTGAAACTTTGTTGAGGTCTCTCTTGATTCTTCCATGAGAAATTTGGGTGATTTCTCCATGAAGAATTATAGGTGTTTCCATAGGGTTCTCCTAGGTAATTCACCTCTTCCATTGAAGGGTTCTCAGGATCATAAGCTTCTTCCTCAGATGAAGCATCCTTAGTACTGCTTGGTGCATTTTGCATTCCAGACAGACTTTGAGAAATCAAATTGACTTGTTGAGTCAATATCTTGTTCTGAGCCAATATGGCATTCAGAGTGTCAATCTCAAGAACTCCTTTCTTCTGACTAGTCCCATAGTTCACAGGATTCCTTTCAGAAGTGTACATGAATTGGTTATTTGCAACCATTTCAATTAGCTCTTGAGCTTCTGTAGGCATCTTCTTCAAATGAAGAGATCCTCCAGAAGAGCTATCCAAGGACATCTTAGATAGTTCAGAGAGACCATCATAGAAAATACCTATGATGCTCCATTCAGAAAGCATGTCAGAAGGACATCTTCTGATTAATTGTTTGTATCTTTCCCAAGCTTCATAGAGGGATTCTCCATCCTTCTGTCTGAAGGTTTGGACTTCCACTCTAAGCTTACTCAATTTTTGAGGTGGAAAGAACTTTGCCAAGAAGGCATTGACTAGCTTTTCCCAAGAGTCCAGGCTTTCTTTAGGTTGAGAGTCCAACCATATTCTAGCTCTGTCTCTTACAGCAAAAGGGAATAGCATCAGTCTATAGACCTCAGGGTCAACCCCATTAGTCTTGACTGTGTCACAGATTTGCAAGAATTCAGCTAAGAACTGATGAGGATCTTCCATTGGAAGTCCATGGAACTTGCAATTCTGTTGCATTAGAGAAACTAATTGAGGCTTAAGCTCAAAGTTGTTTGCTCTAATGGCAGGGATAGAGATGCTTCTCCCCTAAAAGTCGGGAGTAGGTGCAGTAAAGTCACCCAGCACCTTCCTTGCATTGTTTGCATTGTTGTTGTTTTCGGCTGCCATGTGTTCTTCTTCTTTGAAGAATTCGGTCAGCTTCAACAAGAATGCCTTTGTCTTTGTTCCTGCTCATATGAAAGAGAAGAAAACAAGAAAATATGGAATCCTCTATGTCACAGTATAGAGATTCCTTGAGGTGTCAGAGGAAAAGAAAAGTAGAAGACAGAAGTAGAAAATTCGAACTTATCAAAGAAGATGGAGTTCGAATTTTGCATTAAGAGATAGTGTTAGTCCAAAAGTAGAAGGATGTGAGAAGAAGGGAAGTAATTTTCGAAAATTAAGTAAAAGATTTTGAAAACATTTTGAAAAACACTAATTGATTTTTGAAAACAAAAGTGGGAAAGAAGTAAAGTGATTTTTGAAAAAGATTTTGAAATTAGAAATTAAAAAGATTTGATTGAAAACTATTTTGAAAAAGATGTGATTAAAAAGATTTGATTGAAAAGTTATGGTTTTAAAAAGATGTGATTGAGAAGATATGATTTGAAAACAATTTTAAAAGATATGATTTGAAAACAATTTGAAAAGATATGGTTTTGAAAATTAATGACTTGCCTAACAAGAAAAGACATGATTCAAACATAAAACCTTCCTCAACAGAAAAGGCAAAAAATGTTCAATCAAATCATTAATTGTTAGTAAGTATCTTTGAAAAAGGAAAGAAATTGATTTTGAAAACATTTGATTGAAAAGATATGATTTGAAAAAGATTTGATTTTGAAAAGCTTTGAAAACTTGAAAAAAAATTGATTTTGAAAACAAAATCTTCCCCCTTTGCCATCCTGGCGTTAAACGCCCAGAATGGTATACATTCTGGCGTTTAACGCCCAAAATGCTACCTTTTTGGGCGTTAAACGCCCAACCAGGTGCCCTGGCTGGCGTTTAAATGCCAGTCTACCTTCTTCACTGGGCATTTTTGAATGCTCAGCTTTTTCTGTATAATTCCTCTGCAGTGTGTTCTGAATCTTCAATCCCTTGTATCATTGACTTGAAAAGACACAAATTAAAAAATTGTTTGGATTTTTTAATAATTAAAATGCAACAAGAATCAAATAACAATGCATGCAAGACACCAAACTTAGCAGTTTGTATACTACTGACACTAATGAACTGAAAATGCATATGAGACACACAAAATACTCAAGTCAATAGAATTTAAAGATTAAAACAAAGAAATCATCAAGAACAACTTGAAGATCAATGAGGACACATGCATGAATGCAATAAGAACAGAAATATGCAATTGACACTAAACTTAAGATGAGACTCTAGACTCAAACAAGAAATATTTTTGGGTTTTATGATTTTGTAATTTTTTTTTGCTTTTTTCGAAAATTAAGTGAAAAGGAAAATAAAGGTATCAAAATTCTTAATGAGAATTCCAGGAATCATGCAATGTTAGTCTAAAGCTTTAGTCTAAAGGAATTAGACATGGCCGGCTAAGCTTCAGCAGGACATTGCATTCAAGAGCTAAATTGATGATGATCAATCAGCTTTGGTGATGATAGGAACATCACCTTGAAACACTAGAATTCATTCTTAAGAACTCTGAAAAAAAATAATACCTAATCTAAGCAACAAGATGAACCGTCAGTTGTCCATACACAAGAACAATCCCCGGCAACGGCGCCAAAAACTTGGTGCACGAAATTGTGATCACTACAACTTCGCACAACTAACCAGCAAGTGCACTGGGTCGTCCAAGTAATACCTTACGCGAGTAAGGGTCGATCCCACGGAGATTGGTGGTATGAAGCAAGCTATGGTCATCTTGTAAATCTCAGTCAGGCAGACTCAAATGGGTATAGATGATGAACGAATATAATATAAAAGATAAAGATAGTGATACTTATGTATATCATTGGTGTAAGAGCTTCAGACAAGTGTATGAAGATGCCTTCCCTTCCGTCTCTCTGCTTTCCTACTGCCTTCATCCAATCCTTCTTACTCCTTTCCATGGCAAGCTCGTGTAGGGTTTCACTGTTGTCAGCAGCTACCTCCCATCCGCGCAGTGAAAGCTAATGCACACACTCTGTCACAGTGCTGCCAATCACCGGTTTGGTTCCCTCCCCTACCGGAATAGAATCACTCTTTTGCGTCTGTCACTAACGCCCAGTAGGTTACAGGTTTGAAGCACGTCACAGTCATTCAATCATTGAATCCTACTCAGAATACCACAGACAAGGTTTAGACCTTCCGGATTCTCTTGAATGCCGCCATCAGGTCCTGCCTTTACCACGAAGATTCCTTTTAAAGAATCCAAGAGATATTCACTAAGCCTCAGATGCTTGTAGAACAAGAATGGTTGTCAGTCACCTTGTTCATGGGTGAGAATGGTGATGGGCGTCAATCATCACCTTCATCATGTTGAAGAACAAGTGATATCTTGGATAAAGAACAAGTGGAATTGAATGGAAGAACAATAGTAATTGCATTAACACTCGAGGTACAGCAGAGCTCCACACCTTAATCTATGGTGTGTAGAAACTCCACCGTTGAAAATACATAAGAACAAAAGTGATCATTGGTTTCGGCCCCAGAGAGGGAACCAGAAGAACCAAGATGAAAATACAATAGTAAAAGGTCCTACTTATAGAAACTAGTAGCCTAAGGTGTACAAGAATGAGTAAATGACATAAAAATCCACTTCCGGGCCCACTTGGTGTGTGCTTGGGCTGAGCAATGAAGCATTTTTCGTGTAGAGACTCTTCTTGGCGTTTAACTCCCGTTTTAGTGCCAGTTTGGGCGTTTAACTCCCATTCTTGTGCCAGTTTGGGCGTTTAACGCTGGGAATTCTGAGGGTGACTTTGAACGCCGGTTTGGGCCATCAAATCTTGGGCAAAGTATGGACTATTATATTGCTGGAAAGCCCAGGATGTCTACTTTCCAACGCCGTTAAGAGCGCGCCAATTGGGTTTCTGTAGCTCCAGAAAATCCACTTCGAGTGCAGGGAGGTCAGAATCCAACAGCATCTGCAGTCCTTTTGAGTCTCTGAATCAGATTTTTGCTCAGATCCCTCAATTTCAGCCAGAAAATACCTGAAATCACAGAAAAACACACAAACTCATAGTAAAGTCCAGAAAAGTGAATTTTAACTAAAAACTAATAAAAATATACTAAAAACTCAACTCAAACTACTAAAAACATACTAAAAACAATGCCAAAAAGCGTACAAATTATCCGCTCATCACAACACCAAACTTAAATTGTTGCTTGTCCCCAAGCAACTGAAAATCAAATAAGATAAAAAGAAGAGAATATACTATAGACTCCAAATTATCAATGAAACTAAGCTCCAAATTAGATGAGCGGGACTAGTAGCTTTTTGCCTCCGAACAGTTTTGGCATCTCACTTTATCCTTTGAAATTCAGAATGATTGGCTTCTTTAGGAACTCAGAGTCCAGATAGTGTTATTGATTCTCCTAGTTAAGTATGATAATTCTTGAACACAGCTACTTATTGAGTCTTGGCCGTGGCCCAAAGCACTCTGTCTTCCAGTATTACCACCGGATACATACATGCCACAGACACATAATTGGGTGAACCTTTTCAGATTGTGACTCAGCTTTGCTAAAGTCCCCAATTAGAGGTGTCCAGGGTTCTTAAGCACACTCTTATTGCCTTGGATCACAACTTTATTTCTTTCTTTTTCTTTCTTTTTCTCTTTCTCCCTTTTTTTTTCGTTTTTTTCCTTCTTTTTCTTTTTTTTTTTTGTATTCACTGCTTTTTCTTGCTTCAAGAATCATTTTTATGATTTTTCAGATCCTCAATAACATGTCTCCTTTTTCATCATTCTTTCAAGAGCCAACAATTTTAACATTCATGAACCACAAATTCAAAAGACATATGCACTGTTTAAGCATACATTCAGAAAACAAAAATGTTGCCACCACATCAAACTAATTAAGCTAGTTTTAAAGATGAATTTGAAATCCTGTACTTCTTGTTCTTTTGATTAAAAACAGTTTTCATTTAAGAAAGGTGATGGATTCATATTCATAGCTTTAAGGCATAGACACTAAGACACTAATGATCATAAGACACAAACATGGATAAACATAAAGCACTAAAATTCGAAAAACAGAAGAATAAAGAACAAGGAGATTAAAGAACGGGTCCACCTTAGTGATGGCGGCTCTTTCTTCTTCTTGAAGATCCTATGGAGTGTTTGAGCTCCTCAATGTCTCTTCCTTGTCTTTGTTGCTCCTCTCTCATGATCCTTTGATCTTCTCCAATTTTATGGAGGAGGATGGCATGTTCTTGATGCTCCACCCTTAGTTGTCCCATGTTGGAACTCAATTCTCCTAGGGAGGTGTTTAGTTGCTCCCAATAGTCTTGTGGAGGAAAGTGCATCCCTTGAGGTATCTCAGGGATTTCTTGATGAGAGGGGTCTCTTGTTTGCTCCATCTTCTTCTTAGTGATGGGCTTGAGGTCAGGCCTTCTCAGTTGAACCGGCTTTGGATGCCATAAATGGTTATGGAAAAACAAAAAGCAATGCTTTTACCACACCAAACTAAAAAGGTTTGCTCGTCCTCGAGCAAAAGAAGAAAGAAGAGAGTAGAAGAAGAAGAGATGGAGGAGATGGAGGTGGTGAAGAGGTATTGAGGTGAATGGTGAATGGGTGAAGAAGAAGAGAGAGTGGTAGAGTTGGTGGGGATCCTGTGGGGTCCACAGATCCTTAGGTGTCAAGGAAAAGTCATCCCTGCACCAAATGGCATCAAAATCCACGTTTTGAGCCATTTCTGGCGTTAAACGCCGGGTTGGTGCCCATTCCTGGCGTTTAACGCCAGGTTCTTGCCCTTTCCTGGCGTTTAACGCCAGTCTGGTGCCCCTTTCTGGCGTTAAACGCCCAGAATGGTGCCAGACTGGGCGTTAAACGCCCAACTGCTAGCCTCACTGGCGTTTAAACGCCAGTGAGTTCTTCCTCCAGGGTGTGCTGTTTTTCTTCCTGTTTTTCATTCTGTTTTTGCTTTTTCAATGGATTTTGTGACTTCTCATGATCATCAACCTACAAAAAACATAAAATAACAAAAGAAAATAGTTAATTATAAAACATTGGGTTGCCTCCCAACAAGCGCTTCTTTAATGTCATTAGCTTGACAGAGGACTCTCATGGAGCCTCATAAATACTCAGAACCGTGTTGGAACCTCCCAACACCAAACTTAGAGTTTGAATGTGGGGGTTCAACACCAAACTTAGAGTTTGGTTGTGGCCTCCCAACACCAAACTTAGAGTTTGACTGTGGGGGCTCTGCTTGGCTCTGCTTTGAGAGAAGCTCTTCATGCTTCCTCTCCATGATGATAGAGGGATGTCCTTGGGCCTTAAACACCAAGGATTCTTCATTCACTTGAATGATCAACTCTCCCCTATCAACATCAATCACAGCCTTTGCTGTGGCTAGGAAGGGTCTGCCAAGGATGATGGATTCATCCATGCACTTCCCAGTCTCTAGGACTATGAAGTCAGTAGGGATGTAATGGTCTTCAATCTTCACCAAAACATTCTCTACAAGTCCATGAGCTTGTTTTCTCGAATTGTCTGCCATCTCTAATGAGATTCTTGCAGCTTGCACCTCAAAGATCCCTAATTTCTCCATTACAGAGAGGGGCATGAGGTTTACACTTGACCCTAAGTCACACAAGGCCTTCTTGAAGGTCATGGTGCCTATGGTACAAGGTATAGAAAACTTCCCAGGATCCTGCCTCTTTTGAGGTAATTTCTGCCTAGACAAGTCATCCAGTTCTTTGGTGAGCAAAGGGGGTTCATCCTCCCAAGTCTCATTTCCAAACAACTTGTCATTTAGCTTCATGATTGCTCCAAGGTAATTAGCAACTTGCTCTTCAGTGATATACTCATCCTCTTCAGAGGAGGAATACTCATCAGAGCTCATGAATGGCAGAAGTAAGTCCAATGGAATCTCTATGGTCTCATTTTGAGCCTCAGATTCCCATTGTTCCTCATTGAGGAACTCAGAGGAGATTGGTACACGCCCACTGAGGTCTTCCTCAGTGGCGTCCTCCTCCTCTCTTTCCTCTCCATATTCGGCCATGTCTATGGCTTTGCACTCTCCTTTTGGATTTTCTTCTGTATTACTTGGGAGAGTGCTAGGAGGGAGTTCAGTAATTTTCTTGCTCAGCTGTCCCACTTGTCCTTCCAAATTTCTGATGGAGGACCTTGTTTCATTCATGAAACTTTGAGTGGTTTTGATTAGATCAGAGACCATTGTTGCTAAGTCAGAGGTATTCTGCTTAGAACTCTCTGTCTGTTGCTGAGAAGATGATGGAAAAGGCTTGCCATTGCTAAATCTGTTTCTTCCACCATTATTATTGAAACTTTGTTGAGGTCTCTCTTGATTCTTCCATGAGAAATTTGGGTGATTTCTCCATGAAGAATTATAGGTGTTTCCATAGGGTTCTCCTAGGTAATTCACCTCTTCCATTGAAGGGTTCTCAGGATCATAAGCTTCTTCCTCAGATGAAGCATCCTTAGTACTGCTTGGTGCATTTTGCATTCCAGACAGACTTTGAGAAATCAAATTGACTTGTTGAGTCAATATCTTGTTCTGAGCCAATATGGCATTCAGAGTGTCAATCTCAAGAACTCCTTTCTTCTGACTAGTCCCATAGTTCACAGGATTCCTTTCAGAAGTGTACATGAATTGGTTATTTGCAACCATTTCAATTAGCTCTTGAGCTTCTGTAGGCGTCTTCTTCAAATGAAGAGATCCTCCAGAAGAGCTATCCAAGGACATCTTAGATAGTTCAGAGAGACCATCATAGAAAATACCTATGATGCTCCATTCAGAAAGCATGTCAGAAGGACATCTTCTGATTAATTGTTTGTATCTTTCCCAAGCTTCATAGAGGGATTCTCCATCCTTCTGTCTGAAGGTTTGGACTTCCACTCTAAGCTTACTCAATTTTTGAGGTGGAAAGAACTTTGCCAAGAAGGCATTGACTAGCTTTTCCCAAGAGTCCAGGCTTTCTTTAGGTTGAGAGTCCAACCATATTCTAGCTCTGTCTCTTACAGCAAAAGGGAATAGCATCAGTCTATAGACCTCAGGGTCAACCCCATTAGTCTTGACTGTGTCACAGATTTGCAAGAATTCAGCTAAGAACTGATGAGGATCTTCCATTGGAAGTCCATGGAACTTGCAATTCTGTTGCATTAGAGAAACTAATTGAGGCTTAAGCTCAAAGTTGTTTGCTCTAATGGTAGGGATAGAGATGCTTCTCCCCTAAAAGTCGGGAGTAGGTGCAGTAAAGTCACCCAGCACCTTCCTTGCATTGTTTGCATTGTTGTTGTTTTCGGCTGCCATGTGTTCTTCTTCTTTGAAGAATTCGGTCAGCTTCAACAAGAATGCCTTTGTCTTTGTTCCTGCTCATATGAAAGAGAAGAAAACAAGAAAATATGGAATCCTCTATGTCACAGTATAGAGATTCCTTGAGGTGTCAGAGGAAAAGAAAAGTAGAAGACAGAAGTAGAAAATTCGAACTTATCAAAGAAGATGGAGTTCGAATTTTGCATTAAGAGATAGTGTTAGTCCAAAAGTAGAAGGATGTGAGAAGAAGGGAAGTAATTTTCGAAAATTAAGTAAAAGATTTTGAAAACATTTTGAAAAACACTAATTGATTTTTGAAAACAAAAGTGGGAAAGAAGTAAAGTGATTTTTGAAAAAGATTTGAAATTAGAAATTAAAAAGATTGATTGAAAACTATTTTGAAAAAGATGTGATTAAAAAGATTTGATTGAAAAGTTATGGTTTTAAAAAGATGTGATTGAGAAGATATGATTTGAAAACAATTTTAAAAGATATGATTTGAAAACAATTTGAAAAGATATGGTTTTGAAAATTAATGACTTGCCTAACAAGAAAAGACATGATTCAAACATAAAACCTTCCTCAACAGAAAAGGCAAAAAATGTTCAATCAAATCATTAATTGTTAGTAAGTATCTTTGAAAAAGGAAAGAAATTGATTTTGAAAACATTTGATTGAAAAGATATGATTTGAAAAAGATTTGATTTTGAAAAGCTTTGAAAACTTGAAAAAAAATTGATTTTGAAAACAAAATCTTCCCCCTTTGCCATCCTGGCGTTAAACGCCCAGAATGGTATACATTCTGGCGTTTAACGCCCAAAATGCTACCTTTTTGGGCGTTAAACGCCCAACCAGGTGCCCTGGCTGGCGTTTAAATGCCAGTCTACCTTCTTCACTGGGCATTTTTGAATGCTCAGCTTTTTCTGTATAATTCCTCTGCAGTGTGTTCTGAATCTTCAATCCCTTGTATCATTGACTTGAAAAGACACAAATTAAAAAATTGTTTGGATTTTTTAATAATTAAAATGCAACAAGAATCAAATAACAATGCATGCAAGACACCAAACTTAGCAGTTTGTATACTACTGACACTAATGAACTGAAAATGCATATGAGACACACAAAATACTCAAGTCAATAGAATTTAAAGATTAAAACAAAGAAATCATCAAGAACAACTTGAAGATCAATGAGGACACATGCATGAATGCAATAAGAACAGAAATATGCAATTGACACTAAACTTAAGATGAGACTCTAGACTCAAACAAGAAATATTTTTGGGTTTTATGATTTTGTAATTTTTTTTTGCTTTTTTCGAAAATTAAGTGAAAAGGAAAATAAAGGTATCAAAATTCTTAATGAGAATTCCAGGAATCATGCAATGTTAGTCTAAAGCTTTAGTCTAAAGGAATTAGACATGGCCGGCTAAGCTTCAGCAGGACATTGCATTCAAGAGCTAAATTGATGATGATCAATCAGCTTTGGTGATGATAGGAACATCACCTTGAAACACTAGAATTCATTCTTAAGAACTCTGAAAAAAAATAATACCTAATCTAAGCAACAAGATGAACCGTCAGTTGTCCATACACAAGAACAATCCCCGGCAACGGCGCCAAAAACTTGGTGCACGAAATTGTGATCACTACAACTTCGCACAACTAACCAGCAAGTGCACTGGGTCGTCCAAGTAATACCTTACGCGAGTAAGGGTCGATCCCACGGAGATTGGTGGTATGAAGCAAGCTATGGTCATCTTGTAAATCTCAGTCAGGCAGACTCAAATGGGTATAGATGATGAACGAATATAATATAAAAGATAAAGATAGTGATACTTATGTATATCATTGGTGTAAGAGCTTCAGACAAGTGTATGAAGATGCCTTCCCTTCCGTCTCTCTGCTTTCCTACTGCCTTCATCCAATCCTTCTTACTCCTTTCCATGGCAAGCTCGTGTAGGGTTTCACTGTTGTCAGCAGCTACCTCCCATCCGCGCAGTGAAAGCTAATGCACACACTCTGTCACAGTGCTGCCAATCACCGGTTTGGTTCCCTCCCCTACCGGAATAGAATCACTCTTTTGCGTCTGTCACTAACGCCCAGTAGGTTACAGGTTTGAAGCACGTCACAGTCATTCAATCATTGAATCCTACTCAGAATACCACAGACAAGGTTTAGACCTTCCGGATTCTCTTGAATGCCGCCATCAGGTCCTGCCTTTACCACGAAGATTCCTTTTAAAGAATCCAAGAGATATTCACTAAGCCTCAGATGCTTGTAGAACAAGAATGGTTGTCAGTCACCTTGTTCATGGGTGAGAATGGTGATGGGCGTCAATCATCACCTTCATCATGTTGAAGAACAAGTGATATCTTGGATAAAGAACAAGTGGAATTGAATGGAAGAACAATAGTAATTGCATTAACACTCGAGGTACAGCAGAGCTCCACACCTTAATCTATGGTGTGTAGAAACTCCACCGTTGAAAATACATAAGAACAAAAGTGATCATTGGTTTCGGCCCCAGAGAGGGAACCAGAAGAACCAAGATGAAAATACAATAGTAAAAGGTCCTACTTATAGAAACTAGTAGCCTAAGGTGTACAAGAATGAGTAAATGACATAAAAATCCACTTCCGGGCCCACTTGGTGTGTGCTTGGGCTGAGCAATGAAGCATTTTTTCGTGTAGAGACTCTTCTTGGCGTTTAACTCCCGTTTTAGTGCCAGTTTGGGCGTTTAACTCCCATTCTTGTGCCAGTTTGGGCGTTTAACGCTGGGAATTCTGAGGGTGACTTTGAACGCCGGTTTGGGCCATCAAATCTTGGGCAAAGTATGGACTATTATATATTGCTAGAAAGCCCAGGATGTCTACTTTCCAACGCCGTTGAGAGCGCGCCAATTGGGCTTCTGTAGCTCCAGAAAATCCACTTCGAGTGCAGGGAGGTCAGAATCCAACAGCATCTGCAGTCCTTTTGAGTCTCTGAATCAGATTTTTGCTCAGATCCCTCAATTTCAGCCAGAAAATACCTGAAATCACAGAAAAACACACAAACTCATAGTAAAGTCCAGAAAAGTGAATTTTAACTAAAAACTAATAAAAATATACTAAAAACTCAACTCAAACTACTAAAAACATACTAAAAACAATGCCAAAAAGCGTACAAATTATCCGCTCATCAATTTCCTCTCAAATCATCAAGTGTCATGGAATCTAAGCTACTACTCTCAGAAATAATCAAAGCTTTTGTTTCCCACTCTTTTGTAAGGCATCTCAACACTCTTCTCACTAGCACAGATTCTGAATGAATTATTCCAAGAGCATCTAAGCCAACAATGATGGAGTTGAACCGTTCGAACAGTTCATCAATGGACTCTCCTTCCTTCATTGTAAACATTTCATATTCCCTATTTAACATGTCTGTCCGAGTCTTCTTTACAATGGTGGTTCCTTCATGAGTGATTTGCAACTTGTCCCAGATTTCCTTTGTCGTTGTGCATCGTGATACTCGTCGGTACTCCTCAAAGCTGATAGCACAGTTGAGCAGATTGATTGCCTTGGCATTTAACTCCACCTTCTTCCTATCTTCCTCGGTCCAGCTTGCTTCTGGTTTAAGAGTGACTACTCCTTCAGCACTTGTGGTAGATGGGAATCGAGGACCTTCTAGGATGATTTTCCAAAGTCTGTAATCCACAGCTTGTACAAATATCTTCATCCTCTCCTTCCAATAGGTATAATTTTTCCCATTGAAGAGGGGAGGTCTGTTGCTTGATTGACCTTCAGCCATATCGTATGACAACACATTTGTGCCACTATTTTCTGCCATGAGGATCTTTACTCCAAGCTGCAAAGCTTGATCTCTTTGAGACCAAGCTCTGATACCAATTGATGGTTTCAGTGGCTAAGAGAAGGGGGGTTGAATCTTAGCCCCCTTTTTCTTGATAACACTTGCTGACTTGTGAGATTAATTCTGGAAACTTTTAGTTTTTTTGTCTCCTTACTGCACACGAGACTTTTCTTATTTTCTCGTCCCAGACCACGAGACTTTTCCTTTTATCTCGTCCCTAGCCACGAGACTTTTCTTTTTGTCTCGTCACTTGGCACGAGATAATTTTAGTTTTTGCTCCTGTGAAGTAGAAACAGAAATGGAGTAGAAAGGAGAAGATTGCACCCAGATATATCCTGGTTCGGCTGCTAAGTGTAGTGCAGCCTACATCCAGTCTCCATCACAAAACATGATGGAATTTCACTATAATCAATCTGATTACAACTTGTAAAGTGCTAACCCAACTTACAAGGGGATTCCCACAGAATCATGATACACAACATAGATGAACAAAGGACCTCTAAGACATCTATGGCTTTTTTTCTTTTAATTTTGCTCTCTCTGCCTTTTTCCGCTTTATGGCTTTTTCATACAAACCTCACTTGTTTGCCTTTTTCCATGAGACTCAAGACATGACAAAATTAAACAGAAAAATTACAAAACAAAGAACATTAAAGGAGAAGAGAAAACTATTAGCTCAGGTAGCTCTGAGAACTCTGTGCCTTGCACTCTCAAATTTTCTCCTTGCTTCAAACAGTGATTGTCCACCCTTATTATAGAAGAGGGGAGCCTCCACTTATTGAAGCCAAAACCGAACCAACTTCTTCCTCCTTCAACAAACCGGTTCGGCCACACAAAGAGAGAAGAGATAACTAACATGCAATTACCTCTAGTCCTTCCTTGATCATCACTCTTCATCAATCCGAGCTCTCCATCCTTGGCTTCCTCTCCAAGATGGATTTCTGGCCCTTGATGCTTCATGATGATAATGACTTCATCTGCTTTAATCTCTGCCTTCAACCATCACTTCGCCACTCTAGCTACTCCCTGTGGTGGTTGAGCAGAATCAAAGACAAGCCATGCTTCAAGAATCTCCCTTGCTGGCCGAATCTTCATCTTCCTTTTCTGAGCATGAAGAGCTCGAGATTACCTCACCAAATCTAACCACATTTGGTGAAAATCTCAGCCACAGCTCATTTTTATTTTAGTATGTTTTCTTGCCATCATTAGCTTGATGGTCTTGACGCATGCAACTTCTTCTTTTTCTTTGTTGATGAGCATTGCTTCCATGGTTCTCTGGACAATGACCGAAGAAAGAAGAAGAAAGAGATGAGAGAGAAAAGAGAATCTGAAGAAAAGCAATTCAAAGTGGTTAAACTAATTAATTGAAAGTAGCTTGCTTTTACTTCCCTTAGAGTGGCGTGCATAGTCATAATAGCCATCAATCAATTCAGCTGAATTTTTCTCTCTCATATTCCCCATGCATTAGTTAACAATGTAATAGATTTTGAAATCCATCACATGGTTAAAGGCTTGGTTCCGTTGGAAGCACTTTGCTTTCATTTTTCCTTGGTTTCGGACCAAGTTTGGAACCATACATCACAAATGAGATTTGGGCTTATAGCTTTGAAATTAAAACTGGCCCATTTGGTTAACATTTGCTTTCCTGATGAAATTTTTGTTTCGGATCAAGCATAGGAAGCAAACATGGGCTTATAGCATTAAAACTTATTCTCGGCCCAATATAACTAGCTTTAATCACAAACTCATTTGGACACTCAAAGCTGAACCAATAATGCAACAGTTGGGCTTTGTTAATTTTCTTTTGTTTCAGCCCAACACAAAATCTGCACAACAAAATTATTAATTAAGCACATATGAATTAGGATCAAATTAATAATTTTGTATTTAAATATTTTAATAATGTTTGTTCATCATCAAAATTAAATAAGAGTTTTCCAAACTCATCAGATGTGTTCTTAACTTTTGCCTTTAATTATTGAAGTAAAAGAAAAATAATAATATACTTTGAAATCTGGTATCAAATTAATTAACAATTAAGCACTTCTTATTTGTTATTTTATTTCATCATAATTGAGTAGCATTGACTTAATTTTAAAAGTTATCTCAAAAGATAATCAAAAGAATACTAAATTTATATTCTAAACTATTTAAATCTAATAGATTTTAGCGAAAAATACTTTTCTTTGCACATGAAATGAGTTTTCTTAAACTTAGTTAATAAAGAAATATGCTCCTTTTATTTAAAACAAAGTTTCTCTTATATATGTTTGTTTGAGTGGAAAATGGAAGGAAAGAAAATGGAGGAAAGAAAATGGGAAAGAAAATGATTATTTTTTATTGTTTGGTTGAAGAGGAAAATTGAGGGGAAAGAAAATGGATTGAAAAAAAAGTGGTAGGGCCCACCAATTTTTTTTCTATCCAACATTGGAAAGAAAATGAAGAGAAAACTAATATTTCTCTCTCTACTTCCAATACTACCCCTTCACTTTTTTCAATATATATTATAATATAGGAGTAAAATTGTCTTTTTATAACATTTTTTTCTTCTTATTTTCCTTCCAACCAAACACATCTAAAGAAAATAAAAATCCACTCAATTTCTTTCCTTTCCTTTCTTTCCTTTCTATTTTCTTTCTCTCTATTTCTTTCTTTTCAACCAAACATAAAGATTTATATTTTGAAATTGAGGGATGGAACAGCTATAAAGATAGGAAATCTAGTACACTAAAGATATATATGAAAAAGAAAAGTAGACTAAATAATTAAAATAAATGAGAAGATAACCTTAGCTGACTGACCAAGCGTTTTGCCCATAAATTTACGTTAATAAGATATATGTTTGTTTGGTGTTTGCTGTGTTTCTTCCAAGGCCTAAGGAACAAATTAACACGGGATGTTATATATATACAACCTGAAAGCAAGGTCTATATATAATACAAAATGTTATGTGTGGAAATTCATGGGGACAGGAAATATAAAAGACTTCTAAAACAAAAGAGGCACCATCAAGAGCGAGGTCCATGAAAATGAATGGAAACTACTTATGAAAATAGCGTCATAGATGGGTTAGAACTTAGAATAATTTCATTTCTTTAGCATTTGAATGAGTCAAATGAGAAAAAAGAGTTGGAGTGAGAGGCTTCTATGGTTTTGTTTCTTTGTTCCTATGTGTCATGGAGTGGGAAGCTTGATTTTTTTTTTCCCCTTAGAATTATTAATTATACTCACTGTAACACGCCAATTTGGATAACAAAGAAGCAAAATATACCGAAAGTTATATTGGGAAAGTGTGTAAATCGATGCTGGAACTGCAAGAATGCAGAAGGAGTTGAAAGAAACAGTTTGCTAAAATAGCTTGAATAGCAAGAAAACTGAAATTGCAATTGTGTGTTTTTATTATAGAATATATTGACCTCTCTATACATAAGAGTTGAGTATTTATACAAGAGTAAGTAGATGTTAAGTGAGCTGGCACATAACTAAAGTCTGCTAACTAACTTAACGGCTAATAACAGTAATTCAAGATTCAACACAAGATTCTATTTTGGCCAGTTCACATTGGTTCTCTACCGACCCTCTCAAAGAATGCTGAGGATAATGACTTGGGGAGTATATCTGCTGTTTGAGAATCAGCAGGTATGTGAACTATGTGCAATTGTCCTTTTTAATATAACATAGTCAAGTATATAGGTAACAACATACTCAAGAAACATACAACAATATAATTAACAACTACAACCACAAGCCATAAGATCAGAGTATATATTCTGTTATGTTTCCAAGTCATCACAAATGCATGCAAGTGTGATATATATCTCTTATGCTTTCCCTTTCTATCAACCAAAAACATCAAGTTAGTATCTAGCTTTATTGGCAAACCTGCTTCTTATTTTTCTTTTTTCTTGTTCAACTTCTCATCTCTATAATATACTAACATCTCTTTCTATAGCAATTAGCTTCTCTGCTTTCAGCTGATGGGTTAGTTTATATTAAATAAAGAGATTAGTAAAGAACTTGACAAGTGTGTGCTTGGTTAGGAGTTGGGCACTAAAAACAGTAGAATTAAGTGAAAGAGGTGGAAACTAACTTGTAGTGTTGTTGAATTTGCATGAAAACAGAAAAATATAATATATAGGGGAGACAATTGTACACTACTTTAAAAACATAATTTACTTGCAACATCATCATATATATGTAGCAACACTCTTACAAATTATAAAACAAGATTTGCAGAAATTTAAAAAAAAGAAAAGAAAATTACAATCACAAAATATATATATATATATACAAAGACACAACAGCAATAACCAACATCTGAAACAAATTTCCCATGCAACAATGAACTTGAGAGTGGCCCCAAGAAGAAGAAGAAGTTGTGGCCATTAAGTTGTTCTTGCACGCCGATTTCCACGCCTCCTTCTTTTGATTCTTTTGCCTCCAAACATGATCACAAGCCATTGAGGCTTTCCAATTGAGAAAACATAAAATCCCAAGCCAATTCCAAGCACCATTCCACATGCATATCCTATTGCCACTGGTTTCCAACCAAACCCAAATTTGTCTTCAGCCTCAGAAGAAGGTGGATATTGTTGCAAGGGGACATTGTTGTTGCATTGAACTGACAATGGCAATCCACATAGCCCCATGTTTCCCTCATAGGAATTGTTTGAAAATGTATCAAACTGTTTTCCTCTGGGTATTGGTCCCACCAACTGGTTTTGGGAAAGATTCAAGACTTCAAGAAAGTTCAGATTTGCCAATTCAGTAGGAATATCCCCAGTAAGCATATTTGAGGAAAGATCCAATGATTCAAGATTTGTCAAATTTCCCAAAGAGTGTGGAATATTACCAACAAGTCTGTTATGAGAAAGATTGAGGCCTATGAGTCCATGAAGCTCCCCAAAATCATCTGGAATCTCTCCTTCAAATTTGTTCTCTGACAAATCTATATTTACAAAGGTTGTTGGAATTTTGGCAAAAGGGGTATTGGTTCCTTTCACTGTTGCAATTACGGAATTATCATATTCTGGAAGAATGTTGCCCACTATAGCTCCAAAACTAGTGTCAATATAATCTACCAACCTGCGTTGCACTTCATCACCCACAATTTTCATGGCTTGAAAATTTTGTATGTATGCTTTTGGTAATGAGCCGCTTAAGTTATTACATGATATGTCAAAAATAATCAAAATTGGAAATATATTTTCAGATTTCAAATTGGCAATGGGACCATACAACTTATTGCCTCGTAAGACCAGTATTTCCAAAGTTGATAAATTTTGGAGCCAATTGGGAAATGTATCTTCAAATTGATTATTACCGAGATCTAAATCCACAAGATTTATGGAATTGGACAAAGATTTCGGCAATAAACCTTTGAACTGGTTGCCATTGAGATTCAGTGTTTCAAGTTGATCAAGATGCTTAAAAATATCTGGCAAAGTGTCATGAAGGTTATTCATTTGTAGATCCAAATCCGTAAGGTATGAGCAATTGGCAAGGCACTGTGGAAATGTTCCTGTGAATCTGTTGTGGGACAAGTTGATAACTTCCAAAGAGGTTGTATTACAAAAGAAGGAAGAAATGTCATCATCCATCAAGTTGAAGCTAAGATCAAGGTATTGAAATTGATGCCATGGGAATTGATGACCTATTGAAGTGAACATGTTGTGTGAGAGTTTCAAATGAAATAATGAGTCTATATCATGTATCCATTTGGGTACCTTTCCTTCAAGTTTATTATTGCACAATTCAAGAAATTCCAATTGTGGAAATTTTCCTGAGAACTTTGACCAACCAATGATATTGTTAGAAAATAACTGTAGTGCTTGTAAATTAAAAAAAGTATAATTAATACTTGTTTCAGATTCTAGCAATAATGAATTGCAACCTGAAAGAGAAAGATACTCCAATTTTCGGAGCTTAGAAAAGAGTTGAAAGTGAACAGTACCACTCCAATTGTCTGAGGACAAGCACAAATATGTAAGATTTACAAAATGAAAAATTGATTCTAGAATGTTTTTTTGAAGCTTATTGCCACACAAGAATAGATGTTCTAAGGAATAAGATGTGATTTCACTGCTTATGTGCCCTACGAATCGATTATTTGATAAATCCAAAGCTCTCAAAGACTTGAGGGATAAAATTGATGGCGGAATTGTCCCATTTAATAAGTTGTCTTCTAGGAATAATTCAATGAGATTTGAAAAGGCTACTTGTTTGGGTAGTGGCCCTTCAATTTGATTAGAAGAACAATCTAATTGAGAAAGTTGAGTTAAGGTAAACAATGAAGATGGCAACTTCCCTTGGAATTTATTATTATTAAGAAAGAGAGTTTGCAAGTTGGTTAGCCTATCAAACACATTTGGAATTTGACCACTAAGCTCATTAGCTGAAAGATCGAGGTGAGTGAGACGGTGAAGGTTTAAAAGTGATGACGGGATTGAACCATTGAGTTGATTATACGCCAAATTCAAGAAAGTGAGGTATGTTCGATTAGAGAATGATGAAGAGATAGGCCCTTGGATACCACAACCTGAAAGATCCAAGATACTAAGAGAAGCGGTACAACTCAACTCGGAAAGATGGACTGACAATTCATTCTCTGATAGAATGAGCTGTTGAAGATTGGGTAAACAGAATATGTCACTTGTCAATGAACCCCTTATTCGAGTATAAGAAAGACTGAGAGTAACCAAAGTGGAAGACAAGTTGGCGATCAAAGACAGAGGATTTGGTGTTGGACCAATTAAAGTCATATCTGTTTGATCCAATACAATCTCTCTTAAACATGTTGTGTTTTGCAGGAACCTCTTCCAAGTGGTTTCTTTCCACTTTAAACCATAATTAAAAGAGAGATCAAGTGATTGTAATTTGTAAAGGTGTGAGATTTGGGAAGGAATATCACCTTTGAATTCACAATAAGATAAATTCAAGTGTGTGAGACTCACAAACCCACCAAACTGAGATGACAACTGAGAATTATAGAAATAATTGTAAGCAAAATTGAGTGTTTGGAGATGAGTAAGATGGAAAAGTGTACTGTTAGGATGGATTATACCTACAAGTCCACTGCAACTTAGATCGAGGCCAATCACGTGACCAGACAGAGAATCACACGTGACACCCATCCATGAACAACAATCTGTCCCATTCGCCCACATCCTCATCTTTGGATAAATATAGGGGCAGCGATTAACATAATAATTATCCTCATAAAAGGTAGTGTTAGTAATGAGTTGAGTCCTCAAGTGAAGCAAGGCAGAACTCTCTTCTGGATGGCATGAATGAGAAGCCAAACATGCAAAGTGGAACAGCATAAATATGTGCACACACACCCCCACTCTAACAACCACCAACATCATTATTGATTATTCCTTGATGCTTTTATACGACTCAGATCATAAATCAAGATCTGTCATCTATGTATTTATAGCCAAATTGGAATCACAACTATCTACCCGAACCCATCATATGTATGATTTCGATTTTAAAAACTACCGCCACCAAATAATAATATGCATACTGTCCCAATCTGTCAATGTCCAATAAGACCAAATCAAAGTCTAATAAATAGTTTTGTTCTAATGTCAGATTTAGATATATGTAGTTCTCAACTGAGATAGAATATTATTAATCTGCCTTGGTTAAAGCAATAATGGTATTTCATATTCACTCCAACCATCAAATTTTATAAACCATTATTGCTTTATCATTGTTGCTTAAACCATTGACTACCTTCATATAATACTTACATTTATAGGTACACTATTTTACTTCTTTACGCGATTTTTGACCCAATTATATATGACTGTTTCTACCATTTTCAGTGATTATATTAAGTTATTAACATAATATAATAGACAAACATTTCTTTATATATACAGCATCGCTTTGTCACAATCAACAATATATGCCATAATGCCAAAGGCTATTCAAAACGAACATTTTTTTTTTCCATCCCTTCAACAACGAACGCAATCCCGAGTCTTCCCCATTCCCCAAGCAATCGGTGATGTAAGATTTGTTGTCAACAATATAATAATGCTAGTTCTTTTCATAATCTTGGTTGAGCATTTCTGTGATACTTCAATCATGAAAATGAAAAAAAAAAGAAATGTTTGAAAGAAATATAACTAGAGCAATGTTGGGAAAAACACACTCTTCTAAAACATTAAGAAGGCAGAACCACGTTTTATTGCAAACAGCTGCTTCTTACTTTGCTATTTTCTTGTTCAATTTCTCATCTTTATAATATCTATTTTTGTAACAATTATCTTCTTTATTTTGAGCTTTGATGGCCAAGTTTAAATTAAAATAAAGAAATAGATTACTTAAAATATTGACAAATATGTGGTTGGTTAGGAGTTAGAACACACTAAACAGTAGAATGAAGCAAAAAATGTTGATGTCAACTAGTGTTGTTGGAAATGCACGAAAACAGAAAATATATACTATATTAGAGATATACTTCCAACATCATGTATAGTATATGTAACAACACACTTACAAATATGTAAGAAATAGCAAGTATAAAGTATAAATATCACCAAGACTTGCATACAACACATAATGTAAACAACAGAAATAACCAGATTACAGCCTCAAACAACATATAAAAAGACACAACACCACATGACACAAAATTATTATTGCACATTTACATTACAACCATAAGCTGAAACAGAGTGATTCTTGCACGCCGATTTCCACGCCTCCTTCTTTTGCCTCCAAAGATGACCACAAGCCATTGAGGCTTTCCAATTGAGAAAACACAAAATCCCAACCCAATTCCAAGCACCATTCCAAATGCATATCCTATTGCCACTGGTTTCCAATCAAACCCAAATTTGTCCTCAGCCTCAGAAGATGGATATTGTGGCAAAGGGACATTGTTGTTGCATTGAATTGACAATGGCAATCCACATAGCCCCATGTTTCCCTCATAGGAATCGTTTGAAAATGTATCAAACTGTTTTCCTCTGGGTATTGGTCCCACCAATTGATTTTGGGAAAGATTCAAGACTTCAAGAAAGTTCAGATTTGTCAATTCAGTAGGAATATTCCCAGTAAGCATATTTGAGGAGAGATCCAATGATTCCAGATTCGTCAAATTTCCCAAATAGTGGGGAATATGACCAACAAGTCTATTATGTGAAAGATTGAGATTTTTGAGTATATGAAGCTCTCCAATAACATCTGGAATCTCTCCTTCAAATTTGTTTCCTGACAAATCTATATTTACAAAGTCTCTGGGAATTTTTGAAAAAGTTGTACTAACTCCTTTAATTATTGAAGTCATAGAATGATCTTTTTCTACTTCAATAATTCCGCCTCCCTCAAGCCAACCAGTGTGAATGTAATAATG
This sequence comes from Arachis stenosperma, assembly GCF_014773155.1. Classification (NCBI taxonomy): domain Eukaryota; kingdom Viridiplantae; phylum Streptophyta; class Magnoliopsida; order Fabales; family Fabaceae; genus Arachis; species Arachis stenosperma. The sequence continues at coordinate 2,175,959 of NC_080383.1, read as the reverse complement.
CGAACTAAGCACTTCATTATCCACAATCTTCATGGCTTGAAAATTTTGTATGTATGCTTTTGGTAATGAGCCACTAAAGTTATTGCATGATATGTCAAAAACAATCAAACTTTGAAACATATTTTCAGACTTCAAATTTGCAATGGTACCATACAACTTATTGCCTTGCAAGACTAGTATCTCCAAACCTGATATATTCTGAAGCCAATAGGGAAATGTATCTTCAAATTCATTATTACCAAGATTTAATTCCTGAAGATCCATGGAATTGGACAAAGATTTTGGCAATAAACCTTTGAGCTGGTTGCAATTGAGAATCAGTGTCCCCAGCTGAAGACCATTTAAAGTATCTGGAAAATTGCCATGAAGTTTGTTCTTTTGTAGATCCAAATGCTCAAGGGTTGAACTATTGGCAAGGCACTGTGGAAATGTTCCTATGAATTGGTTGTAGGACAAGTTGATATCACTCAGAAATGTTGCATTGCAAAAGAAGGAAGAAATGTCGTCATCCATCAAGTTGAAACTAAGATCAAGGTCTTCAAGTTCATACCATGAGAATTGACCCATTGATGACAACAAGTTATTTGATAGAATCAAATGATGTAATGAATCTATACCATGTATCCATTGAGGAACTTTTCCTTCAAGTTTACTATTGGATAATTCAAGAAACTCTAATTCTGAAAAGTTTCCAGAGAATGTTGAATAACCAATAATATTGTTTGAACGCAACTGTAGTGCCTGCAAATTGGAGAAAGTGTAATTAACACTTGTTTCAGAACCTAGCACTAATGAATTGCAGCCAGAAAGGGAAAGATGGCTCAACTTTTGGAGTTTAGAGAAGGGTGAAAAGTGGACAGTATCACTCCAGTTGTGTGGTGATAAGCACAAATTTGAAAGGTTTACAAGATCAAAAATTGATTCTGGAAAGTTTCCTTGGAACTCATTGTTGCACAAGTCTAGATACTCCAAGGAATATGATTTAACTTCATTTATATACCCTGTGAATCGATTATTTGATAGATCCAAAGATCTCAAAGACTTGAGTGATAAAGCCCACCAAGGAATTGTCCCATTTAACAAGTTGTCATGTAGGATTAAGTGGGTGAGATTTGAAAAGGCTACTGTATCAGGTAGTGACCCCTCAATTTTATTTTCAGAACAGTCGAACACAGAGAGTTGACTTAAGGTAAATAATGAGAATGGCAACTTTCCTTCAAAATTGTTCCCCCGCAGAAACAAAGTTTGCAAGTTGGTTAGCCTATCAAACATATTTGGAATTTGTCCACTAAGATTATTGTATGAAAGATCCAAGTAAACAAGATGATGAAGGTTAGAAAATGATGATGGGATTAAACCACTGAGTTTACTCCCTGAAAGATCCAAGTAAACAAGATGATGAAGGTTTGAAAGTGATGACGGGATTAAACCACTGAGTTCTTCCCCTGAAAGATCTAAATGAGTGAGGTGCTGAAGGTTTGAAATTGATGACGGAATTGAACCGTTGAAGAAATTCCTCCTCAAAATCAAGGAAGTAAGATGTGTTAGACTAAAGAATGATGAAGGGATAGGCCCTTCAAAACCCCATTCTGAAAGATCCAAAGTAAGAAGAGAAGTGTTACAATTCAACTTTGGAACATGGAACTGAATGCCATCATTATTGTCACTTAGATTGAGGTGTTGAAGATTTGGTAAACAGAATATATCACTTGTCAAAGACCCACTTAATTGAGTATGAGTAAGACTAAGAGTAACCAAAGTGGAAGACAAGTTGGCAATCAAAGACAAAGGACTTGGTGTTGGACCAATTGAAGACATGTCTGTATCATCCAATACAACCTCTCTCAAAGATGTTGTGTTTTGCAGCAACCTCTTCCAAGTGGTTTCTTTCAAAGATAAAGCATAATTCCAAGAGAGATCAAGTGATTGTAATTTAGAAAGATGTGAGATTTGAGAAGGAATATCACCTTCAAACCAACAATGTGACAAATTCAAGTGTGTGAGACTCACAAGTTGACCAAACTGAGATGACAATTGAGAATCATAGAAATGATTGTAAGCAAGGTTGAGTGTATGGAGATGAGTAAGCTTGAAAAGAGTGCTGTTAGGATCAATATTACCTACAAGTCTTCTGCAACTGAGATCAAGGCCAATCACGTGACCAGACACAGAATGACACGTGACACCCATCCATGAGCAACAATCTGTCCCATTTTGCCATGCCCTCGTCTTTGGATCAGCATGGAGGCAGAGACATTCAGCATACTGATCACATGAGAAGTGTTCATCAAAATTATTGAGTTCGGTCTTGAAGTGAAGCAAAGCAGAACTCTCATCGAGATGGCATGAATGTGAAGACAAACATGCAAAATGGAACATCATAAACATGTGCAAACACAACATCACTCTAAGAACCAACAACATGGAATAACCCATTGATTATTGATTGAAGCTTTTGCTTATTTAATTTTGTGTATATATTGGTATGTCAATCATCAACCAAGGCCCATCTATTTATAGCCATCTAATTATATTGGAATTAATGGATGTTCGTATATTATATATTAAATCTCATTGTTTTTATTGTCTCATATCATCATAATAATAAGCTTAGGTCATAACATTTCCGTGCTTAAAGTACTTAATCATACACAAGATGGACGACTTAAATTTAGACTTTAAAACTAGGTTCTTTTTTTTTTCTTGGTGTCTAAACTTGATTCTTTTATAAGTATATGTACGTACACTATTTTACGTAGCGAATTTTTTACCCACTTATTATATATATGGCTATTTCTTTTTCAGTCATTATATTGACCCAATATAATATACAAACTATTCTGTTACACTTTAATCATGAAAATGAACTTAGCTTGATACATTACTATCAATTATGATGTAATTTTTAGGAGAACATACAATAATCTAAATTTAAATGCTTTGTTTATTGAGTAAATAGTCAAATTAGTCCTTAAAAAATTACTCGTCTTCAAATTGGTGCCCAAAATTTTTTTTAATCAAATTCATCATTTAAAAATTTTAAATAAGTCATGTTAGTCCTTCCGTCACTTTATTTGTTGATGGTGTCAAAATTTACTAACATAACAAGTGACATTCCAACACATACCTAGAAGTCTTAATTGACTATTAACACAATTAGTTTATAAAATTAGATAAAATCAACCCCAAATTTAGAGATTCCAATGCCTCAAGTTCTCTCCACAATTATGTTTTGATTTGATCTAATTTTATAAATTTATTATGTTAATAGTCAATTAAGACTCCTAAGTGTGTATTGGAGTGTCACTTAATGTTTTATGTTAGCAAATTTTGATACTATCAACAAATAAAGTTATGGAGGGATTAACATGACTAATTTAAAATCTTTAAAGAACGAATTTGATTAAAAAAAAAATTTCAGAGACTAATTTAGAGAACAAGTGATTTTTCAGAGACTAATTTGACGATTTACTCTTTATTCATTCATTCGTATTATTTCAAAACTAAAATGAAAAAAAAAAAAGAAATGTTTGGAAGGAAAATAATGTGATCAAAGTTAAGCAATTTCACTGAACCCGTCTATCACTTGCGTACAGCCGTACATTGTTTGTCTATAAAGTCTTTCTTTAGCCGTGTTGTTAATGTTTTGCCTTTAATTATTGAAGTAAAAGAAAAATAATAATATACTTTAAAAATCTGATATCAAATTAACAATTAGGAGAAGCACTTTTTATTAGTTGTTTTATTTAGTCATAATTAAGTAATATTGACTTAATTTTAAAAGTTATATCACAAGAATAAAGACTAATAAATTTATATTCTTAATAATTCAATTTAAATCTAATAAATTTTAGAAAAAAAAAACGCTTTTACATGATGAAATCAGTCTTGTTAAAATTGATTAGTTAAATAAAAAAAAATGCTCCTTCCATTTTAAAATATAAGTTTCTCTTAGTTTGACTGACCAAACGTCTTTTGTCCATGAATTCACGTCAATAGTTTATATGTAAATGATTGGAAATTACATATGGAAATAGCGTCATGGATGGGTGTTGAAAAATAATTTCATTTCACTAGTCTTTGAATGGAGTCAAATGAGAAAGAAGAGTTGGAGTGACTTGTGAATTGTGAGAGATCTTATATGGAATGAGAGTATCAATTCATCAATACAATCTGTTTTGAAAAAAACACATGATTTGTTATTAAAGGGAAATGAAATCATTTATGACAAAAATTAGTTTTAATGCAATTTTTCTTATATTGTAATTATCTACTACAATATTTAATTATGTAATAATAAGAAAGATATATTGGAAATATTCTTTGAATCAAACAAAATAAATTGTGAAGATTTTGGTATTGTTATTATTATCTGTTAATATATTATCAGTTCTTGCTGAGTTTAGCTGGTGTATAATTCGTCCATCGATGAATGTCTTCAAGCTTCTCGTCGGAATGAGTTATACGTCGGCAAGGAGAGAACAAGGGAGTGGGTACCTGCAAAAGACACTCCGACGCTCAAGTCAGTAAGTGTTTAAGAGGTATATAATAATTCTATGAATATAGAATGTAAGACATGAAATGAAAGTTATCATGTGTTATGTTGTGTTTATAATAATTCTATGAATATAGAATGTATTCTTGAAATTAGATATAGAATGTTCTTTTTATAGGCATAAAATTGATGAATAGAATTGACGTTATGACCGTTTGGTCATTAAGATAGAAATGATGGTCATTAAGTCGGTAATGAAAGTGTCAGTTACAAGCAAAAGAATAAATGATAGTTAACGCCGAGTTATAACTCATAATGCATAATAAAGACTGAGTTATAAGGTGACGGATCACAGCCCCTAAGCTTTGTCCGCCGATCATATGATTCAGGCTAAGTTTAGAAAATAAAATGAGTTATAACTCGTTAAAAGATGAGTGAATAATGATATGGTGAGCCCCCAAGCTTAGTCGGGTTATTATGTCGGCACTTATTCAAAAAATAATTGAGTGATAAGAGTCATTCAATCAAGATAGTTGTGTGGGGGATACTTTTCCGCTTAAGAACAATTTTAGCATTTGATTGTATATGAACTGAAAAGTTCAGAGATAGATATCCATTGACGGAATCAATTGTATGATCCGATGATATAATGGTTAATTGTCTTGGGAATTTTCCAGCCCACAACAACTTATTGATAAATTTCTCGCTCAAAGCAATTAGTTATTGAATATTTATAATTTATAGTGAAGGTTTGACATGAATAAGATAAATTGAGAAAATGAATAGGTATAAAGTCGGAACATATATTGAATAATATATATTGTAAAAGTAAAATAGTTCAAAGTAATATATATATATATATACCTTGAAAGTTGATAATTGTAGAGAAGAAGACGACATATATGAATGTCATACATGCCAAATGTGAATATCTAAATTTTGTTTTGTAGGACATGCTTTAATTTGATAATAAAGCAATAAGATAACAGTTATTGAATTATACATTTAGTATAATGTTTCTAGCAGTTACAGTATGACGAGTAAAGGGTATTTACAAATTTGATTAAATAATATTATTAATATTATTAATATTATTATTAATATTATTAATATTATTAATATTAATAAACGGTTACTAACCGTTTTGTACCATTTGGTTGAAGGGACACAACCTTTTAAGAATTGTGTATGTTCAAAACATTGTGTCTATTGGCTAAAGGGACACAACTCTTTAAGAGTTGTATATGTTCAAAACATTGTATCTATTGGCAATAGAAATGACACAACCATTTGTATACGTAACTAATCATAATTGCTACGTGCAATATGTATAAATAAGTCCTTGTCCACTATTTCAGATATGAAGTACTAAGCGTACAATTTACACTACTATTAAGAGATTTTTTTTGTTCAAGAGAGTTGAGAATTTCTTACTATTGCTAATTAAGAAATTCTTAGGTTTCATTGTATCGTGGGAGAGTATTGTCATCAACCCTATAGCAACTAAGTGTGGGGACAAATATCTCTCTAAAGAAAGCGATCTAATCGTGCCTTGAAACCACTACACAAATATAAGATTTTGTCATCTTACCATCTTCATATACCCAACAATTTTAGAGAGATATTATTTGAAGATGGCACAAGATCAAAACACCACGTTCAAGGTCATGAATCAAGAGTTTGTCAAGTTAGATCGCTTTGATGGAATAAACTTCAACCATTGGAAGGACAAGATGATGTTCCTTCTTTCGGTTCTCAATCTTGCATATGTGATTGACCGAAAAACTCCACCAATTGCCAATGCTGCTGGAAGTTCCACAATGGAAGAGGAAGAAAAGATTGTTGAATTGAAGAAGAAACATGATGCAGATACTATTGTATGTTGAGGTCATATGTTAATTCAATCACCATTAGAGATTTGGAAATCTCTGGAAGAAAAGTACAATACCGAACGACAAGGAACAAATAAGTTTATTATGATGAAATATTTTGAATTTATTATGAATGATACTATGCCTATCATGGATCAAATTCATGAATTACAAATCCTTGTAAGTAGACTTCGTGATCTACAAGTGGTGATCCCTGAATCATTACAAGTTGGAGCAATTATTTCAAAATTGCCTTCATCTTAGAATGGTTATAGGAAGAAACTTTTACATCTTGGTGAGGACTTCACAATTGAGAAATTACTAAGGCATATACGTATAGAGGAGGAAACTCGAAAACGTGATGCTGTGTATCTTTCTCAAAGTTCTAAAGTGAATCATATTGGTGAAAACAACACCAATAAGAAGAAAAGAAAGTTCTCTAAAGATTCAAAGCAAGATAAAAAGAGACAAAGAGAGTGTTATCATTGTCACAAGAAAGGACACTATATCAAAGAATGTAGACTTCTGAAAAGGGAAGCACCAAAGACCAACTTAGTGGAAGAGAAGGATCTAATTGCTATGGTTGTAGAAAAAGTACAAAACATGCATATTGGCATGGTTACCGAAGTCAACATAGCAACACAAGGAAAATCACTTGAGTGGTGGTTAGATTCTGGGGCTACTGTTCACGTTTGCAATGATCGCAACCAATTCAAAACATATGAAGAAGTGAACAATAGAGAAGTCTTGATGGGCAATGACAACTCAGCCAAAGTTTGTGGTCAAGGAAGTGTGGAATTAAATTTTACATCTGGAAAGAAATTAAGTTTAATAAATGTACTTCATGTTCCAGATTTGAGAAAAAATTTAGTTTCTGTTAGTCTCTTGTGTAAGAAAGGATTCAAAGTTGTAATGGAATCCGATAAAGTGATCTTGCTTAAGAATGATGTATTCATAGGAAAAGGATATTGTACTGAAGGCATGTTTAAACTTAGTATTAATAAAATGAATGTTTCCTTGTATGTTGTTGATTCTTGTGATTTATGGCATAGTAGATTAGCACACTTAAATTACAAATCAATTGAATATATGCAAAAGAATAATTATATTGATCTTAGTAACAAGGATTTTAGTAAGAAATGTGATATTTGCATACAATCTAAAATTACTAAGAAACCTTTTCCTAAGGTTGAAAGAAATACACATTTATTAGAATTGATTCATAGTGATATTTGTGAGCTAAATGGCAATATTACTAGAGGAGGAAAAAGATACTTTATAACCTTCATTGATGATTGTTCTAGATTTACTTATGTGTATTTGCTTAGAAATAAAGACGAAGCTTTTGAAATGTTTAAGAAATATAAAATGGAAGTAGAAAATATGCATGATAAGAAAATAAAAGTTCTTCGTAGAGATCGAGGTGGAGAATATTTTTCTAATGAATTTGATCACTTTTGTGAATTACATGGTATTGTGCATGAATCTTCCGCTCCATATACTCCGCAACAAAATGGTTTGGCGGAAAGAAAGAACCGTACCTTAGTGGATATGGTTAATTCAATGTTACTAAATGCAAAATTGCCTTACAATTTGTGGGGTGAAGCATTATTGACATCATGTCATATCCATAATAGGATACCATCAAGACATAGAAAGGTTTCTCCTTATGAAATTTGGAAAGGAAGAAAACCTAATTTAAATTATCTTAAAGTGTGGGGGTGTTTAGCCTTTTATCGAGTTCCTGATCAAAAGTGAACCAAATTGGGGCCAAGAACCATAAAAGGCACTTTTATAGGATATGCTCAAAATTCTAAAGCATATAGAATATTAGACTTAGTGTCTAATGTAGTTGTTGAATCAAGAGAAGTAGAATTTATTGAAAATAAATTTATCAATGATTCAACTTCTAATTCAGAGTATCCCCAAAATGATACTAATATTTCACAAGAAATAAATAATCAAAATAATAAACGTCTAAGCAACAAAGAGTTTATTGAACCAAGGAAGAGCTTGAGAGTAAGAAAAGAAAAGGACTTGGGTCCAGATTTTATTTCTTCTCAGGCTATCACCTTTTTGGTAGAAGGAACTAGGAATTCTGTAACAAACAAGATTCCTATTGTTATGAACATAGAGGGTGATCCTCAAACATTCAAAGAGGCTATGGCTTCAAGGGATTCTGCTTTTTGGAAAAAAGCAATAAATGATGAAATGGACTCAATATTATCTAACAATACTTGGGTCTTGGTTGATTTGCCTCCAGGATCAAAGCCTATAGGATGTAAGTGGGTATTTAGAAAAAAGTATAATACTGATGGTTCATTACAAACCTTTAAAGCAAGGTTAGTGGCCAAGGGGTTTAGACAACAAGAAGGTCTAGACTATTTTGATACCTACGCACCTGTGGCAAGAATGACTTCTATTAGGGCTCTTATAGCATTAGCATCCATACATAAGCTTCATATACATCAAATGGATGTTAAAACAGCTTTTCTAAATGGAGACCTTAATGAAGAAATTTATATGGAGCAACCGGAAGGCTATGTGCTACCCGGAAATGAAAAGAAAGTTTGCAAATTAATTAAGTCTTTATATGGGCTAAAACAAGCGCCTAAACAATGGCATGAGAAGTTTGATTCAGTGGTGTTATCAAATGGCTTCTCACATAATAGTGCGGATAAATGTATTTACTCAAAATTTACTAAAGATTATGGAGTAATCATTTGTTTATATGTTGATGATATGTTAATCATCGGAACAAATTTAGAAGGAATTCGTATAACGAAGGAGTATCTAACTTTTAAATTCAAGATGAAGGATTTGAATGAAGTTGATACAATATTAGGCATAAAGGTGCATAAGAATGAAGTTGGCTTTACTTTAAGTCAATCTCATTATATTAAAAAGGTATTGGAAAAGTTTAATCATCTCACAATTAAAGAATCCAATACGCCGTATGATCCTAATCTTAAATTAGAAGGAAACATGGGAAGACCTATAGCACAATTAGAATATGCTAGTGCTATAGGAAGTTTAATGTATGCAATGCATTGTACTAGACCTGATATAGCATTTGCTATGTGCAAACTATCAAGGTTTACAGGAAAGCCTAGCAATCAACATTGGAAAGCTATAATAAGAGTTCTTGGTTATCTCAAGAAAACCATAAACTTGGGATTACATTATAGTGATTATCCCGCAGTTTTAGAAGGTTATTTCGACGCAAGTTGGATTATAAATCTTAGTGATAACAAATCCACTTCATGATGGATTTTCACCATAGGTGGTGGAGCAATAAGTTGGGCCTCAAAGAAACAAACATGTATTACACATTCTACTATGGAGGCTGAGTTTGTAACTTTATCAGCCGCAGGTAAAGAAGCGGAATGGTTAAGAGATTTGTTATATGATATAAAGCTGTGGCCACAGCAGACGACTGCCATTTCAATCTTCTGTGATAGTGAATCAACCATGTCTCGAGCATATAATAAGGTTTATAATGGAAAGTCTAGACATATAAGTTTGAGATATGAATTTGTGAGACAACTAATAGATGATGGTGTAATTACCATCACTTATGTAAGATCTCAAGAAAATTTAGCAGACCCTTTGACTAAAGGTTTGTCAAGGGATAAAATCAAAGAAACTGCTGCTACAATGGGATTAAAACCTATTATTGCTAAATGATGGGAACCCAACCTTATTCTAGTAGACCACTAGTTTCAAGGTTTAATGGGTAATAACAAGTTATTTAGCAATTGGAGCACTAAGGTATAGGATTTAGTGCTATTTACAATAAACTAGGAGGGTGAGTTTAAACTCTTAATGGAATGATAATATTATCTATCAAAAGATTCCACCTATATGAATATAAGAGTGGTGCCGTTCTAATCGAGAATTTTAGAGGTTTTATTCTCGTAAATATTCATGAAACCAGGATGAGCACAAGGCCATATAAGTGCTTAAAATTGTAAACTCTTGAACTTGGAGGGTATAAGTAATGTGCGTGATTTTTGGTACTAGCATATGGAGTATAGGTTTAATTGATTAGACACCTATTACTTCGTTAGAACTTTAAAATTTACACTAAAAGAATGTTTAATCTTAGTGACACATTCTTTATGCATATACTTGTATGACATTTAAATTTTGTAAATAGTGGGGGATTGAAGGGTATTTACAAATTTGATTAAATAATATTATTAATATTATTAATATTAATAAACGGTTACTAATCGTTTTGTACCATTTGGTTGAAGGGACACAACCTTTTAAGAATTGTGTATGTTCAAAACATTGTGTCTATTGGCTAAAGGGACACAACTCTTTAAGAGTTGTATATGTTCAAAACATTGTATCTATTGGCAATAGAAATGACACAACCATTTGTATACGTAACTAATCATAATTGCTACGTGCAATATGTATAAATAAGTCCTTGTCCACTATTTCAGATATGAAGTACTAAGCGTACAATTTACGCTACTATTAAGAGATTTTTTTTGTTCAAGAGAGTTGAGAATTTCTTACTATTGCTAATTAAGAAATTCTTAGGTTTCATTGTATCGTGGGAGAGTATTGTCATCAACCCTATAGCAACTAAGTGTGGGGACAAATATCTCTCTAAAGAAAGCGATCTAATCGTGCCTTGAAACCACTACACAAATATAAGATTTTGTCATCTTACCATCTTCATATACCCAACAACGAGGGATATTCTTCGTGCAATAATAATAAATTGCCTGTTTAATTTTTTACATTAAACAAATAGTAACATAAAATTTAATAGCATAAAGTGAATAGTGTAACAGTTATATACAATTGATATATAATTAATTTTTGATAGAATCAAATTTTAAGATTTAAACTCATCATTATTGTCATTTAATTGTATAAATGAAATTATTAAGCATTAAGAATATAATACATAATGAAATAAAAATGCAATTGACATGGTTGTTATATATTATTATTGTATAGAACATATATTGAGGTTTGAATATAACTAATAAATTAGTAAGTATTAGTTACTCAAAATATAAATGTAAAAATATGTTGAATAAAATATATAATTTTACTTGTGTGAATGGAGAACTTTGAAAAAAATAAGCAAATTTGATAAGTGAATTTGTGCTCAGATTGATTGAAAATCGAGTTTGTCCTCGGATTGATTGAAAGCCGAGTTTGTTCTTGGATTGGTTCATTGATTGATTATGAGATGTGAAATATTATGATACGTAAAAATGAAGCAATTTGAATGTATAAAGTACATATTTTATAAAAAATTACGATAGATTATATTTTGATAAGAGGTATTAAATAAAATCTTAAAAAAGATTGTTAAAATTGGCTCAAAAATTTGAATGTAAATCAAGTTTGATGAACTTAAAGGGAATGGGAACGAATTATTTTATTCGTCCCCACAGACGGCGCCAATTGTTCTTGCTGAGTTTAGCCGGTGTATAACTCGTCCATCGATGAATGTCTTCAAGCTTCTCGTCGGAATGAGTTATACGTCGGCAAGGAGAGAACAAGGAGGTGGGTACCTACAAAAGACACTCCGACGCTCAAGTCAGTAAGTGTTTAAGATGTATATAATAATTCTATGAATATAGAATGTAAGACATGAAATGAAAGTTATCATGTGTTATGTTGTGTTTATAATAATTCTATGAATATAGAATGTATTCTTGAAATTAGATATAGAATGTTCTTTTTATAGGCATAAAATTGATGAATAGAATTGACGTTATGACCGTTTGGTCATTAAGATAGAAATGATGGTCATTAAGTCGGTAATGAAGGTGTCAGTTACAAGCAAAAGAATGAATGATAGTTAACGCCGAGTTATAACTCATAATGCATAATAAAGACTGAGTTATAAGGTGACGGATTAATAAAAACATTTTAAGAGTAGCGATATATATCAAATTATTATAGGAAAAAGTCTACATATTTTATTATTATTATTTTACAATAAGTAGAATAATCATAAATATTATTATCCAATTTACATGAAAGTAATGTGATATAATGATTTCAAAAGGTAAAGAGTTAATTAAAATTTTCTTTTTGGAGTAGTAGTATACTAGATATTATTGTATAAATAATACTTATATTATTATATTTATTTATATTAGCTCCCCAAACCGGATAGTCAAACAGTCAAGCGTGCAGTGAGGAAAGGGTTAGAAAAATTGTAGTAACGAGTCGTATTTGGTGGGATGAATTGATGTGGTCTTAATCTTATTGCAAGATATAAAAAAATTAGAATAAATATTTAAATTGGTATTCAACGATTTTAAATTACAATTTTATTCAGTCACCAAAAAAAAAAATTAAAATTTTATTTTTGAATATTTTTTATTATATTAAAAACTTTTTATAATTATAGAGATATAATTATAAATTTGATAAATTTATAAAGACCAACAGAATAATTAAATCTAAATTTTATTATACAACAATTGAATCCTAAAAAATATTATTATTACACAAGCTAGTTTTTAATACAAAAGAACCGATTCATTTTGAGATCTTTTAAAATAATAATAAATTGTTAAAATTATACAATTAAACTTGGAAATTTACATATTTACTCTGATAAAAAAAAACTTGGAAATTAATCTTTGGTTTTGAAGCTGACTTGGCCCATACAACTTATTAATTTAAAAATTACAACACATTATATCCTTAAAAAAATATTTTTTTTCTTTATTGCAACATATGTAACTTGTAAACTTATATAAAGCTCTTAGCAATAGAAGTATAGAACCATAAACCATTAAAAACACAAAAATACAGCGTCGAGTAGCATACTAATGTCTATGTGGAACAAAAAGTTGCACTGCTTAGTAACCAACAAAAGTTGCACTACAATAAGACTAGACATTTTTCTTTCACAAACTGATAATTAAAAGTCACGACGAACAAAGAAAAACTGATAATTAAAGTAAAAGACGTGCAAATAAATTTGAGTTAGTCTAGTAGTTAACTCACTAATTCACTTAAGTAATTGTGGAAGTTCGATTTTCACTTTGTGCATATAGCATCTATTGGTCAACAACAAACTTTTAAATGGAGCTTTAATCCTTACCCTGTCGAAATGGTCTTTATCCTTGTTTGACATTTTTATTTCCGTAATATCTGTTTTTAATGATTATTATCTTCTGTTTTTGGCTTAGTTTATAAACAGTATGATTAAGTGAAAGAGTTGAAACTAATAAGTGTTGTTTAATTTGAATGATGAAAACATAAAAATATAATATATTGGAGAGACAATTATATACTATAACTACATAATTCACTTCACAACAACTAACACACTCACAAATATAATAAGTACAAATATCACCAAAACTTGCAGACATGTAAAAGAAAAAAAATACACTCTCATGACAAATAAAATATAAAAGCATAAATTATTACATTTTTACATTACAACAAAAGATAAAACAGAATTTCCATGCAGAAGTTGTAGCCATTAAGTTGTTCTTGCATGCCGATTTCTACGGCTTCTCTTTTTTCATTCTTTTGCCTTCAAAGATGATCACAAGCCATTGAGGCTTTCCAATTGAGAAAACACAACATCCCAAGCCAATTCCAAGTACCATTCCACATGCATATCCTATTGCCACTGGTTTCCATCCAAACCCAAATTTGTCTTCAACCTCAGAAGATGGACATTGTTGTTGAGGGACATCATTATTGCATTGAACTGACAATGGCAATCCAGATAGCCCCAAGTTTTCCTCATAAGAATTGTTTGAAAATGTATTAAATTGTCCTCCTCTAGGTATTGATCCCTCGAGATGATTGTTGGAAAGATTCAAGAATGCTAGAAAGTTCATATTGGTCAGTTCAGCAGGAATTTTCCCATCAAACATATTTGAGGAGAGGTCAAATGATTCGAGGTTTGTCAAATTTCCCAGAGAGCGAGGAATAGGACCAATGAGGCTGTTATGTGAAAGGTTGAGGCTTATGAGTGCTTGAAGCTCTCCAAACACATCTGGAATCTCTCCTTCAAATTTGTTTTCTGACAAATCAATAATTGCAAAGCCATTTGGAATTTTCCCAAAAGTGACACTGACTCCTTTAATTCTTGCAATCATAGGATCCTCATAATCTTGATACGTGATTCCCGCCATATTAATAATAGTAAGGTCATAACTATTATTGATTATAGTAAGGCCATAGAATTAAGTGAAAGAGGTCAAAACTAACGAGTAGTGGTTGAATTTGCATGAAAACAGAAATATAATTGATATGACCGTTATGAGTTATAGCTCGGCAAACCTATTCGTAACCGATGTATTAACATCACCGATTTAATGGTATTAAACGACTTTGGTCGGTTACGGCAGAACAATCAATTTATGAGAAAACGGTCGATTATCATCTCCGAATTATAAAAGGAAACAGTCCGAGTTGAAAAGGTAGATCATTGTTCCAAACTAAAAAACTCTTTCTATAATTCTCATTAACTGACTTGAGCGTCGGAGTGCCTTTTGCAGGTACTCCCCCTCCTGTTTCATTCGGTGATCAAGGTGCATTGTGATCCACTCCTTAGGTCGGGACACTCTTTCTTCGGAGCGAAGTATAGCTCGGCCGACCAACCCTCAAAGACGAAGAATAGCTCGGCCACAACCAGGCAGGAACATTTGGCGCCCACCGTGGGGCCGAGCTTATAACACTTTCCTTAACAGGTCCCGAATACCCTATCGTCTGTGAATGGCTGATGCACCTCCCCCTACTCCGTCCGAACTACTTCGGATGGTAACCGAGCTTCAGCAGGCGAATCAGCACATGGCAGAGGCAAATCAACGTATGGCTGAAGAAAATCAAAGAATGCAGCAGCAGATTCAGCAAATAGCCAACGCCCGACTCGAGCACAATGACAACCGTCATGGAGGAAACGCCAATGACGAGAATCAATCTCAGCCGACACATGTTTCGGAGACTCCACAGGATGATGACGGAAGGGATCCTCACAACAATGACGCCTCACTGAAAGACGAGGAAGAGGAGCCTGATAACTCGGCAGGACCTTTCACAGCTGATATTATGAATTTTCAATTACCCCGGCAATTTACGCTGCCGACGACTTTAAATCCATATGATGGTTTAGGCGATCCAAAACAGCACATCAAAAAGTTCCGATCTATCATGATCGTCAACGGTGCATCCGACCCTATTCTATGTCGTTGTTTTCCCTCTTTTTTGGATGGTCCTGCACTTGACTGGTTTTGTTCTTTGCCTGCAGATTCAATTTCACGTTTCTAGGAGTTAGCAAAGCAATTTGAAGATCATTTCGCAGCATCAGCAATATATCTGCATGACTCCGACTACCTAACGACGGTAAAGCAAGGTCCTCAGGAAAGTCTGAAAGACTACATCACCCGTTTTACAAAGATAGCCATGCGCATACCCGACCTTCATCCAGAGGTTCATCTTCACGCCATCAAAAGCGGCCTTCGACCAGGAAAGTTTCAAGAAGCCATTGCAGTGGCCAAGCCGAAGACTTTGGCCGAGTTTCGCGAAAAAGCAAAAGGGCAAATAAACATTGAAGAGCTTCGTCAAGCTCGCAAAGCGGAAAAGTCGGCAGCTACTAAAGAAGATGATAAGCCTCGGGACAATAAGAAGACTTTCAGACCAACCCCTCGCTATGAAACCTACACTCAGTTTAACACAAAAAGAGATGATATTATTAAGGAAATCCTGAATTCCAAGCTGATTAAACCCCCTCGCAAAGCCGACAGTTATCCCGAGCCGAAGAATGTAGACAAATCCAAATACTGCACATTCCATCAGAAGTATGGTCACACAACCGACGAGTGTGTGATCGCCAAAGACCTTTTAGAACGTTTGGCAAGACAAGGACATCTTGATAAGTATATCTCAGGCCACATGCAGAAAAGATCGGCTTCCATTTCAGGCCCACCTCCTGGAGGTCCATCATCATCGTCAAAGGATAAAGAAAAGGCGCCGGCCCAACCTAGGGGTATAATTAATTGCATCTCGGGCGGCTACGCCGGAGGTGGACAAACAAGTTCGGCAAGAAAGCGAACATACAGGGCCATGCTAGCACTAGGAGATACCACCAACAATCCCCAGTCAGTGTTGGAGATTCCAGAGATGACATTTTGCCCAACCGACTTTAATTGCAAGGATACCAACCTTGATGACCCTGTCGTCATCTCCCTTCAGTTGGGCGACCTAATAGTTCGGAAAGTGCTGCTAGACCCAGGCAGCAGCGCTGACGTGCTTTTCTTTACAACATTTGAAAAAATGAAATTAAGTACTAATATTTTGCAGCCATCCGCAGGTGACTTGGTCGGATTCTCCGGAGAGCGCGTTCCGGTGATGGGTTCAGTGTGGTTACAAACCACACTCGGTGAGCAGCCTTTATCTAAAACACATGACATCCAATATCTTGTTGTGGACTGTTTCAGTCCCTATAATCTCATCTTAGGAAGACCTTTTTTAAATAGATTTACTGCAATTGTATCAACTGTTCATCTCTGTGTCAAGTTTCCTGTGCAGGACAACCTTATAGCCACAATTCATGGTGACTTGCAAGAAGCTCGGCATTGTTACAATACAAGCCTAAAACCCATCAAGAGAGGCTGCGAGCGACGTATAAACTCCATCACCTCCGAACAACCAACATTAGCCGAGCTTGACCCTAGAGCCGACTTTCAAGATCGTCCTTTACCAAATGAAGAGCTAACAAAGATTATGCTAACCGATGACCCAACGAAACACACTTTCATTGGAACCTCGGTAAAAGACAAAGAGCGGGAGAAGCTCATCCAATTTTTGCAGAAGAACGCCGATCTTTTTGCTTGGACATCTGGAGACATGCCAGGCATTGATCCATCCATTATTACTCACAAATTGGCAATAAACCCAGCAGCTCGACCAATCTCCCAGAAAAAAAGAAATCTCGGGGCCGAGAAAAGAATGGCATCCATGGTTGAAGCCAAGAAGCTCATCGATGCAAATTTCATCCGGGAAATCAGGTTTACAACTTGGCTGGCCAACGTCGTCATGGTAAAGAAAAATAACGGTAAATGGCGCATGTGCGTCGACTTTACTAATTTAAATAAAGCATGTCCTAAAGATGCTTACCCCCTGCCTTCTATCGATACCCTGGTAGACAACTCTTGTGGTTACGGCACCTTGAGTTTCATGGATGCATACTCTGGTTACAACCAGATCCTTATGCACCCATCAGACCAAGAAAAAACGGCCTTTATTACTGAATATGGTAATTACTGTTACAATGTCATGCCTTTTGGTTTAAAGAATGCAGGTGCAACATATCAAAGACTGATGAATAGGGTCTTCGAGAAACAGATAGGTCGAAATATTGAGGTGTATGTCGATGACATGGTCGCCAAAACAAAGGTCGGCCATTCCCATATTGATGACCTTGAAGAAATATTCGGCCAAATCCGAGCTTATAATATGAGGCTCAACCCGGAAAAATGTGCTTTTGGTGTGATCGGAGGGAAATTCCTCGGTTTCATGCTTACTAGCCGAGGAATTGAAGCCAATCCTGAAAAATGTCAGGCGATCCTTGATATGAATAGTCCAACAAACATTAAAGAGGTTCAACGACTAACAGGGAGGCTGGCGGCTCTCTCCAGATTTCTACCATGCTTGGCGACCAAGTCCTTCAACTTTTTTCGATGTTTACGAAAAAACACAAAGTTCCAATGGGATGACAACTGTGAAATGGCATTTCAAAGTTTAAAACAATTTCTTTCTAAACCACCTGTTTTGCAAAAACCTGACATTGGTGAACCATTGTATTTATATTTGTCGGTTACTGATATAGCGGTTAGCTCTGTTCTTGTTGCAGAAAAAGGAAAAACACAGCAGCCAGTTTATTTTGTCAGCAAATCATTGCAGAATGCCGAGCTTCGTTATCTGAGGTTAGAAAAGCTCGCCTATGCACTTGTTTTGTCGGCAAGACGACTCCGACCCTACTTTCAGAGTCATACAATTTACGTCAGAACTTCTCAACCCCTGCGCCAAATACTCGCCAAGCCCGAGCTTGCCGGGAGGTTGATAAGATGGTCCATCGAACTGTTCGAATTTGATATTCAATATCAACCCAGAGGATCTGTCAAATCACAATACCTGGCCGACTTTGTGGTCGAGCTCACAGGAACAAACACAGACATAGAGGATGCAGGTTGGATATTATTTGTTGATGGAGCCTCTAACCCCCACGGATCTGGGGCAGGAATACTCTTGGAAAATGCCGAGGGCGTCGCTATTGAACACTCTCTGCGATTTTCATTCAAGGCCAGCAACAATCAAGCCGAGTATGAAGCCCTACTCGCGGGGCTCAGGTTAGCAATAGAGCTACATATTGTTAATTTAAAAGTTTATTGTGATTCTCTATTAGTTGTTCAACAAGTAAATCAAAGTTTCCAAACAAAAGATCCAGTTTTATCAAAATACGTAATCCTTGTCAAAAATCTCATGGATCGTTTCTCAAAAATTGAAATTTATCATATAGCACGAGATCAAAATCATAGGGCAGACATATTATCAAAGCTCGCTTCCACTCAATCACACACTGCCTCATTACTACAATCCACCCTCCACGAGCCGAGCATAGACATCCCTAGCATTTCTCATATAGAACAGGAAGTCGGCTGGCAAAAACCATACATTCAATATCTTAAAAGTGGAGAAGTCCCACAAGAAATACAAGATGTAAAAAAGTTCAAACGACAGGCATCATTCTTTACATTATTAAATAACCTGTTGTATAGGCGGGGCTACTCCCGACCATTATTGAAATGCTTAGACAGGACAGAGGCCGACCTAGCCCTAGCCGAGGTCCATGAAGGCGTTTGTGGAATACACTCAGGAGCCAGAAGTCTAGCACAAAAGATTCTTCGTGCTGGTTTTTATTGGCCGACCATATGGGAGGACAGTCGGAAAAAGGTCCGAACTTGCGACCGCTGCCAAAAACATGCCCCGAACATAAACATCCCCGCCGAAGATTTACATCAATCAACGGTAAGCTGGCCCTTTAATCATTGGGGAATAGATATACTGGGACCTTTTCCCACAGCCCCAAGACAGGTAAAATATTTGGTTGTGGCAATTGATTACTTTTCTAAATGGATTGAGGCTCAACCTCTAGCTAGAATCACATCCGTTCAAATGATTTCTTTTGTCTGGCAAAAGATAATTTGCAGATTTGGTATACCTCGTCACATTGTAACCGACAATGGTCGGCAGTTTACTGATCATAATTTTAAGAGCTTTTTACAGAACTTAAAGATTAAACAGCATTTCTCTTCGGTGGAGCATCCTCAATCTAACGGCTTAGCTGAAGCTGCAAACAAGGTCGTCCTGCAAGCTTTAAGGAAGAAACTGGACGATGCCAAAGGATTATGGGCCGAGCTTGTTCCAGAAATTTTATGGGGTTATAATACCTCACCACACTCAACGACTAAAGAAACACCATTTCGTCTGGTTTACGGATCAGAAGCAATGATACCAGTTGAAGTATCACAAAGCTCATTCCGAACACAAGCAGAAGATCATGAGCATGCTCGGCGAGCCGAGCTTGATTTGGTGGAAGAGGTACGAACCATAGCGGCCGTTCGCCACAAAGCTTTACAGCAACGATTAGGCAAACGCCACAGTAAAAGGGTGAAACCAAGATCCTTTAACGTCGGAGACCTGGTATTAAGGAAAACTGAGGAAGCGCGGAAACCGCCCACTCATGGCAAACTCGCAGCCGCATGGGAAGGCCCATACCGAATTCATCAGGTGCTCGGCAAAGGAGCATATCGACTAGAGCAATTAGATGGTACAGTATTACCTAGCACTTGGAATATTAATTCTTTGAAACAATATTATAGTTAACACTTAGAAATGCTGGCACTCTTTTTCCTACCTTGAGATTTTTCCTAAAGTTAGGTTTTGCTCAAGGAGGTTTTAACGAGGCTAGCGACCTTAGTTCAATTTGTAAAGGTCATACATACAAATGAAAGTTATTTTTAGTCAATATATTCTATACTAACATAAAGCTTACTGCTTACCACAATAAACAGTTCCTGTTTAAACTCAGAACCACGCCAATAATAGGTGTGCAAACCGCACTAATGATTCCATATCAGTAATCAGACCCTGAACAGAGGGATACAGATAAGGCAAATATATCCTAAACTTATCAGAAATGCATCAGTGACAAATTTTAACAGATCTTAAAAGGGGACCCATACTGCCCCACTCAAAATAAAAAACAGAAGTTGTTCATACAGCCAAAAAAGCATCAAAAAGCACAGTCACACATCATCAATCCGCCAAGTTATCACCCTTTTCTTCTGGAACTTCTTCATCATCGACCAAATTCCCATCCCGAACAATCTTGCTCGGGTCCATAGCCGCAAAATCTCCATCAGGGCAAAGAAACTTTGCTTGGATAAGGGCACGTTCGAAACCCTCGGCAAAAGCATCAAGGATCTCAGCCTCACGGTTAGTTTTCATCTGTGCCAACTTTAACTCCATTTCAACAAACTGCTCGCCCATATTGGCAATTTCGTTTTCTTTCTTTTTCAATAACTCTGCAGTCTTCTCACACTTTTCCTTCTCAAGCTTTAATTCTTCTTTGGCATCAGAAGCTTCTTTTTCCATTTTTGTCAAAGCAGCTTTTTTAGATTCCAACTGCTCTTTCAATTCGGCACTCACCACAGAACTCTGCAACATCTTTCTATGTCTTTTTTCCTGACTTCGACCTATGCTAGCCAGACGAAAGCCCATAACCTGCGACTTTCAAATATCAACCTTGATAGTAATTATGATGACAGTAGTAAAAAAAAAAAAAAAAAGAAAAAGGGGAAACCACGATTAACCTGCATGAACTGATCCACACCCACATCCCCAACCTCCTCAATACGAGAAATGTCCGAGGCAGATTGAACGACCTCATCAGCAACTACATTGAAGGGATATTTTTTGTCCCAAACGGACGACCCGTCACCCTCCTCTTCAAAAAAATGCAATTTCTCTTGCTTGACCATAAAATTTTCCAACTCACTAAGCCGAAGCATGTTGTTCCCTTCCTCTACCTTCCTCTTCTTGAAAACAATACCCTTTTTCTTTGGCATCGGCTGATTAACTTCGGCCTCGCCATCCACTTTGTCTAGGTTCGATGAAGATCCTTCAAAGTTCTTCATCTTAAACCGCGCCCTTAGGGTTGAAGCCAAAACTCCAGGAAACTTCCCAGCTGAAAGGTTACAAGATAAAAAGTCAGATAAGTATCACTTTGGAAAACCAAACAACATACAACAATTCTATCTCACCAAAATAATTTAATACAGAAGCCCTATCTTCCTCCCATGGAAGCAAGTCTGATACAGATATTAGGCCACCTTGACTAATCATTTCCATCAGAAAGCTTAGTATACATTCATTCCGAGGAGTTATAACCTCAGGACCCAGTATATGATTGGGCTGACAGCACCAGTAAAGGGGAAATTTTTCCCCAAGATTTTCATCCAGATAAAACGGAAATTCCTCTTCTGCAGATTTTACCTTAATAAACATCTCCTTAAAGTCTTTGAAAGAGGATTTGTAAAGTTTAAAAACAGAAAACCCGGGGGTACTGTTCAGGTTAACCCAAACGCCTTTCCAAACACCCTTAGCTTGAAAAAGTGAGAAAAACAATTCCAATTCAGGAATAATCCCCAGAAATTCCATCAAAATTTGAAAACATTTCAAAAACGCCCACCCATTAGGGTGAACTTGGGACGGTGCACAATTCATTTGCTTTAAAATAGCACATTCGAACTGAGTAAACGGCAACCTAACAGATAATTCTTCAAGAACGCAGCTATACATAAAAAAATCCTCCAAATTCTTTTTCCTATGAAATACACGATCCATACGACTGCATGGCATTAGTTTGATATGAAAACCAGGCCTTACTATCCTTGACAGATTAACACTCTCCACACTTTCCTTGTCAACAAAAAGGGAAGCTCTTATCTTCACATCAGCATCAACCCACCCGTACGATCCATCATCCTCAACCTTAAATAAAGCTTTCGCCTTCTTCTCACCCATTGTTCTTTCTCTCACAAATCAGAAAATGGAAAAGCAAAAGAGGAAAAAGAATGCCGTAACTAACCTCTTGTGCTCATCCTAAAAACTTTTCGAACAGCAACAGTTAAAACGCCAAGCCTTTGTTTCGCAAGGATGTAGCTTGAATAAATGTTTGATTAATAAAACCCTTTCAAGTCCCAGATTGAAGTGACAGCCATCCGTTTAGAAGCCCACTTCGAACGGTTCAAAGTCTGCCTAGGAAGTTGAACCCACTTTGGGAAACGGTACATTCATTAATATCTGTCATCAAACTATTCCTTCTCATTTTACTTTATCAAAGCTTACATTTCCCTTAAACAACAAAAACAAAACCAAGCAGAGTATTATTTCAAGTAATGAGTCAAGTTGACCTGGGGGCCCCTCACACCGAACTATAACTCGGTCTAAATGAAAGCTCAACCCACCTCATTCAAAGCTCAGGTTAAGCTTGGGGGCTGTGATATGACCGTTATGAGTTATAGCTCGGCAAACCTATTCGTAACCGATGTATTAACATCACCGATTTAATGGTATTAAACGACTTTGGTCGGTTACGGCAGAACAATCAATTTATGAGAAAACAGTCGATTATCATCTCCGAATTATAAAAGGAAACAGTCCGAGTTGAAAAGGTAGATCATTGTTCCAAACTAAAAAACTCTTTCTATAATTCTCATTAACTGACTTGAGCGTCGGAGTGCCTTTTGCAGGTACTCCCCCTCCTGTTTCATTCGGTGATCAAGGTGCATTGTGATCCACTCCTTAGGTCGGGACACTCTTTCTTCGGAGCGAAGTATAGCTCGGCCGACCAACCCTCAAAGACGAAGAATAGCTCGGCCACAACCAGGCAGGAACAATAATATATAGGGGAGACAATTATATACTACTATGAAAACATAATTTATTTGCAAAATCATCATATATATGTAGCAACACACTTACAAATTATAAAACAAGACTTGCAGACATTTAAAGAAGAAAAAAGAAAAAGCGAAAAGAAAATTACAATCTCAAAATAAATAAAACATAAGAAAGACACAACAGCAATAACCAACATCTGAAACAAATTCTCCATGCAATAATGAACTTGAGAGTGGCCCCAAGAAGAAGAAGTTGTGGCCATTAAGTTGTTCTTGCACGCCGATTTTCACGGCTCCTTCTTTTGATTCTTTTGCCTCCAAAGATGATCACAAGCCATTGAGGCTTTCCAATTGAGAAAACACAAAATCTCAAGCCAGTTCCAAGCACCATTCCACATGCATATCCTATTGCCACTGGTTTCCAACCAAACCCAAATTTGTCTTCAGCCTCAGAAGAAGGTGGATCTTGTTGCAAAGAGACATTGTTGTTGCATTGAATTGACAATGGAAAGCCACATAGCCCCATGTTTCCCTCATAGGAATCGTTTGAAAATGTTTCAAACTGTTTTCCTCTGGGTATTGGTCCCACCAACAGGTTTTGGGAAAGATTCAAGACTTCAAGAAAGTTCAGATTTGTCAATTCAGTAGGAATATCCCCAATAAACATATTTGAGGAGAGATCTAATGATTCCAAATTTGTCAAATTTCCCAAAGAGCTGGGAATATGACCAATAAGTCTGTTATGTGAGAGGTTGAGGTTTTTGAGTGCTTGAAGCTCTCCAATAACATTTGGAATCTCTCCTTCAAATTTGTTTTTTGACAAATCTATATTTACAAAGGCTGTTGGAATTTTCGCAAAAGGGGTATTGGCTCCTTTAATTGTTGCAAATATAGAATTATAATAATCTGGAAGAATGTTCTCCACTCCACTGCCAGCACCAGTGTCAATATAATCTACCAACCTGCTTTGCACTTCATCACCAACAATCTTCATGGCTTGAAAATTTTGTATGTATTCTTTTGGTAATGAGCCACTAAAATTATTGCATGATATGTCAAAAATCATCAAACTTGGAAATATATTTTCAGATTTCAAATTGGCAATGGGACCGTACAACTTGTTGTCTCGTAAGACCAGTATTTCCAACTTTGATAGATTTTGGAGCCAATCAGGAAATGTATCTTCAAATTGATTATTACCGAAATCTAAATCCACAAGATATGTGCAACTGGACAAAGATTTTGGCAATAAACCTTCAAACTGGTTGCCATTGAGATTCAGTGTTTCAAGTTGAAGATGCTTAAAATTATCTGATAAAGTGCCATGAAGTTTGTTCATTTGTAGATCCAAATCTACAAGGGATGAGCTATTGGCGAAGCACGGTGAAAATGTTCCTGTGAATCTGTTGTGGGACAAGTTGATAACTTTCAAAGAGGATGCATTACAAAAGAAGGAAGAAATGTCATCATCCATCAAGTTGAAGCTAAGATCAAGGTATTCAAATTGATACCATCGGAATTGATGACCTATTGATGTGAACATGTTGTGTGAAAGTTTCAAATAAATTAATGAATGTGCATCATGTATCCATTCGGGCACCTTTCCAGCAAGTTTATTATTGGACAAATCAAGATATTCCAATTTGGGAAAATTTCCAGAGAATTTTGAATAACCAATGATATTGTTAGAAAGTAGTTGTAGTTCTTCCAAATTGGAAAAAGTGTAATTAACACTTGTTTCAGATTCTAGCGACAATAAACTACAACCTGAAAGAGAAAGAGAATCCAAATTTTGGAGCTTAGAGAAGAGTGGGAAATGGACAGTACCGCTCCAATTGTCTGAGAACAAGCACAAATAAGTAAGGTTTACGAGATGAAAAATTGATTCTGGAAAGTTTCCTTGGAGCTTATTGTCGCACAAGTCCAGATATTCTAAGGAATAAGATGTGATCTCACCACTTATGTGCCCTGTGAACTGATTTTTTGATAGATCCAAAGTTCTCAGATACTTGAGGGATAAAATTGATGACGGAATCGTGCCATTTAATAAGTTGTCTTCTAGGAGTAATTCAGTGAGATTTGAAAAGGCTACTTCGTTGGGTAGTGGCCCCTCGATTTGATTAGAAGAACAATCCAATTGAGAGAGTTGAGTTAAGGTAAACAATGAAGATGGCAACTTTCCTTGGAATTTATTACCACTAAGAGAGAGAGTTTGCAAGTTGGTTAGCCTATCAAACACATTTGGAATTTGTCCACTAATCTCATTCCATGAAAGATCCAGGTGAGTGAGATGGTGAAGGTTTAAAAGTGATGAGGGGATTGAACCGTTGAGTTGATTTCTCATCAAATTCAAGGAAGTGAGATATGTTAGATTAGAGAATGATGAAGAGATAGGCCCTTGGATACCACATTCTGAAAGATCCAAGATACTAAGAGAAGTGGTACAACTCAACTCGAAAAGATGGATTGACAATTTATTCGATTTTAGAATGAGCTTTTGAAGATTGGGTAAACAAAGTATGTCATTTGTCAAAGAACCCCTTATTTTAGTATAAGAAAGACTGAGAGTAATCAAAGTGGAAGACAAGTTGGCAATCAAAGACAAAGGATTTGGTGTTGAACCAATTGAGGACATATCTGTTTTATCCAATACAATCTCTCTCAAAGATGTGTTTTGCAGCAACCTCTTCCAATTTTTTTCTTCCCACATTAAATCATCATTCCAAGAAAGATCAAGTGATTGTAATTCGGAAAGGTGTGAGATTTGAGAAGGAATTTCACCTTTGAATTGACAATGAGATAAATTCAAGTGTGTGAGACTCACAAGCCTTCCAATCTGAGATGGCAATTCAGACCCACGAATATCATTGAAAGCAAGGGTAAGTGTTTGGAGATGAGTAAGATGAAATAGAGTGCTGTTAGGATGGATATTACCTGCAAGTCTACTGCAAGTGAGATCGAGGCCAATCACGTGACCAGACAGAGAGTGGCACGTGACGCCCATCCATGAGCAGCAATCTATCCCATTATCCCATGTCCTCATCTTTGGATAAACATGGGGGCAGAGATAAGCATATAAATAATCATCCTCATAAAAGGTAGTGTTAGTAAATAGTTCGTTTTTGAAGTGAAGCAATGCAGAGGTCTCCTCTGGATGGCATGAATGAGAAGACAAACATGTCAAAAAGTGGAATAACATAAACATATGCACACACATCACCACTCTAACAAAATACCCCATTGATTATTATTGGTATGCCATTCATCAATCAAGACCCATCTATTTATAGCCGTCTAATTATATTGGAATTAGTATTAGGAAAAGTATATGAAACAACTTTAAATCAGCTAAAAATGGAATAACTTAATTAATTATAAATATAATAATTGTTGTGATAAGATCATATGTGGATGTCCATTTTTAAAGTAACTTAGTTTATCAAGGATGACTCTATTTATTATAGTTTGAAAAATGTCATCTTGTACACCTATAAATAGAGGCTCAAGCCTCTGAATAAAAACACACAACTAAATAATAAGAAATCAATTCCCTTTTATGTTGCAATCAAATACCCTTCTCCTTATATTACTATTACAATTCTTTCTCTTCTTTTATTTCACAACACGTTATCAGCACGAGACTCTGATCAAATTTTTAGGAAGACTCAGGTAATATTTTCATTATGTCGAAGCTCTCTCATCTTGAATTCAATGCTCTAAATATATCTGGAAACAATTATTTATCATGGATATTAGATGCTGAAATCCATCTTGATTCAATGGATCTTGAAGATACCATTAAGGCTGAAAATAATGCATCCCAGAAGGATAAAGCTAAAGCCATGATTTTTCTCCGTCGTCATCTTGACGAAGGATTGAAAAATGAATATCTCACATTAAAAGATCCTGCAGATCTTTGGAAAGACCTTGAAGAAAGGTACAATCATCAGAAAACGGTGATACTTCCTCAAGCCTGGTAGGAATGGACGCATTTGCGTTTACAAGATTTTAAATCTATAAATGAATATAATTCTGCAATGTTTCGAATCACCTCACGAATGAAATTGTGTGGGAAAAAAATAGCTGATCATGATATGTTGGAGAAAACTTTCTCAACCTTCCATGCCTCGAATGTGCTCCTGCAGCAGCAGTATCGAGAAAAAGGGTTTAAAAAATATTCTGAGTTCATTTCTTGCCTTCTTGTTGCCGAACGCAACAATGAGTTGTTATTGAAAAATCATGAAGCGCGCCCAGCTGGCGCCGCCCCATTTCATGAAGTAAATGCGGCAAATCATTACCCCAGAAGAGGTAAATGGCAAGCTTTTAATAACAAGAAAAATTATGGAAGGAAAAAGAATTATGTTCAAAAGAGAGGATCTCACCAGAAGTGGGATAAAGAAAGGAATATCGGGCAAAATAAATCAACCGAGGAGAAGTGTTTCCGCTGTGGTGGAAAGGGCCATTGGTCACGTACCTGTCGTACCCCAAGGCACCTAGTCGATCTTTACCAGGCATCTTTGAAAAAGAACGACAAAGGAAAGGAAACAAATTTTGTTTCAAATGATGCTGAGAACTCCACCACTCATTATGATGTATCTGATTTCTTTGAGGAACCTGAAGGAAATATTGGTCATTTGATCAATGATGGAATAATTTAATATGTGAGATTGTGAAGTATTTATGTAAATAAATAATGTAAAGAACTTATTGTTAAGTTTTATTTTCTATGTATTTAAGTTTCAAATGTGATGTACATAAATAATGAAATATTAATGTTTATGAATTTTGAAATTATTAAATGTGTCAAATTTTAAAATAAAATTTTAGTATATGACATTATTTTATGTACAATGTTTCTTAGAAAAATAATTTTGATCAAGTATTCAATTTAACTGTGCATACTACTCATTTTATTATTATTTGTTTTTGAAGAGAATGGCAAGAATATGTAATGAAGATGTATGCCTTGCGGATAGTGCAAGTTCGCACACTATTCTCAAAAGTGATATATATTTTACCCATCTTGTGCCAAAAGAGGAATATGTTAATACTATTATTGGCTCAGGCAATGTGATAGAAGGCTCCAGAAGAGCTATAATTTTGTTTCCTGGAGGAACAAAATTTATAATAAATAATGCACTATTATCTACCAAGTCTCTGAGGAACTTGTTGAGTTTCAAAGATATTCGCCGAAATGGATATCATGTTGAGACAATGAATGAGGGAAATCATGAGTATTTATGTATCACAACTCATTATTCAAATAAGAAAGTTATATTAGAAAAATTACCCTCACTTTCATCTAGGTTGTATTATACCAAGATTAGTGCAATTGAATCACATGCCATTGTAAACCAGAAGTTTACTAGCCCAAATGAATTCATAACTTGGCACGACCGATTGGGTCATCCGGGAACAACCATGATGAGGAGAATTATTGAAAACTCTCATGGACATTCACTAAAGAACCAGAAGATTCTTAAATCTAGTGAATTTTGTTGTGCTGCATGTTCTCAAGGAAAGTTAATTTTAAAGCCATCACCAGTAAAGATTGGATTTGAGTCCCCTGAATTTCTAGAAAGGATTCAAGGTGATATATGTGGACCTATTCATCCACTATGTGGATCTTTTAGATATTTTATGGTCCTGATAGACGCATCTTCGAGATGGTCACATGTGTGCTTATTATCTTCTCGCAACCTGGCGTTTGCGAGATTACTGGCTCAAATTATTCGATTAAAAGCACAATTTCCAGAAAATTCAATTAAAGCAATTCGTCTTGATAATGCTGGTGAATTTACTTCCCAAGCTTTTAATGCTTATTGTATGGCTAATGGAATAAGTGTTGAACATCTAGTAGCTTATGTTCACACACAAAATGGGTTAGCAGAATCACTTATTAAGCGCCTCCAATTAATTGCTAGACCCTTGCTTATGAGAACAAATCTCCCAACCTCGGTTTGGGGGCATGCTATTTTACATGCCGCAGCACTTATTCGTTTGAGGCCAACGAGTTATCATCAATTCTCTCCTATACAATTAGCTTTTGGCCAGCAGCCAAATGTTTCCCATTTAAGAATATTTGGGTGTGCGATATATGTTCCCATTGCACCACCTAATCGCACCAAAATGGGACCCCAAAGAAAATTGGGGATATATGTTGGATATGATTCTCCCTCTATAGTGAGGTATCTTGAGATACAAACTGGAGATGTATTTAAAGCCCGGTTTGCGGATTGTCATTTTGATGAATCAAAATTTCCAACATTAGGGGGAGAGAATAAGCCTCCTGAAAAGGAACTTAATTGGAATGCATCATCGTTGATGCATTTAGATCCTCGATCAGGGCAATGTGAACTAGAAGTTCAAAAGATTATACATTTGCAAAGAATAGCAAATGAATTGCCTGATGCATTTTCTGATACAAAGAGGATAACCAAATCTTATATACCAGCGGAAAATGCCCCAATTCAAATTGATGTCCCAGTAGGACAAATAGCCACTGAAGCAAATTCACGCCAAAAGCGTGGCAGGCCTGTCGGTTCCAAAGACAAAAATCCTCGAAAGAGAAAAGAGGTAAATAATATTCCTGTTGAAAAAGACATAGTAAAGACACCTGCAGTTGTCCAAAATTCTGATATAACGTCAGAAGACGTTCAGGTACCTGAAAATTGTGAAAATGACGAGATCTCGATAAATTATGTCTTTACAAGAGAGAAATGGGACCGAAATAAGATAATTGTCAATGAAATATTTGCATATAATGTGGCATTAGATATCATGCATGAAAGTAAGGATCTTGAGCCAAGATCAGTCGAAGAATGTCGACAAAGAAATGATTGGCCAAAATGGGAAGAAGCCATGAAGGCTGAATTAGACTCACTTGCAAAACGTGAAGTCTTCGGACCTGTAGTCCGTACACCTGAAGATGTAAAACCTGTTGGATACAAATGGGTATTTGTGAGAAAACGAAATGAGAAAAATGAAGTCGTGCGCTACAAAGCCCGACTTGTGGCACAAGGTTTTTCACAAAGGCCCGGTATAGATTAAGAAGAAACGTATTCCCCTGTAGTGGATGCGATAACATTGCGTTATTTGGTCAGTTTATCTACATATCATAAACTGCATATGCATTTAATGGATGTGGTAACAGCCTATTTATACGGCTCATTAGATCGGGATATCTATATGAAAGTCCCTAAAGGATTAAATATATCTAAACCATCAAATGAATATTCGCAAGGGTTATACTCAGTCAAATTGCAAAGATCTTTATATGGTCTAAAGCAATCTGAACGAATGTGGTATAATCATCTTACTGAGTATCTGACCAAAAACGAATTCAAGAATGATGATATCTGCCCATGTGTTTTCATAAAGAAAACTACATCTGGGTTCATTATAATTGCTGTGTACGTTGATGATTTAAATATCATTGGGACTCCTGAAGAGATTCCAACAATTATAAAAATTCTAAAAAAAGAGTTTGAGATGAAAGATCTTGGAAAGACTAAATTTTGTCTCGGCCTGCAGATCGAGCATATAAAAGACGGAATCTTTATTCATCAAACAACATACACAGAATGTTAGGACTGCGACGATCGAACCGGATGGAGGGCATCCTAGAGGAAAACCCTTCGAGCCAGGATGACTCCCAACCACGTCATCCGGCCTCAGAACACCAGGAAGTCACGAACCAAGCAAAAATAGCAAGTACCATCCACCACACGAACGAACACGTCACCATGGACCCACGACATCCCGAGAAAGCCAGGGACAAAGCGGCACAGATCATCCAGGATCTCTGTCTCCGGGTCCAAGAACTTGAAGGCAAACTGACTAACAGAAAAAAACACAACAACGAACACGGAAGCCAGGCAACTTCCAGGTCAAGATCCCACCGCGGCAGGTCGCCAACCCGGCAACATGATAGGAGAGATGATCGCAGCATCTCACGCAACCACCGACACAAGAAATCGCCAGAACGGCGATACAACAAGAAACACCACCGCAACGCTTCTCGGGATCTAAGTCGTCAACACGATTCGGACGAGGACCAGAGATACCGAAACACCAAACGCACGAGAAGCGACCACACCATAATGGGAGCTACACCCTTCACAGAAAGAATCTTAAGAGCGAAACTCCCCAAAGGTTTCGACAAACCCACCGACATGAAGTATGATGGAACCAAGGACCCTCAGGAACATCTAACGGCCTTCGAGGCCAGAATGAACTTAGAAGGAGCGGCCGACGCAGTCCGGTGCAGAGCCTTCCCGGTAACCCTTGCCGGACCGGCGATCAAATGGTTCAACGCCCTCCCGAATAGATCCATAGCCAGCTTCCACGACATAGCACGAAAATTCATGGCCCAGTTCACGACCAGAATCACCAAAGCCAAACACCCCATCAGCTTGTTAGGGGTCACCCAAAAGCAAGACGAATCCACAAGAAAATACCTCGACCGCTTCAACGACGAATGCCTAACGGTCGACGGACTCACGGATTCCGTCGCAAGCCTTTGCCTGACTAACGGGCTCATGAACGAGGACTTTCGCAAACACCTCACTACCAAACCAGTATGGACCATGCACGAAATCCAGAACGTCGCCAGAGACTACATTAACGACGAAGAGGTCAACCAGGTCGTCGCTGCCAACAAACGGCAGCACGCCCAACACGGCAATTCGGCTCCCCGGCATAACCCAACACCCAAAGAGAATCAACGGGACCACCCCAGGCCGACCAACTGGCCACCAAGAATTGGCAAATTCTCTAATTACACGCCCCTAACTGCACCAATTACGGAGATATACAATCAAATAGCAGATCGAGGCATCATCCCAAGAGCCCGGCAACTCAAAGAGAGGACGGGAGGCAACAAAACCCTCTACTGTGACTACCACCGAGGTTACGGCCACAAAACACAAGATTGCTTCGACCTCAAAGATGCTCTTGAACAGGCCATACGAGACGGCAAACTCTCAGAATTTGCCAAAATCATCAGAGAACCAAGACGCGCGGAGAAAGACAAGTCACCAGAAAGAGAAGGACGTAACCCAAGAACACAAAGGCAACCCACCAGGAAAAGTCCGGAGGAAGACCCGACCATCATAGTAAACGTCATCACAGGCAAGGACGTGTCGAGCAAGTCAAAATTAACAATGAAAAAAGACCTCAAGGTAATGGCCGTCAGAAACCAAGCCCCAATCACCGCCACTGGCAACACGATAACATTCTTACCGGAGGATTGCCTGCACAGCACCTCAGCCGAAGATGCCCCCTTCGTCATCTCAGCCAGGATCGGAACAGGACTAGTACGAAGGATACTGGTAGACACCGGTGCAGACTCCAACATCCTTTTTCGAGGAGCCTTCGATAAGCTCGGGCTCCGCAACTATAACCTCCAAACACACCGCCACGACGTCACGGGACTCGGCGACAACTTTCTCAAACCAGACGGCTCAATTACCCTACCCATCACCATAGGAACAAGCAATCAGAAAAAGACAATCCTATCTGAATTCGTAGTCCTTAAAGACTCCACAGCCTATAACGTGATCCTCGGAAGAAAAACAATCAATGACTTCTCCGCAGTCATCTTCACCAAATACCTCCTCATGAAGTTCAGAACCGACGACGGCTCCATCGGTACCATTCACGGAGACCGAGAGGTCGCAGCCGAATGCGACAACACCAGCCTAGCCCTAAGGAAAAAATCCCGAGATGTGGCCGGAATATTCCTAGCCGACCTAGATGCGCGACAAGACGGCCAACCTAGGCCAGAACCAGAAGGAGACATGGAAAAACTACAAATAGGACTGACCAAAGAAGAATATACCTTCATCAATAGAAACCTCCCACACGATCTTAAAGAAGAACTCTCCCAACTCCTGAAACAAAACAAAGACTTATTCGTATTTACACCAGCCGACATGCCGGGAATTAACCCCGACCTAATGTCCTACCACCTAGCCGTGGACCCCCAAGCTAAGCCAGTAGCACAAAGACGACGAAAAATGTCGCCAGAACGAGCCGCCGAAGTCAAAAAACAAGTCAAAGCCCTACTCGAAGCCAACTTCATCCGGGAACTCCCCTACACGACCTGGCTAGCCAACGTCGTGCTAGTACAGAAAACTAACGGGAAATGGCGAATGTGCGTCGACTACACGGACCTAAACAAAGCTTGCCCGAAGGACGCCTTCCCCCTACCAAACATCGACAGATTAGTGGACGCATATTCCAGCTATAACCAAATCCCGATGCACCGACCAGACGAAGAAAAAACCGCATTCATCACCCCAGATGGAACATACTGTTACACAGTAATGCCATTCGGCTTGAAAAACGCCGGAGCCACCTACCAAAGACTTGTTAACAAGATCTTTCGAGACCTAATCGGAAACAAGTTAGAAGTCTACATAGACGACATGCTCGCCAAGACTGAATCCAGCGAACAACTAATCAACGACCTCAAGGTCATAATGAACACCCTACGAAAGCACCAAATGCGGCTCAACCCGGCAAAGTGCGCCTTCGGAATGGAGGCAGGAAAGTTCCTCGGCTTCATGATCACACAACGCGGAGTTGAAGCAAACCCGGAGAAATGTCGTGCCATCCTCGAAATGACAAGCCCCAAAAACCTTAAGGACATCCAAAAGCTCACCGGCAGACTAACCGCGCTATCACGCTTTCCCGGTGCATCAGCCCAAAAAGCAACCCCTTTCTTCAAACTAATGAAAAAAGGGACCCATTTTAAGTGGGGGACGGAATGCGAAGAAGCATTCCAACACTTCAAGAGGGCCTTATCGGAACCACCAATCCTCGCCAAACCCCAAGCAGGGGAAACACTCTACTTATACCTTTCCATAACAGAAGAGGCACTTGCAGCGGCTCTCATCCATGAAGACGAGAAAAAGGAGCAAAAACCCGTATACTTTATAAGCAAAGTCTTACAGGATGCGGAAACTCGCTATTCACGCTTAGAAAAGCTAGCTTTTGCACTCCTTACAGCCTCCCGACGCCTGCGACAATATTTCCAGGCTCACCCCGTAACGGTCCGAACCGACCAGGCGGTCAAGCAAGTGTTACAGAAACCCGACCTAGCGGGAAGAATGCTAGCATGGTCCATCGAGTTATCCCAATTCCAGATCAGATTCGAACCCCGGAACGCTATCAAGGCACAAGCCTTGACTGATTTCATCGCCGAAATGACTCCAGGAAAACTCACCCCGGAACCATGGAAATTACACGTCGACGGCTCTTCAAACTCCACTCACGGAGGAGCCGGAATCATACTCGAAAACCAAAACGGAATCACAATTGAACAGTCAGTACGGTACGAATTTCCAGTATCAAACAATCAAGCAGAATACGAAGCCCTCTTAGCAGGTCTGACCCTAGCCCGGGAAGTCGGCGTAAAAGCCTTAGAAGTAAATACCGATTCCCAGGTAGTCAGTTCCCAAATCAACGGAAGCTACCAGGCACGAGATCCCCTGCTCCAACAATACCTCACCAAGGTAAACGAACTGAAAAAAGGGTTCGAAAGCATTATCATACAGCACGTTCCCAGGGAACGAAACACCAGGGCAGACCTACTCTCCAAGCTAGCCAGTACCAAACCGGGACACGGCAACAAATCGCTAATTCAGGAGGTCGTTAGGTCACCCTCTGTGTCAACAACAATCAACGCTCATCTGACGATCTCAAGCCAAGGGTCGTGGACGTACCCCATCCTACAATACCTCCTCGACGGAACTTTACCGCCAGACCCGAAAGAAGAAAAGCGAATAAAAAGGGAAGCCGCCAACTATACCATCATAGCGGGACAACTATACAAACGAGGATTCTCGCAACCCCTACTCAAATGTGTCGAACCCGGGGACACGGAGTACATACTCCGCGAAATCCACGAAGGCTGCTGCGGACACCACGTCGGAGGCAAAACATTAGCCCAAAAAATCATCAGGGCTGGCTACTTCTGGCCCACAATCATTCGAGACTCCATACAATTGGTAAAAAGCTGTGACAAATGCCAAAAACACGCCAATGTCCACCAAGCCGCCCCACACCAGCTCAGCACCATATCGGCAGAACGACCATTCGACACTTGGGGGATCGACCTCGTCGGGCCCTTCCCTACAGCTCCCGGCCAGCTCAGGTACCTCATTGTCGCTATAGATTACTACACCAAATGGATCGAGGCCGAACCTCTGGCCTCCATAACGGCGACCCAATGCCGGAAATTTGTCTGGCGACAAATCATCACCCGCTTCGGAATCCCCGAGGTCGTCATATCGGACAACGGAACCCAATTTACCGACAAAAAATTCAAAGAGTTCCTAGGAGGATTACAGATATCCCATCGCTTCAGCTCAGTAGAACACCCCCAAACAAACGGACAGGTGGAATCCGCAAACAAAATAATCGTTAAAGGACTCAAGAAACGGCTCGACGAAGCCAAGGGACTAAGGGCGGACGAATTAGGGTCGGTTCTATGGTCGTACCGAACAACACCCCAAACGACCACTGGGGAAACGCCTTTCCGATTAACGTACGGCGTAGAGGCAGTCATCCCCGTAGAAATCGGGGACCCCAGCCCCAGAAAAACGGTCGGAGGTAACGACGAAGAAGCAGAACGAGACCTCGTTGAAGAAGAAAGAAGCATAGCTCACATCAAAGAATTAGCCATCAAACAAAGAATCAGCCTAAGATATAATCACGGCGTCATCCGACGAGAATTTGCGGCCGATGACCTCGTCCTACGACGAAACGATATCGGTCTCCCAGCGCCAGGAGAAGGAAAGCTCACCCCCAACTGGGAAGGACCATACAGAATCAAAACTGTAATCGGAAAAGGAGCGTATAAACTCGAGCGGCTCAACGGCGACGAAGTCCCGAGGACCTGGAACGCCACCAACTTGCGGCGATATTACGCCTAGTCCGACCTAAATAGGTCGCCCCTTTACTCATTTTTTTTAGCTTTTCTCTATTTTATGTTTCTAGTACTCGTCTTCCCGGTTTACGATTCTTAAAATCGAAACATTTTTTATTTAAGTTCCAATTTCGGGTACTCTTTCCCACCACAACCGGA
This sequence comes from Arachis stenosperma, assembly GCF_014773155.1. Classification (NCBI taxonomy): domain Eukaryota; kingdom Viridiplantae; phylum Streptophyta; class Magnoliopsida; order Fabales; family Fabaceae; genus Arachis; species Arachis stenosperma. The sequence continues at coordinate 2,139,521 of NC_080383.1, read as the reverse complement.
GGGTTTTAACGAGGCCCAACTTTCAATAAAAAGTTCCATTAATACATCTAAAAGTTCCATTTCGCTAAGAAATATCCCAAATACGGAACAAAAAATACGGCCACAACTGGAGGACTGATCACCCCCCAGGCCCAACAGACGGATATCCACAAAAACCCGACCAAACGACGGTCCGAGGAAACGAAAAAACAAACGGAATTGCTAAAAAACGTATAAAAAGGCCAGAACGGCCAAAAAACACCATAACACAGATCATATAAAAAGGCCCGGACGGCCGAAAATACCATAAAACGGTTCCCAAAGTCACGGCCCTTGGCCATCCAAAATATTCAGAAAACAAACAGAATTCAAAATAGAATTACAGAGACAAAAAAGCTACTCGAGGTCAACAATCTGACCATCACGGACGACCCTAAACGCTCCCATCACGGACACGTCCACGCCCGGAGCCAGCACCAAGGCCTGTGCCTTCATCGTCTCCTCAGTAGCGGCTATCGCACCTTTAGCGTCAGCCAACAACTCCGTCTTTTCCATTTTCAAGGCAGCAACCTCGGCCTTCAGAGCCTCCGACTCAGCGAGAAGTACGGCGGATTGAGAACCCGCATCTGAAGCCCGCTGCCGCTCCTCTGCCAACTTAGAAAGAAGCGAAGTCTCAACACCGGCAAGTCGGAGAATCTCCGCCCCGGCTTCCTCAGAAGACTTCACCGCCCTCTCCTTCGCAGCATTAGCAGCCTCAAGCTCCTCTTTCATCTTAGCCACCTCAGCCTGGGACTGACGGAGCTTCTTATCCAACAAACCAACCTGAGCCATCACAGGCTCGGCTTTTCGAACAACAACGGCAGATCGGAGAAGAGCACGATACACCGACTTGGCCTGAAAAGAGACATCACAGCCATCAAAAAATGGCTCCGTCCCAGGCATCAAATGCTGATCAATAAATCCCGGGGCATCAAAACGTCGGTCCATCACACTAGGTACCAAACCCTCGTCTTCAAAAGTCTCGCTACTCGGCTCTTCAGCTCTCTTCCTCTTCCGAGAAGCCTCGGTAGCCGTCACCACGACGACTTCGGGCGAGCTCGCAGGACCGGGAGGAGCCTGAGCACCGGTACGCGCTCCCGAGGAAACCACCTCTTGAGAAACAGCCTGAGAATCCACGGCCGGATTCGAAACAGGAGTAGCCGGAGACGACGACCCCTCTTCCCGGATCAACGCTGCCTTCAGCCTCGCCAAAGAAGTCAACCCACCGGCCATCTCAACTGAAAAGAACCCAGAGAAAAATAAAAAAAAAAAGCACACACCAATATACGTCCGACAAGCCTCGGGATCCCCCATGACATCTCGAGGATTCAACGGACGCTCGCCGAACAAATGCCACAAAACGCTGGCAATGTCCTTATCCTCCCGAGATAAATCACCATAAGTAACCTTAGTCAGAACCGACGGGCCAGCACCAAAGTTCCAATACGTCGGAAATCAGCGCTCGCCCTCCAAAGTCAGCCAAAACGGACGATGCCCCTGCACGGGACGTACCTTAAAATATTCCCACTTAAAACCATGGAAAGAATCCTCAAACAACCCAAAAATCTGACGATGAGGTTGAGCACAGAAAGACATATATCCTTTCTTATGCTTCCCCTCCTTAGACGGAAGAGTACATAAGAAAAGAAAAAGAAAGACAGGAACAGAAGTCGGAAGGTCGAGATACCGGCACACCAGTTCAAATGTCCGCACGGCAGCCCAACTGTTCGGATGAAGCTGAGACGGTGCCACGGAACACCGACTCAGCAAATCTTGAACAAAAGGTGAAAAAGGGAAACGCACGCCGAGCCGAGTGAACATAGACTCGTAAACCCACATCCAGTCCGGCACGGTGGGCGAATGAAGGTTCAGATAACAGACGCGCTCGTCGGCATCAGGGAGGACGAGCTCATACCGCCCCTCCTCATCACCACCACCACAGATCGCCCCCTGATCACGAAGCCGCTGGAGGTCGTCCTCCGTCATCCGCGACGGAACACCCCACACATCGCTGGTCACCCAACCATAGCGATTAGGAACGCCCCTGGAGGGGGCTACCGGGGCTCCCACACCCTCATTTCTTTGTCGTTGCATACCTAAAACAGGGAGGAGCACCACCATCAGCCTACTAACTCTACGCAGAAGCAAGACAGAAACCTAATACCGCTACCAAACTAGCGCGGTGGCTTACCACCACTATTAAGCAAAACACGGCGGTGCTCAGCCCCTCCAAAACCTCAAATTACCACCTCCCAAAGACACCAAACTCAGTAACAAACAGTACAAGAGTAAACAGGCAGAACAACGCATGGCAAAGGCAGAATAAGTATTTACAAAATAAAAAGAAAGAAAGCATGCCAACCTGGTAATGCAGAAAGGAAGCTTGACGAAAGCCAGAAAAACAGAAGAAGCAAAGCAGCACCAAAAAAGCAAAAACCACAGAAAGCTTCCCTTCAGACGAAGAGTCTTTTAGATGAGAAAATGGAGAAGAAGATAAAAACAAGCGAAGAGAACTGAAACAAAAGCAAAGAAAAAACAGTTTCAAAACGAGGCAAAAGGACACAACTAACCCTAGGCACAACGAAGACTCGTAGGGGTAAAAGAGGAAAAATGTCCCCTCGCAATAAATACCCCCCATCGAAAAAAGTAACGCCTCGAAGAACGCAACGGGCGCAACTGATACGGAAGAGTCACGTCAGACCTAAACGGTCAGACGAATCTTCCACGACACGAAACCAAGACACCGACCTCACCGCGTAGGGACCAGACGGGCACCCGAGAAGAAAACAAACGTCACCCAGCGGCAGCCCGATCTCGCTCGCTCTCCCGCTGCGGGGGCAACTGTTACGGATCCAACCCACGGATCCTACGCACCCGGTTTCTCGGGTTAAACCCATTTCGACCTGAAGGCCCAAAACCGACCCTTCAGAGCTCCTAACCAACTTTCGAATTCAAACACTTCTCTTATCTCGGCCAAACAAGATAAGATAAGATAACTATCATCACCTATAAATAAGAGGACCCAGATCCCTCCAGGTACTCATTCATTCCTCACACTTTCTACCTCTTAGATCTATTCTGACTTGAGCGTCGGAGTGTCTTTGCAGGTACCTTTCCCCCGCTCTGCTCGAACCGTCCGACATCCGCCTCGACCCGCAGGTCCCCGATCCTCCACTCAACCCGTACCAGAGTCATCTTGTACACATTACATTCAAATTAGAAAGAGATACGTTTGGTATCATTGCAGCGTGAATCACGGAAACTGATTCAATTAGCTTCTGTCTCTTCACACTCCTTTCCTCTCCAAATACCTAAAACATGATAAATCAAAAAATAGATTCAGAACCATACAATTTACAAAGAAAAGAAACATCCTAATGCTTAGTATAAACACCATCCACGTAGAGATTTTGAATTCATCGAAAAGCATTTAATTGGTTTTTAGCTGATACCCTCTTGATTTCCTAACATTGTTGTTATCAATAATATAATATGAACTTAATTAGAGGGTTAATTTTGTTAGTTAATATCAACTATTTTTTTTTAAATTCTGAATTTTAAATTTTAAATTCTATATCCTAAATTCTAATCATCAGAAATCTTAAATCTCTAAAAATAAAAGTTGAAAAAATAATTTTATAATAAGAAATGACTAATACTAATCACTTAAAAGAGACAAATGACAAATAATTTAGAGAGAGATAAAAACATGACTAAAATATAATAATAATTTTAACGTGCTTTTTAATGATAATTTTCTTGTATATTAATTATCCACAACTATATTTAATTATAAATGTTAATAAGAAAATTAAATTGAAAGTATTTTTCAGATCAAACACAATAAATTGTGTTTTTTTAATATAATTATGGTTACCTATCAATATAGATTAAGATTAAATAATACTTATATTATTTTATTTATTTACATTAGCTCCCTAATCCTGATAGTCATGCATGCATTGACGAAAGGGTTGGAAAAATTGTACATTTAAAGACTTTGTAACAAGAACGTATTTGGTGGGATGAATTGATGGTATGATATTGTGCTACAACTCATGCTTATTGTAGTTGCAGCTACTCTGCACTTTCCAACATGTTCGTTCTTATATAGGTTTTTGGTAACGGGTCATTGAAGTTATTGCATGGTATGTCCAAAATAATTTGCCCCTACAAGTTTTTAAGTTAGACATTACAACACATTATATGCCTTAAAAAAATAATTTTTTTATTTATTTCATTTTACAACAGATGTGTGTTATAAAGCTCTTGGCAATAGAACCTTTAATAGCCCAAACTAATAACTCAAGTAAGATTGAAAGCTGCAATATGGTTTCTACTTCAACTTCGCAAGTGGTAACTAACTTGAATAAATAAAAGGAAATGCCACAAAGGAACATATTATGAGAAAAAAAAACCTCCTTAATATGTTATTTCCAGTTTCATAACCGATTCATTTTGTTAATACGTTCACACCTTTTTTGTTACATTAATGGAGAGGACTGTTTTTTTAACAGTAGACGAAAAAGCATGATTTTACTAAACACATTTTTCTATCAAAACTTTTCAATGACAGAAGAATCATGAGCACCACTAATCAGATTGTAAACTAGTTGAATAAAGGGAGAAAACTATATACTTTCACAATTTTGTTTGCAACATACTTAAGAAACATACAACAATATAATTAATTAACAACTACAACCACAAGACTTAAGAGTATATATTCTGTTATTTTTCACAAATCCATGCAAGTCTAATATTGATGTGTCTTATGCTTTCCCTTTCTCTCAACCAAAAACACTAAGTTAGAATCCAGCTTTACTGGTAAAACTGCTTCTTACTTTCCTTTTTTCTTGCTCAACTTCTCATTTCTGTAATGTACTAAACATGTCTTTGTATAGCAATTAGCATCTCTGCTTTCAGCTGATGGCTTAGTTTGTATTAAATAAAGAGATTAGTAAAGATATTGATATTGACAAGTGTGTGCTTGTTTAGGAGTTGGGACACTAAACATAGAATGAAGTGAAAGAGGTGGAAACTAAGGAGTAGTGTTGTTGAATTTGCATGAAAACAGAAAAATATTAGGGGAAACCAATTATATACTACTATAAAAACATAATTTACTTGCAACATCATCATATATAAGTAGCAACACACTTACAAATTATTAAACAAGACTTGCAGACATTTAAAGAAGAAAAAAGAAAAAGCGAACAGAAAATTACAATCTCAAAACAAAAAAAAAAATTATAAAAAGACACAACAGCAATAACCAACATCTGAAACAAATTTCCCATGCAACAATGAACTTGAGAGTGGCCACAAGAAGAAGAAGTTGTGGCCCTTAAGTTGTTCTTGCACGCCGATTTCCACGCCTCCTTCTTTTGATTCTTTTGCCTCCAAAGATGATCACAAGCCATTGAGGCTTTCCAATTCAGAAAACACAAAATCCCAACCCAATTCCAAGCACCATTCCACATGCATATCCTATTGCCACTGGTTTCCAACCAAACCCAAACTTGTCCTCAGCCTCAGAAGATGGATATTGTTGCAAAGGGACATTGTTGTTGCATTGAATTGACAATGGCAATCCACATAGCCCCAAGTTTCCCACATAGGAATTGTTTGAAAATGTATCAAACTGTTTTCCTCTAGGTATTGGTCCCACCAGTTGGTTTTGGGAAAGATTCAAGACCTCAAGAAAGTTCAGATTGGTCAGTTCAGCAGGAATATTCCCATCAAGCATATTTGAGGAGAGGTCCAATGATTCGAGGTTTGTCAAATTTCCCAACGAGCGGGGAATAGGACCAATGAGGCTGTTATGTGATAGGTTGAGGCTTATGAGTGCTTGAAGCTCTCCAAACACATCTGGAATCTCTCCTTCAAATTTGTTTTCTGACAAATCGATCATTGCAAGGACTCTTGGAATTTTTGCATAAGGGTTATTGGTTCCTTTAATTGTTGCAGTTATAGAATCATGATATTCTGGTTGAATTCTGCCTTCTCCAGAAATACCAGCACCAGTTTGAATATAATAACTCCAACTATGCTCTTTATCACCAGGAATCTTCATGGCTTGAAAATTTTTTATGTATGATTTCGGTAATGAGCCACTAAAGTTGTTCCTTGATATGTCAAAAATAATCAAACTTGAAAACATCTTTTCAGATTTCAACTCAGCAATAGGACCGTGCAACTTATTGCCTCTTAAGACCAGTATTTTCAAATTTAATAGATTCTGAAGCCAATTGGGAAATGTATCCTCAAATTGATTGTTTCCAAGATTCAAATCCACAAGCTCTGTGCAATTGGACAAAGATTTCGGCAATAAACCTTCAAACTGGTTGCCATTGAGATTCAGTGTTACAAGAACAAGATGCTTAAAAGTATCTGGCAAAGTGCCATGAAGTTTGTTCATTTGTATATCCAAAGCCAAAGGCAATGAGATATTGAACAAACATTGTGGAAATGTTCCAGTGAAATTGTTGTGGGACAAGTTGATGTTACGCAAATTAGTTTCATTGCAAAAGAAGGAAGAAATGTCATCAACCATTGAGTTGAAACTAAGATCAAGGAATTCAAGTCTATGCCATGGGAATTGACCTATTGATGTGAAGGAGTTGTGTAGAGATTCAAATGAAGTAATGAATCCATATCCTGTATCCATTTGGGCACTTTCCCATCAAGTTTATTATTGGATAATTCAAGATACTCAATCTGTGGAAAGACTCCATAGAATGTTGAATGACCAATAATATTGTTTGAAAGCAATTTGAGTGTCCGCAAATTGGAGAAAGTGTAATTAACACTTGTCTCAGAATTTAGCAACAATGAATTGCAACCTGAAAGGGAAAGATGCACCAAGTTCTGAAGCTTAGAAAATAGTGGGAAATGAAGAGTACCGCTCCAACTACTGTGTGATAACAAGCACAAATCTGTAAGGTTTACAAGATCAAATATCGATTCTGGAATATTTCCATGGAGCTCATTGTTGCACAAGTCAAGATACTCCAAAGAATAAGATTTAATTTCATTTATATGTCCTGTGAATCGATTATCTGATAGATCCAAATATCTCAAAGACTTGAAGGATAAAACCCACCAAGGAATTGTCCCATTTAACAGGTTGTCATTTAGGATTAACTTGGTGAGATTTGAAAAGGCTGCTTTGTCGGGTAGTGGTCCCACAATTTTATTGTAAGAACAATCCAACACAGAGAGTTGAGTTAATGTAAACAATGAGGGTGGCAACTTCCTTCCAAAATAGTTACTTTGAAGAAGGAGAGTTTGCAAGTTGGTTAGCCTATCAAACACATTTGGAATTTGTCCACCAAGCCTATTCGATGAAAGATCCAAGTAAGTAAGATGATGAAGGTTTGAAAATGATGAAGGGATTGAACCTTTGAGTCTGTTCCCTGAAAGATCTAAATGAGTGAGATGCTGAAGGTTTGAAAGTGATGACGGGATTGAACCGTTTAAGTTACTTTCTACCAAATTCAAGGAAGTGAGGTATGTTAGATTTGAGAATGATGAAGGAATAGGCCCTTGGAAATAACATCTAGAAAGATCCAAAAATCTAAGAGAAGTGGTACAATTCAAGTTTAGAACATGGATTTGAATGCCTACATTGCCACCCCCTCGAGTGCTACTTAGACTGAGGTATTGAAGATTGGGTAAACAAAGCATGTCACTAGTCACATACCCGTTTATCAAAGTATAATCAAGACTAAGAGTAACCAAAGTGGAAGACAAGTTGGTGATCAAAGAGAAAGGATTTGGTGTTGGACCAATTAAACTCATATCAGTTTTATCCAATACAATCTCAGATAAAGCTGTTGCGTTTTGCAACATTCTCTTCCAAGTGCTTTCTTTCCACTCTAAATCATGATTCCAAGAGAGATCAAGTGATTGTAATTTGTAAAGGTGTGAGATTTGGAAAGGAACATCACCATAGATAAAATTGTAAGCAAGGCTAAGTGTTTGGAGATGAATAAGGTGGAAAAGAGTGCTGTTAGGATGGATATTACCTACAAGTGCACTGCAACTGAGATCGAGACCAATCACGTGACCAGACAGAGAGTGGCACGTGACACCCATCCATGAGCAGCAATTTGTCCCATTCCCCCACGTACTCATCTTTGGATAAACATGGGGGCAGAGATCAGCATAATCACGATCATACTCATAAAAGGCAGTGTCAGTAATGAGTTCTGTCTTGAAGTGAAGCAATGCAGAGGTCTCCTCTGAATGGCATGAATGAGAAGACAAACATGTAAAAAAATGGAATAACATAAACATATGCACACACATCACCACTCTAACAAAATACCCCATTGATTATTACTATGCCTTATTATGCCACAACAAACTAAGTGTTTATGGTATTGGTATTGGTATGCCATTCATCAATCAAGACCTATCTATTTATAGCCATCTAATTATTTGGAATTAATCTTATGGGCTTTATTATTAGTCTCATATCATCATAATTCATAAGCTTTGCTCGTATCATTAATCTGTGTTTAACTTAAGTACTTAACCGTATACAGGATGGACGACTTAAATTTAGACTTCCAAATAAGGGTCATTTGGAAAGTATATATGCGTGCCCTATAATTTGACTATTTCTTTCATTTTCGGTCATTACATTGACACAATATAATAGATATTATAATATGGGAAGTTCTATGGTTGGTTTTAGTGACTAAGATGGCATAAATTTAGACTTATGTCACTCTTAACCACCAAAATCAATGCCACCATAAAACTATCTTATAATATATGTATTATAACATATGAATATCTATATACATTCAATACAATAAAATTAACTATGAATAAAAAGATTATGCCATTTGAACTATTATTCATTGACGTGCTATGCCTAATTTATTTGGTCAGATTTGGCAAATTTGTATAATAATTTGTATGTCATAAATTTGTCTATAAATAGGCTATGAAATACTTTATGGTATACATCAAATACAAAGCAAACCAAAGTGTATTTTGTATTTGTAAAGAGTGATTAATATAATGACTATATTATTATAAAGAGTGTATGATATATAAATTCAAGTATATTTAGTGATACTATATTGATAATAAATTTCTTGTTCTCTCTACATAATTTTGTATCTACTTCTCTTCTATCATCATCATCATTATCATACAACAATAGTAGACAAAACATTTCTTTATATATACACTATCGTTCCATTATTATCAATAAATATAATATGAGTTTAATTAGTGAGTTACTTTTTTCAGTTAATATTAACTTTTTTTATTTTAAATTTTATATTCTAAATTTTAATCATAAAAAAGTTAAAAATAATTTCACAATAAAAAAATTAACTAATGTTAATCGCTTAAAAATTAATTTCATGTAATTTTTGATATAGTATACGCCAAACACTATTCTAAATGAGCTTTAATTTTTGTTTGTCCAACCCTTCAACAACATTACATCATCTCAAGTCTTCCCCATTCCGCAAGCAATTCATGTAAGATTTGTGATTAACAAAATAATAATGCAAAAACTAATGTCACGGTGGATACCTTTAGAAAAATGTCGCTTGGTTAGTGACGAGAATGTTGGGCTATCATCGGAAATTCTTGACGAAAATTTTGAAGAGAAATCAAATGAAATAATATAAGATGAGAAGACATTATATCTAACTCAAAATCTTAAGGTAATAAGTTAACGAGTCTCTCATCTTATAAACTTTCCACTTTTTTTATTTTTTTTATGTGAAACTAATTTCATACGCTCTTCACACTAACATTAATAGAGAATGCATGGGATAATCGAGAAACAAAGTCCAAAGTCAAAAGAAAGTAGAACCTAAGTCATGCAAGCAGACACAAGGGAAGGTGTTGTAGAAGAAATGTCCATTGACTTTGAAGATTTTCTAACGTCTTTGCTGGGATATATATAAAATGAAATGTAATTTAGTTTTATTAAAAATTTTAGAGATAATAAATAATTATTTAATTAGAATGCATGCACTATAATTATTTTTTCTTCTTCTAATAATTGATGACATTTGATAGAGATTGAATTATTTTATTAGTCTTTATAATTTATTTAAATTTGTATTAAAGGTCTCTATATATACTTTAAAAAAAATTAATTGAAAACCTACACTGATTTTAAATTTGTTATTAGATGAAATTTTTAGGAGAACAATCATCTAAATTTAAATGATTTGTTCATTCTTATTATTTCAAAACTAAAATGAAAAAAAAAAGAAATGTTTAGAAGGAATATAATGTGATCATAATTAAGCAATTTCACTTAACCCATCTCTTGCATACATTGTTTGTCTCAAATCTTTCTCTAGCTGTGTTGCTAATTTTTGCCTTTAATTATTGAAGTAAAAGAAAAATAATAATATACTTTGTAATCTACCTAATATCAAATTAAAAATTAAGAGTTGCATTTTTTATTAGCTGTTTTATATTTAGTCATAATTAAGTAATAGTGAATTAATTTTAAAAGCTATCTCACAAGAATAAAAACTAATAAATTTGTATTCTTAATGATTTAAATCTAATAAAATTTAGGGGAAAAAAAACTCTTTTACATGATGAAATCAGTCTTGTTAAAATTAATTAGTTAAATAAAAAAAATGCTCCTTCTATTTTTAAATATAAGTTTCCCTTAGCTTAATTGACCAAGCGTCTTTTGTCCATGAATTCACGCTAATAGCGTCGTGGATGGGTGTTGAAAAGTCTTTGAATATGATGGAGTCAAATGAGAAAGAAGAGTTGGAGTGACTTGTGAGTTGTGAGAGTTCTTATATGGAATGAGAGTATCAATTCAATACAATTTGTTTTGAAAAAATAACACAGGATTTGTTATTAAAGGGAAATGAAATCATTTATGATAAAAATTAGTTTTAATGCAATTTTTCTTATATTGTAATTATCTACTACAATATTTAATTATGTAATAAGGAAGTTATACATTGGAAATATTCTTTGAACCAAACAAAATAAATTGTGAATTTTTTTGTATTGTTATTGTTATCTGTTAATATGTTATCAAATTAATAAAAGCATTATAAGAGTAGTGATATATATCAAATTATTATAGTAAAAAGTCTACATATTTTTTTATTACGTTTTTTTTACAATAAATAGAGTAGTGATAAATATAATTACCCAATATACTTGGAAGTAATGTATAATGATTTTAAAAGGATATTTTTTATTTAAATAAATAAAAAAATATTTTATTTCTCAAAATATACTATTTATAGCATTTTTACCAAAATTCATCACATGTCTTATCTTATTTACACTGTAAATGAATAAAACCGTTACATAACATGATTGACATTTACATACCGGGTGCATGTAAATATTTTTTATGAATTTTGATAAAATATTATAAATAGTATATTTTGATAAATAAAATATTTTTTATTTATTTAAAAATAATCCTTTTAAAAGGTCATAAGAGTTAATTAAATTTTTCTTTTTAGAGTAGTATATTAGATATTATTGTATAAATAATATTATTATTGTAAAATCTCTACAATACTCCTTATTCCTCTTTTTTTTCAAACCAAATCCTAATCCTCTTCTAACACATTCACTCACCTCTCACTATCGCACACACTCTCACTCTCCTCACACCCTCTTTCTCACAGCACACACACAGACTCTGACGAAAAAAAAGAAGAAAGAAAAAGGAAAGAGAGAAAGGGGAGACCGTGAGAAGAGAAGGGAGGAGGAAGGCGGGAGCTGTCCACGCTGAGCCAGCATGCGAGAAGAGAAAGAGTCGCACCTCATCACTGTCGGCCTAGAGCACGCCGTTCGTGTCCCATCGCGTCGCCACCAGCCGTGTCCAGCTCGCTGCAGTTGCGTCGTCATCAGAGGCCAGAACCGAGAGAAATGTGTCCGAGAGGGGGGACAAGTGCGAGAGAGGAGACGCGGAAGAAGGACTGCCGCCGTTCTGCCTCGCCGCCGTCGAACTGCTACAGCCACCGCGCCTTGTCTCTGTCGCTGCTAAGCTTCAACCGCCGCCATTCTCTGTTGGGGCTCATCGTCATTGCTGAATGAAGAGGGAGAGTTTAAGTTGGTCAGTGAAGGGAGGAAGAAAGAGTCGTGATGGAGGAGCCGTTCACCATCGTCGCGTCTGCTGTTGTCATCAACAGAGCTCGTCGTCAGGGGAGCATCACCGACGTCACTGCTAATGAACCGTCTCCGTCCCTATTGTGATCTTGCTCAACCCGACACCCCCTTCATTCTTGTCTTTAAATCAGCACAATTTTTCTCCTGTTCTGACTCCATTTATGAAACTGTAACGCTTCTACCTTTATTCTGCTATATTTTCTTCTTTTCTTACATGCTCTGGTTTTAATTGCGATAATATGTCTCTATTTTAGTAGTATCGCCCTACTTTTGTAGCGTTTCTGCTGGAAATTATCTTGAGTACTGATATTAGTACTATCATGGAACGGTTGGAGCTGTTGATGTTATGATTACATCTACGATGTAGCCGTGGAAGTTGCTGCCACCGTCTCTATCCAAATTCTGCGCTCATTCGTTTCATTTTACTTCAATCCTCCTTTTCTTGGATTTTGGCATTTCGGGTTCGATATCTTCGGTCCCTTAGGACCATGTTGTGAGTAGGCTTTACATTTATAATTATTTGGCTTTGCTATAATTATTTTGATATACGGTGATTGAGTTTATATTATACTTACAAAGATTTTTATCAAAAGATTTTAAATTAGTTTGAATGATTGATTTATTAGAACTAAATATTTATCTTTGTTAAGCTCATTTTAATATGCACATGAGACTATACGTTTTCATGAGACTATATGTATGTTTGAAGAAGTTTTATATTATTTTAAAGCATTTGATTTTACTCGATTATGTATTTTTGAAACATTGAAGTATTTGTTGGTATTCACTTATTTTGAAATTGTGAAATATATTTGAAATGCCTTAAGATTGAGAAAATATAATTGAATATGATTTAGATGAGAAAGTATTATTTGATTTGATTTGATACCTCGTGTTTGAAAGACCGAAGAATTTGTTATATTTGAAATTATATGTTTGAATTGGTTTAGGAGGCTCGTATTTGAAAACCGTAGTTAGCGGCGGTTATGACGTTAACCTAGATGCATCTGGCTCAGACCTCAGCTAGCAGGGGCGTTGCTAGCCTAACGTGTAGGCCACACGTTGGATCTGTTATTCCGTACGGACACATGAGAGGAAAGGGCTACCCTTAGAAGTGGAGCCGCCCAAATGTAGACTATTTGATTTGATTTCTGTATGAGAATTCCCTTATTGATTCACTCATTCATATAAATTGTTATTTTTTTAAATAAAATTATTTTTTTTATAATAATGTTTATATGGTCTCATGTGAATTATAGATGTACTGTCTAGTCACTGGGTTGCAAAATTCACTCTGTTTTTTTTTTAAATATTTTTTAGGAATAAATATTTGATTATGTGAGTATTTCTATTCAAGAGTAATGATCTGCAATGGGTATTTATTTTTTTTTGAGTTCTTAGATATTATCTGCTCCATATGTCACAGACATGACTCATTCATATTTATTTATTTTATTTTTATAAAAAATATGTGTAACCTTTTTATTTATCTTATATTCGAATCAATTATATTTGCTGGGGAATTATTTTGTTGAGCGCCAGTGATAACTCATTTTAGGCTGTGATAATTATTATATTTATTTATATTTAGCTCCCCAATTCCCGTAATCAAGCAGTCAAGCATGCAGTGAGGAAAGGGTTGGAAAAACTGTAATAACGTTGTATTTGTTGGGATGAATTGATGTGATCCTATTGCAATAAGATATATAAAAAAATTATATTAAATATTTAAATTGGTGTTCAATAATTTTAAATTTCAAATTTTACTTTTTTAAATTTTAAATTTTATTATTTTAAATATTTTTTTATGATTATTCTCATTGGTTAAATTGGTCCTTTTGTGCTTTAAACAAAAATCTAATATTTGTATTGTATAAATAAATTTTTAGTAAATTTTATTATACAATAATTAAGTCCTAAAAAAATATTATTATAACATAAATTAGTCTCTGATAGAAAAGAATCAATTCGGTTTGAGATTTTTTAACATGATAAAAATTTATTAAAAATGATGAAATTAAACTTGAAAATTTAAATATTTACTCTGATAAAAAAATAAATTTAAAATTTTATCTTTGCAATAAATTGCTGCATGCATAAAGCGGGATTTAAATTTTCTACACTTGTTTAAACAAACAAGTAAGCTAATCATTCGACCCAAGTTAATTTTTTTTTTTCTCTTTATTGCATAAAGCTCTTAGCATAGAAGTATAGAACTATTAAAAGTCCAAAAATACAGCTTCGAGTAGAGGTGTCCAAGATCCGTCCCGATATATTTTGTCGGGTTCGAATTTCTATTTTTTACCCAGTGTTATGTTTGGGTCGGATTTGGGTTTTGATTTGAGTCATCCAATCCGGTCCGAAATTATCTTTTACAATAATATATATATATATATATATATATATATATATATATATATATAAAAGTTAATTAGTAATGTTATATTATATTTTTATAATTCAATTAATATTTTTTATATTATATGGTATTATTTTTATTTTAAAATAATTTATTTTAATATAAATATGATATAATATTTATTAAAAAAAAAATTTTAAAATAAAATTTTATTATTTTAATATATAGAACTTACAAATTTGTATATACTAATGTTTTATTGGGTTAACTTGATTTAATTCAATTTCTTTTCAAATCACTTCAGGTTGAGTCAAAATAAACCTATTATCCTTTTAAAGTTAAGTCTAAGTCTACTTAAACTCGATCCAGTCCGACCATAAACAACCCTAGCGTTGAGTAACATACCAATGCCTATGCGAAAAAAAGAAAAAGCAAAGTCATGTTTTTGCTTTTAAGAGTCAACAAAGGTTGCGCTGCTTAGTAACCAATATAAGTTGCACTGCAAGGAAAAGTCTAGGGTCCGGAATTTTATTAAATTCTGGTCAGCATGTAACTAGCAAAAAAAATAAGTTATTGGATAAAATTTCACACTAATTTTACCCCATTAAAATCATTATTAATAACTACAGTTGCTGGCCCGTAGCACGCATCGCACTACAATAAGACTAGACATTTTTGTTTCACAAATTGATAATTAAAAGTTACTACCAACAAAAAAAAACTGATAATTAAAGTAAAAGAGGTGCAATGCAAAAGGATTTTTACTTCAACTTGGAAACTAATTAGTTAAGTAGATGTGTTTGGTTTTATTTTATGTTTGCAGAATTTCTTTTGGTAATTATAAATGTAATTTACTTTATGAGGTTTTGGCATGCTAACACAAAGTGCTTAAATAGATCAAACCTTGGATTAGTGCACAAGAAATTGACATGATAGGAATCAGGAACATCACAATTGCACGTCTGATGTATCTAACGTTGGACTGTATTATGTTCAATTTTATTATAATTATTTGGAAAATGATACTATTAGTTGGACAATCTGAAATTCCATTTTTTAGATTCATGGAAATGAAAAATCTACGAATCAACATTAAAGGCAGAACCTAGTTTTATTGCAAAAAGCTGCTTCTTACTTTGCTATTTTCTTGTTCAATTTCACATCTCTATAATATCTGTTTTTGTAACAATTATCTTCTCTTTTTTGAGCTTTGATGGCCAAGTTTAAGTTAAAATAGAGAAACAAATTACTTAAGATATTGACAAATATGTGCTTGGTTTGGAGTTAGAAAACTAAAAAGTAGAATGAAGCAAAAAATGTTGTTGGATTTGCACGAAAAGAGAAAAATATGTTATATTAGAGAGACGACTATATACTTCAAAAACATAATTTACTTCCAACATCATATATATGTAACAACACACTTACAAATATGGAAGAAATAGCAAGTATAATATCACGAAGACTTGCATACAACACATAATGTAAACAACAGAAATAACCAAATTACAGCCTCAAACAAAATATAAAAACACACAACACCACATGACACAATTATTATTGCACATTTACATTACAACAAAAGCTGAAACAGAGTGGTTCTTGCACGGCGGTTTCCACGGCTCCTCCTTTTGATTCTTTTGCCTCCAAACATGATCACAAGCCATTGAGGCTTTCCAATTGAGAAAACACAATATCCCAACCCAATTCCAAGCACCATTCCAAATCCATATCCTATTGCCACTGGTTTCCAATCAAACCCAAATTTGTCTTCAGCTTCAGAAGAAGGATCATGTTGCAAAGGGACATTGTTATTGCATTGAATTGACAATGGGAATCCACATAGCCCCATGTTTCCCTCATAGGAATCGTTTGAAAATGAATCAAACTGTTTTCCTCTGGGTATTGGTCCCACCAATTGATTTTGGGAAAGATTCAAGACTTCAAGAAAGTTCAGATTTGTCAATTCAGTAGGAATATTCCCAGTAAGCATATTTGAGGAGAGATCCAATGATTCCAGGTTTGTCAAATTTCCCAAAGAGTGGGGAATATGACCAACAAGTCTGTTATGTGAAAGGTTGAGGCCTTTGAGTTTATGAAGCTCTCCAATAACATCTGGAATCTCTCCTTCAAATTTGTTTCCAGAGACATCAATGATGGCAAGAATGGTTGGAATTTTCTCAAAATCTAATCTAACCCCTTTAATTGTTTCAGACAACGAATCCTCGTAGTCTTTTCGAATGTTTATGGTAGAAATGCTTGTATAACTAAAAGTTTTGAAATAAGAAAAACTGCTTTGCACTTCTGCTCCAAAAACACCCTTCATGGCTTGGAAACTTTTTATGTAGGCTTTTGGTAATTGGCCACTAAAGTTATTGGATGAGATATCAAAAACAAGTAGATGAGAAAAGGCATCTTTGGTTTTCAAGCTGACAATGGGTCCATACAACTTATTGGATTGTAAAACTAATATCCTCAAATTCTGTAACCTTTGAAGCCAATTTGGAAATCTATCCTCTATTTGATTGTTGCCAAGATTCAAATCCATCAAATCTTTGCAGTTGGACAAAGATCTAGGCAAATGACCTTCCAATTGGTTTCCATTGAGATTCAATGAAATGAGATTCCTTGGAAATGTACTTGGCAGAGTGCCATGAAGTTTATTCATTTGCAAATCCAAAACCTCAAGGTATGATGAATTGGCAAGGCATCGTGGAATGGTGCCTCTGAACTTATTGTGCGACAAGTTGAGAATCTCGACAGAAGTTGCATTACAAATGAAGGAAATACTGTCATCACTCAACAAGTTGAAACTAAGATCAAGGTATACAAGTTGATACCATGGGAATTGGCCTACTGATGACAATTGGTTATGTGAAAGTTTCAAAATCTTTAATGAATGCATATCATGTATCCATTGGGAAACTTTTCCTTCAAGTTTATTTTCTGATAATTCGAGAGTTTGTAACACTGGAAATTCGCACGAGATTTTGGAAAAATTAGTTAAATCAACCTGAAACAATTTCAATTCCAACAAGTAGGTGAACTGGTGACCGACATTGGTTTCAGAACATGGTAAAAATGAATTAAAACCTGAAAGAGAAAGAGATTCAAGGTTTCGAAACTTGGAAAAAAGTGAAAAGTGGAGCGGACCACTCCAATTGCCTGACAAACACAAGACACTGAGATTTACAAGGTTAAGCATTGATTCTGGAACATTTCCTTGTAACTTATTCCCGCATAAGTTTAGAGCCAGCAAGGAATGGGATGAGATTGCACTCATGTGTCCAGTGAACTGATTATTTGATAGATCTAAGGCGATCAAAAATGGTAAAGAGAAACACCAAGATGGAATTGTCTCACTCAACAAGTTATCATTTAAATACAGTTCAGTCAAACTTGAAAAACCTGTTATTTTGTTAGGTAGAGGCCCCTGAAACTTATTATGAGAACAATCCAAGATGGAAATTTGAGTTGAGTAGTTAGCTAATGATGATAGCAATAACTTCCCACCTAAATTGTTATTCCTAGGTTTGAGTGTTTGTAATTTGGTCAACTGACCAATAAAGTTTGGAACAGGACCACTAAATGCATTGAATGAAAGGTCCAAGTGAGTGAGATGTTGAAGGTTTGAGAATGATGGGATTGAGCCACTGAATTTATTGTATGAAAGGTCCAAGTGAGTGAGATATTGAAGGTTTGAGAACAATGATGTGATTGGGCCACTAAATGTATTGTATGAAAGGTCCAAGTAAGTGAGATGTGTGAGGTTAGAAAAGGAAGGAGGAACTTGTGATCTTGGGACTTGACACAGTGAAAGATCCAAAATACTAAGAGAAGTACTACAATTTAACTTTGGAACAAAGACTTGAATGTTTATATTTTCAGACAGATAAAGCTCATGAAGATTGGGTAAACAAAGAATGTGACTTGTCAAATGTCCCCTTATTCCAGTATCAATAAGACTAAGAGTAACCAAAGAGAAAGACCAATTGGAGAAAGTTGTAGTGATGGAAGACATGTCAACATCATCCAATACAATCTCTCTTAAAGCAGTTGCATTTTGCAACATTCTCTTCCAAGTGGTTTCTTTCCACATCAAACCATAATTCGAAGAGAGATCAAGTGATTGTAATTTGGAAATGTGTGAGATTTGGGAAGGAATTTCACCTTCAAATTGACAATGAGATAAATTCAAGTGTGTGAGACTCACAAACCCACCAAACAGAGATGGCAATTCAGAACCATGGATAGAATTGTAAGCAAGGCTAAGTGTTTGGAGATGAGTAAGATGGAAAAGAGGGCTGTTAGGATGGATTTTACCTCTAAGTGTACTACAACTAAGATCCAGGCCAATCACGTGACCAGACACAGAATGGCACGTGACACCCATCCATGAACAGCAATCTGTCCCATTTTTCCACGTACTCGTCTTTGGAAAAGCATGGGGCCAGTCATCCTCATAAAAAAAGTCGGTGTCAAAACTGAGTTCAGTGTTGATGAAGTGAAGCAATGCAGAACTCTCCTCTGAATGGCATGAATGATGAGAAGACAAACATGCAAAAAAGTGGAACAACATAAACATATGCACACACACCACCACTCTAATAAAAGACCCCATTGATTATTATTGTGCCACAACAAGCCAAGTGTATATGTAATGGCTTTTTACTTTAATTGCAGAATGGTATTGGTATGCCACCATCTATTTATAGCCATCTAATTATATTGGAATTAATCTTATGGACTTTATTATATCATTAATCTGTGTTTAACTTAACTACTTAAGTATTTGACCATACACAGGATGGACGACTTAAATTTAAACTTTTAAATAAGGGTCATTTATAAGTATGTATACGTACCCTGTAATTTGACTATTTCTTTCATTTTCAGTCATTATATTTATATAATATAATAGACAGCACACATTTTTTTATATGGAAGAGTATAGGTAGATAATGAGTTTAGTGAATAATGTAGTTATGTATATAATAACTTCTTCTTTCTATTTGTGATTTTTGTATGGGTGTAGTGTATTTTTACTTTATTAAGTCAATTTTAAAGTCCATTATTTACATTATTTATAATACAAAAATCATTATTTACTTAACTAAACCGATTTTATATATACACCGTCGTTACATCATTATCAATAATATAATATCAGTTTAATTAGAGAGTTAATTTGTTCAATTAATATCAACTTTTTTTAATTTTAAATTTTATACGGTAAATTTTATATTTTAAATTCTAATAATTAATCTTAAATAAAAAATTTAAAAAATAATTTTATCATAAAAAAAGAAAAGTATTAGGGGATTAGCAGATTTTATGATTTTTAATAACTAATTAGTCATCATTAGTATTTTAATAGTGTAAAATTACATATAATGATGTGGGATTACTTATTTTTCTTTTACTTGTTAAGTATTGCCTAAATTTTAATAAAAGTATTGACCTCCTAGACTTTTTCATAAAAAAAATTGACTAATATTAATTGCTTAAAAATTAATTTCATGTAATTTTTAATATAACTATATTACGTATACATCAAAATTAGTCCCTAAAATTAGTTTATAGAATACACATAAAAATATAAAATACACACTAAAAATAAATTAAACTAAATATATATTTATACATAAATATATAATAGCTAATTTTATTAGTTAATTTTAGTGTATAAACAGGCAAACACCATTTTTGTTTTTGATATTGTATAGCGTATAGGCCAAACACTATTCTAAATAATGAACTATTTTTTGTCCAGCCCTTCAACAACACCATCTCAAGTCTTCCCCATTCTGCAAGCAATCCATGTAAGATTTGTGATTAACAACATAATAATGCAAAAGTTCGTTTGGTTAGTGATGAGAATGCACGGGATAATCAAGAAAGAAAATGGAAAACCAAATGCATCCAAAGTCAAAAGAAAGTAGAACCTAAGTCGTGCATGCAGGCAGGGAAGGTGTTGTAGAAGAAATGTCCATCTCTTGCATACAGTGTTTGTCTCAAGTTTTTCTTTAGCCGTGTTGTCAATTTTTGCCTTTAATTATTGAAGTAAAAGAAAAATAATAATAATAATATACATTAAAAATCTGATATCAAATTAACAATTAAGAGAAGCACTTTTTATTAGTTGTTTTATTTAGTCATAATTAAGTAATATTGACTTAATTTTAAAAGTTATCTCACAAGAATAAAGACTAATAAATTTATATTCTTAATGGTTTAAATCTAATAAATTAAAAAAAATCTTCTTTTACATGATGAAATGAGTCTTGTTAAAACTAATTAAATAAAAAAAATGCTCCTTCCATTTTAAAATATAAGTTTCACTAGCTTGACTGCCCAAACGTCTTTGTCCATGAATTCACGTTAATAGTTTATATGTAAATGACTGGAAATTACATATGGAAAAATAGCGTCATGGATGCGTGTTGGAAAATAATTTCATTTCATTAGTCTTTGAATCGAGTCAAACGAGAAAGAAGAGTTGGAATGAGAGTATCAATTCAATACAATTTGTTTTGTAAAAATAACACAGGTAGGATTTGTTATTAAAGGAAAATGAAATCATTTATGACACAAATTAGTTTAATGCAATTTTTCTTATATTGTAATTATCTACTACAATATTTAATTACGTGATAAGAAAGATATATTGGAAATATTCTTTGAATCAAACTAAATAAATTGTGAATATTTTGGTATTGTTATTATTATCTGTTAATATATTATCAAATTAATAAAAACATTAGTGATATATATCAAATTATTATATATATAAAAAAACAGTCTACATATTTTATTTTTATTTTTATTATGTTTTTTAAAATAATAAGTAGAATAGTCATAAATATTATTACCCAATATACTTGAAACTTGAAAGTAGCGTGATAATGATTTTAAAAGGTATAGAGTTAATTAAAATTTTCTTCATGGAATACAGGAATAGTACACTAGATATTATATAAATAATACTTATATTATTATATTTATTTATATTGGCTCCCCTTATTCAAAAAAAAAAAAAAAATATTGGCTCCCCAATCCCGATAGTCAAGCAGTCAACTGAGTCAACAGTCAAGCGTGTGAAGTGAGGAAAGGGTTTGAAAATTTGTAATAACGTCGTATTTGCTGGGATGAATTGACGTGATCCTATATTCCTATTGCAAGATATAAAAAAAAATGAGAAAATATTTAAATTGGTGTTCAACGATTTTAAATTACAAATTTTAGTTTTAAATATTTTTTATTATATTAAAAGTTTTTTATAATTATCTTTATTAGTTAAATTGGTCTTTCTGTATTTTAAACAAAAAATCTAATATTTATATTCTATACTAGATAAATAAATTTTTGGTAAATTTTAAGTTTTATTATTCTGTTATTTTTTATAATTTTATCAAATTTATAATTAAATTTTTATTTTTTTGTTAATTGAGTCTTTATATTGTTTTTAATTTTGTAATTTAGTCTTTGTCAGAGTAAAAAAATATTAGAGTTAATAGAATAATTTTTTATAAATTAAAAGTATTCATAATTAATAATTTAATTAAATCTTTGATCACATATTTTTTAAAAGAAATATTTTATTAATTTTAACATTTTTGATATAAAAAATATCTAATTATAAAATTAAAAATAATATAAAAACCTAATTAAAAAAAATATATATATATAAAAATATAATTATAAATTTGATAAAATTATAAAGACCTACAAATTAATTAAACCTAAATTTTATTATACAACAATTAAATCTTAAAAAAATATTATTATAACACAAATTATTTCTTTTACAAAAGAACCGATTCATTTTAAGACCTTTTAAAATGATAAAAAATTATTAAAAATTATCCAATTAAACTTGAGAATTTACATATTTACTCTGATTAAAAACTTGAAAATTCATCTTTAGTTTTGAAGTTGACAATTGGCCCATACAATTTATTAATTTAAAAATTACCATACATTATATGCCTTAAAAAAGTATTTTTTTTCCCTCTTTATGTAGAGCTCTTAGCAATAGAAGTATAGAACCATTAATCAATTTGGGTGGGTTAAGTTATCAACTCATTCGTCTATTTAAGTATCCGAAGTTTAAATCTTACTTTATGCATGTAGTAATTTTTTTTTTTGTTTCCCACGGTATCCCCCAACCCGGCAGGTCAAGGACTAATCCGTCGCGGTACTGAGCTCCATTTAAGGGTTTTGTTTCCCACAGTATCCCCCAACCCAGCAGGTCAAGGACTAATCCGTCGCGGTACTGAGCTCCATTTAAGGGTTTGCTGCTGGCCAATGAGTTGCTGCATGCACAAGGCGGGATTCGAACCCCCGACACTTGCTTAAGCGGACTAGTGAACTAACCACTAGACCAACCCAACTTGGTTATGCATGCAGTAATTTATTGGTCAGATTCTTAAATAAAGTTCATATAGATTAATTTTTGTTTTGTTGGACTGACGGATCCTATAGGTAACCCAAAAAAAAGGTATAGACCCATTAAGAGCCCAAAAATACAGCGTCGAGAAACATACTAATGCCTGTGTGAACCCAAAAGTTGCATTGCTTAGTAACCAACAAAAGTTGCACTACAACAAGACTATACATTTTTGTTTCACAAACTAATAATTAAAAGTCACGACCAAGTGACCAAAAAAAAAAAAAAACTGATAAAGTAAAAGAGGTGCAATACGATTTTTACAACTTAGTAACTAATTTGATGAAAGATATACATACATATATAATATACATGATGTTGCAAACAAAATTGTTAAAGCTATTTAATTGTCTCACTTTATAAATAAACTTTATATAATTTTACTCATTTAGCTTATCTATAAATTTTGCACTCTGTTTTTACTTCCAACCAAGCATACCATAAGATCTTATTTAATATTTATAATGTTAAGTTTGTCTTCAAAGATTTGATGATCTCTCCCCTTCTTGTAATTCATAAGGTGTTGTCCAGGTGGTGGACGTGCATGACATAATGTAAAAACAATGTGATTCAGAAATGAAAATGACTTCAAGTTCCATAACAATTGGACCACTGATTTTCTAGTTCCTTTCTTCTACTTTTCAGCAATTACTAATCACATGATGAGATTAAAGCCTACTAATCTGGAAAAGTTATAATGTCTACATAGAAAAGCATTGACTCCAGTGGGTTGTATATTTGACAAAAGAGCTCAAGCTTTCAGACACAAACCTATCCCGGCAAGAATCCATAACTGGAAATGGCAATCTCAAAGGCTTCCAACCTTTGTCCACGGTAAAGTCCATTGCGATCATAGGACGATATTTCATTTATGTTGAGGTCTGCACAGGCTTTGACAAGTGCCTCCCCAACACGTTTAGCAGCTTCCTATAAGTATGTTACACCATAACACAAGGAGCCAAAACTCAAAAAAGATTATTTTAGAAAGGTGGAAGAGTTCCAACACATGTCGATAAGAGGTGGACTACTTACAGAAGTGCTGCATGGGGGATTTCGGATCGATTTCTGCACTGTGCTTGCATAGAACAGACACTTCTTATTCTTGTCATCTACAAGCATTGCATACAATTGCTTCTCTGAGCAAAATACTGAAAGCCTTGGATTTCTAGCAGTTCCATTGAACTGAAGAAAAAAGAAGAAAAAAAAGATCGTATTAATAGTAAAGAAAGCAAAGCATAACAGTCAGCTGTTAGCATTGAAGTGCCATATGACTGAGATGAAAATATAAAATGAGTTTACAGAATACCTCAAAATCATGCCAAAGCCCCAAGGATTTACTAACACATAATGAAATCAAAAATGCTGTTTTCTCTCGGCATGAATATAAGTCAAACCTTTTTCTGAATCCTTCTGTTTCGAATTTTTGGACTTTCTGTTCTAGCATTTGCTCTTGCTTCAACCACTAATAGCTTCTTAGTTAACCCTGAAAGAAAACTCAAAGCTCACATCAGTTAATATCCAAAGTTAAATGAAACATAGTATAAATGTTCAGATGCCAAAGACTATATATTGCACTGGACTAAGCAAGAGACTAAAATCTAAGACACAACACACACATTTAAGAAGAAAACAAAAACTCAGTTCAGCAGAACTTACATGAGGAATTACTTCTACTTTGTGTCTGAAAGCAAATAAACAGTGTCGTTGGAGGGACTCTGAAGACAGAAGAATTGTTGAACTGTAGCACTGGCACATTCAATTGAGCCATGTTGTACAAGTCTTAAGCACCGTCAAAACCAAAACCTGTGTTACAAATACAACGCCGTAAGGCTGAATTCCTTAGAGGAATTTTAACAAACACTTAGTGTGCAGGTTTCATTAAAAAAAAGAAGGTCTTATTATTAGTATGTTTGACATTCAAGGAAACAGTAAAGACAAACAATGCTATTTCAATTCAATCTTTAAAGTAGCAAGAGAACAAATTGTACTGTAGGTTCTAGTAGTGTAACATCCAAAACAAGGTGTTACACGTATCTAACTTTGATTTTGTCGGCAAGTTACTTAAGCGGTTATATCCTATCATCACTTTCAAGTTTCAAACCTTCAGCATCTCACTCTCTTAACGTCATACGTAAAACCCGTACAACAATGTAATTAACAACTAGAAGCACAAGACATAAGAGTATTCTGTTATTTTTCCAAGTCCCAAATGCATTCAAGCGTGATATGTCTTAAGCCTTCCTTTTTCTCTGCCAAAAACATTTATTAATAAGGTAAAATCCAGTTTTATCACAAAAAATGCTTCTGTAGTATCTGTTATTTTTTTAATAATGATTTTCTTCTCTGCTTTTGGCTTAGATCGCTTAGTTTATATTAAAATAGAGAAAGAGAATACTAAAGATATTGACAAGTGTGCGCTTGGATAGGAGTTCGGAGATTAAACAGTAGAATTAAGTGAAGAACCTGAAACTAACGAATTTTGTTAAATTTGAACGAAAACAGAAATATATAATATATTGAAGAGACAATTATATGCTATAAAACATAATTTACTTGCAACGACACACTTACAAATACATAAATAAGTATAAATATCACCAAGACTTGCGGTTATGTAAAAGAAAAAAAAATGAAGTCTCAAAACAAATATAAAAAGACACAGCAGCACAAGGCATAAATTATTACTACATATTTACATTCCATTAAGAGTGGCCCCAACAAGTTGTTCATGCACGCCGGTTTCTACGGCTCTTCCTCTTGATTCTTTTGCCTCCAAAGATGATCACAAGCCATTGAGGCTTTCCAATTGAGAAAACACAAAATCCCAATCCTATTCCAAGCACCATTCCACATGCATATCCTATTGCCACTGGTTTCCAACCAAATCCAAATTTGTCCTCAGCCTCAGAAGGTGGATCTTGTTGCAAAGGGACATTGTTGTTGCATTGAATTGACAATGGCAATCCACATAGCCCTATGTTTCCCTCATAGGAATCGTTTGAAAATGTATCAAACTGTTTTCCTCGAGGTATTGATCCCTCAAGATGATTGTTGGAAAGATTCAAGGATGCAAGAAAGTTCAGATTGGTCAACTCAGCAGGAATTTCGCCATCAAGCATATTTGAAGAGAGGTCCAGTGATTCGAGGTTTGTCAAATTTCCCAGAGAGCGTGGAATAGGACCAATGAGGTTGTTATGTGAAAGGTTGAGTCCTATGAGTGCACCAAGTTCTCCAAACTCATCTGGAATCTCTCCTTCAAATCTGTTACTTGATAAATCAATACTTACAAGAAAATTTGGAATTTTCTCGAAATTGGTTCTAAGCCCTTTCATTGTTGCAGTCACAGAATCATCGTATTCTAGGTCAATGGAGCCTATTATAAAGCCAATACCACTGTTGATGTAATAGAAGCGGCTTTGCACTTCTGCTCCAACAACACTCTTCATGGCTTGGAAACCTTTTATGTAGCTTTTTGGTAATTGGCCACTAAATTTATTGGATGAGATATCAAAAATAATTAAACTGTGAAACGCATCTTTGGTTTTGAAGCTGACTATCGGCCCATAAAACTTGTTGGATCGTAAAACCAATATTTCCAAAATCTGTAAACTTTGAACCCAATGTGGAAATGTATCCTTAATCTGATTGTCGCCAAGATTCAAATCCATCAAATCTTTGCAGTTGGACAGAGATCTAGGCAAATGACCTTCTAATTGGTTCCCATTGAGATTCAATGTGTTGAGATTCCTGGAAAAGTTACTTGGCAAAGTGCCATGAAATTTGTTTGTCTGTAGATCCAAAACAGAAAGGGAAGATAAATTGGCAACACATTGTGGAATGGTGCCTCTGAACTTATTGTGCGACAAGTTGATAACCTGGAGAGAAGTTGCATTGCAAAGGAAGGAAATATTGTCATCAGTTAGCAGGTTGAAACTAAGATCAAGGTATTCAAGTTGGTACCATGGGAATTGGCCTATTGATGACAACTGGTTATGTGAAAGTTCCAAAGACTCTAATGAATGTGAATCACGTATCCATTTGGGAATTTTTCCTTCAAGTTTATTTTCTGAGAGTTCGAGAATTTGCAACTTTGGAAATTTCCATGAGATTTTGGAAAAATTAGTTAAATCGAACTGAAGCAACTGCAATGCTTCTAAGTTGGAGAACCTATTATAACTGGAATTGGTGCTAGAATCTAATATCAATGAATTAAAACCTGACAGAGAAAGGACTTCAAGGTTTTGAAGCTTTTGAAGCTTGGAAAAAAGTGGTGAATGAAGGGAATAACTCCAATTTCCTGAAGACAAACATAAGTCAGTGAGGTTTACAAGGTTAAACATTGATTCTGGAATATTTCCTTGTAACTTATTCCCACATAACTGTAGATACTGCAAGGAATGGGATGAGATTGAACTTATATGCCCTGTAAACTGATTATTTGATAGATCTAAGGATGTTAAAAATGGCAAAGAGAAACACCAAGATGGAATTGTCTCATTTAGCATGTTATCATTTAAAATCAATTCAGTCAAACTTGAAAAACCTGTTATTTTTTTAGGTAGAGGCCCCTGAAACTTATTATGAGAACAATCCAATCGAGAAATTTGAGTTAAGTTAGCTAATGAAGATAGCAATAACTTCCCTCCTAGATTGTTACCTGTCAGAATAAGTGTTTGTAATTTGGTCAATTGACCAAGTACTTTTGGAAATTGACCGTTAAATCTATTGAATGAAAGGTCTAAGTGAGTGAGATGTGAAATGTTTGAGAGTAGGATTGAGAGAAATGATGGGATTGAGCCACAAAATCTATTGCCTGAAAGGTCCAAGTGAGTGAGATGTTGAAGTTTTGAGAGTAATGATGGGATTGAGCCACTGAATTCATTGTGTGAAAGGTCCAAGTAAGTGAGATGTTGAAGGTTTGAGAACAATGATGGGATTGAGCCACTAAATCTATTGTCTGAAAGGTCCAAGTGAGTGAGATGTTGAAGATTTGAGAGCCAGGATGGGATTGAACCATTGGATTCACTTCCAGATAGGTGCAAAGAAGTTAGATGTGTGAGGTTAGAAAAGGAAGAAGGGATTTGTGATCCTGAGAATTGACACCATGAAAGATCTAAAAAATTAAGAGAAGTATTGCAATTTAACTTTGGAACATGGACTTGAATGTTGCTATTTCCATATAGATTGAGCTCATAAAGATTGGGTAAACAAAGAATGTGACTTGTCAAGTTTCCGCTTATTCCTGTAAAAACAAGACTAAGAGTAACCAAAGAGAAAGAGAAAGACCAATTGGACAAATGACTTGGTGTTATGCTAATGGAAGACATGTCTGTATCATCCAATATAATCTCACGCAAAGCTGTTGCATTTTGCAACATTCTCTTCCAAGTGCTTTCTTTCCACATCAAATCATAATTCGAAGAGAGATCAAGTGATTGTAATTTGGAAAGGTGTGAGATTTGAGAAGGAACTTCACCTTTGAATTCACAATCAGATAAATTCAAGTGTGTAAGACTCATAAACCCACCAAACTGAGATGACAACTGAGAATTATAGATATAATTGTGAGCAAAGTTGAGTGTTTGGAGATGAGTAAGATGGAAAAGTGTACTGTTAGGATGGATTATACCTACAAGTCCACTGCAACTTAGATCGAGGCCAATCACGTGACCAGACAGAGAATCACACGTGACACCCATCCATGAACAACAATCTGTCCCATTCTCCCACGTACTCATCTTTGGATAAGCATTGGGGCATTCATGCTCATACCATCCATCAAAAAATGTAGTGTTAGTAGTGAGTTGGGTCTTGAAGTGAAGCAATGCAGAGCTCTCCTCTAAATCGCATGACTCAGAAGACAAACATGCAAAGTGAAACAGCATAAATATGTGGACACACACCACCACTCTAACAACCACCAACATCATTATTGATTATTCCTTTATGGTTTTATGTGACTCAGACCATAAATCAAGATCCGTGTATTTATAGCCAACCCATCACTTACATGATTTCTATATTGAAAACTACTCCTACCAAATAATATTCATACTCTCCCAGTTTATCAATGTCCAATAAGACCAAATCAAAGTCTAAGTAGTTTTCTTCTAACAGTTCTAACGTCAGATTTAGATATACGTGGTTCTCTACTTAGAGTATTATTAATAATTATTAGGGCTATAGTATAATTATATATTATTCTATATATCATAACCGGTCTTGGATACAGCAATAATGATATTTTATATTTACTCCAATCATCAAATTAAAATATGATGAACTTCGTACATTTAAATTTCATTTTTGATATATATATATATATATAATTGGAATATAAGGAACCACCCCTTAGCTTGTGTTTAAACTTTAAACCATTGATGAGCTTGATATAATAATTGAAACAATAATGCTAGAGAATTAAGATGGTTCCAGCAAAAAATCAGCAAAATACCTTTGGATGAATCCAAAATCTCTACGTAGATAGTGTTTATACTAGGCATTAGGATGTTTTTTTTCTTTGTAAATTGGATGATTCTGAATCTGTTTTCTAATTTATTATGTTTTAGGCATTTAGAGAGGGAAGGAGGGTGAAGAGGCGGAAGCTAATTGAATCAGTTTTCGTGATTCAGGGGAACTTGATCAAGCTATCCAAATTCTCCCCAAACGATCTCTTGGGTATATATATTGTTTCCTTTTTATATATCATCTATATATATATATATATGTATATCTATCTACCAACTATATGTATATATTGGCTTACTTAGCCTGAAGTAAATTAAGGAAAAGAAAAAAGGAGACGTGTGTTGCATGGTATACAATAACTATCTAATATTTATTTGAGACCAATAAAGCCCGTAAGATTAAAATATTATCAAAGAGTGATCCAACATACACTACTACACATTTTTAGTACATATTTATCGTAACTCTTATCACTATGTTTAATTTACCAATCCCGCTAAGGAGTTAATGGAGTATTTGTACAATATGTATATTAGACTATTTATTTGACTTAATATAAGTTAAAAAATAAACATTTAAAATAAAATACTACTAATTTCTTAAACACAATACACTTATATTATCCAGAATAACCATTTGGATACCAGGGATAATAAATATCTGATATCCTACTGAATCGAATATCTCTAATCCCCCATTGTACACATTATACATATACTTCATTGGCTCTCTATACTTTCTCTTAACTTACCAATCCCGCTAGGAAATTAAGAGGGATTTAGCCAACAATAAATCAACTAATATTTTTGAATTATATTCTATACTAATTAATAACACATTAATTATTATCATTAATTAGTGATTATTTAAATTTTTTTTTAAAAGATAAAAAATTAATGATTATTAATTGTCTCTTTTTACTCTAATTCACCTTTTACCATTTATTACGCAAACACTAATTCCTCTTTCCAAAAAACAAAAACACCAAAACATAAGATAAAGAATCATCCAAATCCGATCCTAAAAAAAATAACCAAAATATAGGAAAAAGAATCATCCAAAATTAATAAAAAGAATTATCCAAATCCTAAGAAAAAAACATACAAAACATAGGAAAAAATCATCCAAAACTAATAAAAAGAATCATCTGAAATGTAGAAAAAAGAAACATAAAAAAACTAGTTAAAAAAATCATTCAAAACCAAATAGGAAGAGGAGAAGAAGAGTCGCAGGTGGCCGGTGATGACATCTTGGACAGCGTTGCGAGGACAGTGAGAGGACTTGCGATGGCACGTTGCGACGAGTGGAGGAGTCGCCATAGATCGGAGTAGTTGATCGAACATCGCAAATGGGAACCTGGTGGTGGTGGCTGCGTCGCGACGGATGGAGAGTTGTGGGGTGCGAGTGGCGAACGATGGGGAGTAGCGAGCGACGAGGGTGCGTTGGGGGAGCGATGGGGAGTCGCGTTGGGACGCGAGGAGGGTGAAGTAGAAGCACAATGGTGGCTGTCTTTCCTGCGCGAACGGTGATGCGTGAGCATCTTTCTTACCTTTTTCCTAGTGAATTTGCATTTAATTTGTTGAGTTTAATCAAGAATTAATTATCTTTTAGTCACTATGGATGCTACTTTGAGTCGTGTGCAATTCTGTTTATTTTAGGTAGCATTCGGATGGATTTGATGGAGTTTCCGCAGAAAAAGAGAAGAAGGCGAATGATGTTGTCAACCCTAACCTCTCTGCACTCAAACCTGAATAACTCAAGTTACCGAGGTCCAATTGACGTTATTCTAGTGGCGTTGGAAAGCTAACTTCTAAAGCTTTCCAACAATATATAATAGTTTATACTTCTCTTCCATCAATTCGGCCAAAGCTGCGCCTAACTTGAGATTTCTCAAGTTATGCGTGGATTATTAAGGAATCAAGTGGTCCACAACTCTCCAAGAAGCAAGCACGCAATCTCCTATTAATTCTTATTTAAACTTTATTTTATTTAAAAATAGAAAAAGATATTATTTAGTTTTAGGAAATATATTTTACATTAATTAGGATTAGATATAAAAGGAAAAAGAATCTCATCTCTTCTCTCTTAGACCTCATTCGACACTTTACAATTTACCTGAATCCTTATTTTCTCTCTGAACCATGAGCAACTAAACCTCCACTGTTAAGGTTAGGAGCTCTGTCTATTGTATGGATTGATACTATTATTTTTCTATTTCAATTCATATACTGATTTATAATTTAAGAATTGTTTTCGTTCTTTATTTTATGAATTTGGGTGGAACGGAAGTATGACCCTTGTTCTAATTGAGTTCTTGTATAACTTGGAAAAGCTCTTTACTTGATCAACAGCTTGAAAACATATTCTCCTAAATTTCTAATTATCTGGACTTAACGAGATACGTGACATATAATCCTCTTATATTTGGGTAATTAGGATTTTTATGGCATATAAACTAGAATTGAACTTCACCCTCTAATTGAAATTATCTGACCAAGGAATTGGCGGTTGATGAATTTTAGAGGAGACTAAAAAGGTCTAAGGAATTAGGGTTTAGTCACATATAGTTTGCCATGAATTAAATCTTGCATGATTAAAATAGTTAGTAAGAAAAGTCAATCCGAAAAATAGATATCTCTGAAGTCTTAACTGTTTTCTCCATATATTATTCACAACTTGTTTACTGCTTGCTTTATAAATTTTCTGAATTTACTGTTTAATGCAATTGAGACCCAAATGCTCTTTTCTGTTTGTCTAACTAAGTAATTTAATCAATCATTGTTGCTTAGTCCATCAATCTTCGTGGGATCGACCTTTATTCACTTGAGGTACTACTTGGTACGACCCGATGCACTTGCCGGTTAGCTTGTGGTTATAAATTTCGCACCAAACGGCAGATGAGGTGGTGGAGAAGGATGCAAGGACGACCGGTGATGGCGCGCGAGGACGAAACCGCCGCAGCGTGGGGCATTGGAAAGAGGGATTAGAATTTGTGGTTTTGTGTGATGAATGGTGAGTGGAAGTGAAAATAAATTAAGATAAGTTTTGATTCAAAAATGCCATTAATGTCAATTAATCAAATTTTGAATTTAAAAAATAATTTAAGATTAATTATTATTAATTGAGTTGTTCAATTCTTGACTGATAAACACTTGGCTCCCGTACTTTTTCTTAACCTACTTAAGTAGTACTTAACCACATATGGGGTGGACGAGTTAAATTTAGACTTTAAAATTAGGTTAGTTTATAAGTATATAGTATATACACACTACTATTTAACTATTACTAAAGTGACAATTAGATCATGGAAAATTTTAATTTCGGACTAATTAATCTTTGAAAAAAAAATACTAATTAGGTCCTTCACGATAATAAGCAGTAAACATGTATGTCCTTCCATTAATAAATAGTGCGAAACGAAACAGAATTATCTATGTATTTCATTATCTATAATGGTACGTGTTCTGTTGCTACTACGTGAGCATAGAAACGATGTAGGTTTGGATAGTGAAACATTTATTATTTTTTGAGTTTCTATATGACTTTTATCAACTTCTCTCTATCTATCATGAATCTTATCAAAATAGGTCAAGTTTTATTTCAAAAATTATTATTTGCACGACGATCTTTTATAAATGAACGCATCACAGTAGGTAACGGTAAATATAAACACCATCGTTAAGTTTTACGTAATAAATTAATATAAAAAATTAGTATTTTTTTTGAGAGACTAATTAATTTGAGATAGAAATTTTCAAATATCTAATCGTCACTTTACTCTTTAACTATTTCACTTCATTGCCAGATTTTTGTCCCAATTATACATATCACTATTTCTTCCTCTTTTCAGTCATTATATTATTTCTTCCTCTTTTGTCCCAATTATATATATATTTCATCGCTTCGTCATGATCAATAATATATGCCAAAGACTATTTCAAAATGAACATTTTTTTCCCAGCCCTTCAACAACGCAATCCCAAGTCTTTCCCATTCTCCAAGCAATCGATGATGTAAGATTTGTGGTTAACATTATAATAATGCAAGTTCTTTTCATAAGCTTGGATGATGAGCATTTCCGTTATACTTTAATCATGAAAATGAACTTAGCTTGATACATTATTATCCATTATGATGAAATTTTTAGGAGAACAATCTAAAATTAAATGCTTTGTTCGTTCTTATTAATTATTTCAAAACTAAAATTACACAAAGAAAATGTTTGGAAGGAAATCAAGGAATATAATGTGATCAATTAGTTAATAGATTTTCTCCATTTTCTTGCATGCATTGTTTGTCTCAAATCTTTCTTTAGCTGTGTTGTTAATTTTTGGCTTTAATTATTGAATACTTTCATATTATATGATGTAAAATTAACAATTATGAAGCACTTCTTATTAGTTGTTTATTTTATTTCGTCATCATAATTGAGTAGCAATGACTTAAATTTTAAAAGTTATTATATAATTAGACAAAAGATTATCAAATTTTAAAAGTTAACCATATTTATTTTTCACAGTATATCACATTCCAATAGACTATCAAAATTTTATTTAAGAATTTATTATTGACCAATAAATTACAGCATACACAAGGTGTGATTTAAACTTCAAATAGTTGCAAATAAACTAACTATTTGACTAACTATTTAAACATTGTGTACATAAGAGTTTCAATAAAATTTCCGTCTATAGCTGTATACACAAAGTATGATTTGAACTCCCAAATACTTGCTTAAACAAACGAGTAAACTAATTACTCAACTAACTACATTTATTTTTAACAAAAAATAAGTGTTGTTATAAAATTAGTTAATATAAAAATACGCTTCTTTCATTTTAAAACACAAGTTTGTCTTAGTGGGAAAGATTTATAATTTGAAATATGGGAAAAAAGAAGAATAAAATAAATGAGAAGATAATTTTTCATAATATATAGAAGACATTTTGTGGCTAACTTAATTTGGTTGACTGAACGAGCGTTTTGTCCATGAATTCAAGTTAATAATTATATGTTTGTTTCCTGTGTTTCTTCTAGGGACTAAGGAACAAATTATATAAGACGAGAATATTATTATTATAATACAAGCTGAAACATAAGTCAATATATAATACAAAAATGTTATACGTGGAAATTAATGGGCATAGGAAATATAAAAGACGTCCAAGACAAAAGAGATCCATGCATGCAATGAATGGAAGCTACATATGAAAATACATAGCGTTATGGATGTGTTAGAAAATAATTTCATTTTAGTCTTTGAATGAGTCAAAGGAGAAAAAGAGTTGGAGTGAGAGTATCTATTCAATGCAATTTGTTTTGAAAAAAAATAACATATAATGGATATGTATGACAAAAATTAAGCTTAAGAACTTGTTTCATAAATTGTAGTTAGAATTAATAAATATTAAATAAAATAAATTTTGATTATTTTTAGTTAATTATGTTTGATTATCAAACATTTTCGTTTTACTAAATACATTTTTCTATCAACTTCTAAATGATAGAAGAATCATGAACACTACTACTCTACTAGTTAGATTGTAATTTCCCTTGAATTTTTGTTATTGTCAAGAAACTTCTAAGTTTTGGTATTTTGCACCCTTATTCGTTAGTAAATTGTTCAAATTACATATTAGAGGCCATAAACCTTATTGCAACTTTAATCTTACTTTCAAAAATTTTAAAACTGAATACTAAATTCACACAATAAAATTTCAAAAACTCTCCTTCTATTGTCTTCAAAGCCTTCTTATAAAAACATTCAAGGCCCATCATTGACTAAGCCCAACACCCAATAACAATCCATCGTTAACTTTAATTTCACTCTGTGTCATTATGATAATTGTCTATTGTTATTTGTTAATCTCAATTCACTCACGTGATAAAAGTTGAACAGCGCATGCATAAGTTGTCATTTCTACTATTTTTGATAGAAATGGTCCCTTGAGAGAGATACTTGTCAATTTTTAGTAATATCAACATCATTTTGCACATGTAAAAAAAATTCATACTCTACATAGAACAGATGAATGAGGGTCTGTGTTCTTAACTATTTTTTCCGGGTTCGATACTCACTGAAGGATGAAAATAGAGCCTACTTGCTTAAAAGGGTTACCCACTTTGTGTGCCTCTGTAATACTTAAGGGATTAGTCATTGGGCTTCTAGCCTAATGGATATCCTGGTACAAACTAAAAAAGAATTTATCATAAAATTATTAACCAATTTAGATTAATCAAATAGTCAACTCATTTATCTATTTAAGTGTTGGGAATTCTAATTCTATCTTATCCATGAAAAAAAGCTTAGATTCACGGATTTGCATCCTCTAAAGTTTGAATTTTATTTTAGAGAGTAAAATGTGATCTTCTACTCTTGAATAGTTTCTCTTTCATATTTATTATTGGTCTCACCTATGAAATTAATAGTGAGAAATAACACTTTATTCTCTAAAGTGAAATTCAAACTTTAGAGGATCCAAATTCTAGATTCACAATCAATTATGTGGTACCAAAGGTTGCGCTACTTCGTAACCAACAAAAGTTGCACTATAATAAGACTAGACATTTTTGTTTCACATACTGATAATTAAAAGTCACGACCAAGGGACCAACAAAAAAAAAAAAACTGATAATTAAAGATTTAAAGTAAAAGAGGTGCAATACGATTTTTACAACAACTTAATAACTAATTTTAACTAATTTGTTGAAAGATCTAAGAGAGTGAGATGCTGAAGGTTTGAAACTTGAAAGTGATGATAGGATATAACCGCTTAAGTAGCTTGCCGACAAAATCAAAGTAAGTAGGATACGTGTAACACCTTGTTTTGGATGTTACACTACTAAAACCTACAGTACAATTTGTTCTCTTGCTACTTTAAAGATTGAATTGAAATAGCATTGCTTGTCTTTACTGTTTCCTTGAATGTCAAACATACTAATAAAAATCTTTCTTTTTTTAATGAAACCTGCACACTAAGTGTTTGTTAAAATTCCTCTAAGGAATTCAGCCTTGCGTATGTATTTGTAACACAGGTTTTGGTTTTCACAGTGCTTAAGACTTGTACAACATGGCTCAATTGAATGTGCCAGTGCTACAGTTCAACAATTCTTCTGTCTTCAGAGTCCCTCCAACGACACTGTTTATTTGCTTTCAGGCACAAAGTAGAAGTAATTCCTCATGTAAGTTCTGCTGAACTGAGTTTTTGTTTCCTTCTTAAAATGTGTGTGTTGTGTCTTAGATTTTAGTCTCTTGCTCAGTGCAGTGCAATATATAGTCTTTGGCATCTGAACATTTATACTATGTTTCATGTAACTTTGGATATTAACTGATGTGAGCTTTGAGTTTTCTTTCAGGGTTAACTAAGAAGCTATTAGTGGTTGAAGCAAGAGCAAATGCTAGAACAGAAAGTCCAAAAATTCGAAACAGAAGGATTCAGAAAAAGGTTTGACATATATTCATGCTGAGAAAGAACAGCTTTTTTGATTGCATTATGTATCTGTAAATCTTTGGGTCTTTGGCATGATTTTGATGTATTCTACAATTTTATATTTTCATCACATCTGCATATTTGATATTTCCTTTACCAGTTTACCTTATTCTACTTGACTCTTGGCAAATCTTGTTATTCCTTTTTTCCTCCTCCCAATTATAGTGGAAGATTTTAGTAAGTTTGCACAACAAATTCTATTTCTTTTCCATTTGTACTATCATTTTGCCTATAGATTTAAATACTATATATGTTATGTTTTAACAAATTGCTGCATCATTGTTTCTTCAGTCATATGGCACTTTAATGCTAACAGCTGACTGTTATGCTTTACTTTCTTTACTATTAATACGATCTTATTTTTCTCCCTTGTTTTTTTCAGTTCAATGGAACTGCTAGAAATCCAAGGCTTTCAGTATTTTGCTCAGATAAGCAATTGTATGCAATGCTTGTAGATGACAAGAATAAGAAGTGTTTGTTCTATGCAAGCACACTGCAGAAATCGATCCGAAATCCCCCATGCAGCACTTCTGTAAGTAGTCCACCTCTTATCGACATGTGTTGGAACTCTTCCACCTTGCTAAAATAATCTTTTTGACTTTTGGCTCACAGTGCTTTTCTTTGGATGATTTCTTTTCCCCCTTGTGTTATGGTGTAACATACTTATAGGAAGCTGCTAAACGTGTTGGGGAGGCACTTGTCAAAGCCTGTACAGACCTCAACATAAATGAAATATCGTCCTATGATTGCAATGGACTTTACCGTGGACAAAGGTTAGAAGCCTTTGAGATTGCCATTTCCAGTTATGGATTCTTGCCGGGATAGGTCTGCGTCTGAAAGCTTGAGCTCTTTTGTCAAATATACAATCCACTGGAGTCAATGCTTTTCTATGTAGACATTATAACTTTTTCATATACAATGCATATCTATCTCCTTTCTATTAAGGGCAAGCTAACTACTTTCCAAGAATCTGTTATAATTGACTAACAGATATAATAGCCTTTTTCATTACTTGTTGCAGCACTCTTGCTATTTTCTCCAATAATCTTAGGTTCCCAAGCTGATAATTTTACCCATACAATTTATTTAGACATTACAACACATTATATGCCTTAGAAAATGATTTATTTATTTATTTTCTATTTTTTAAAACAGATGTGAGTTATGACATGCTGACACAAAGTGCTTAAATAGATCAAACCTTGGATTAGTACAAAAGAAACTGAGATGATAGGAATCAATAACATCATAATTGCATGTGTGATGTATTTAACATTGGACTTTATGTCCAATGTCCAATTTTATTAATTATAGTTATCGAGAAAGTTCTACTGATTAGTTGTACAATCTGAAATTCCATTTTTTAGATTCATGAAAATGAAAAATCTATATGGATCAACATTAAATAAGAGTTCCAATCTATTTCTGTTTTATTTAAAAGTCAAGCACCCTCTTCCAAAACAATAAGAAGGCAGAACCTTGCTTTATGGCAAAAACTGCTTCTTACTTTGCTTTTTTCTTCTTCAACTTCTCATCACTATAATATATCTGTTTTTATAACAATAATCTTCTCTGTTTTGAGTCTTTATGGCCAAGTTTAAATTAAAACAGAGAAATAGAATTCTTAAGATATTGACAAATGTGTGCTTGGTTAGAAGTTGGAACACTAACCAGTAGAATGAAGCAAAATCAATGAGTGTTGTTAGATATGCACGAAAAAAAGAAAAATATCATAATTTACTTGCAGCATCATATATGTGTAAGAATACACTTACAAATATAAAAATACATAAACAGAAACAACCAAATTAAAGCCTCAAACGAAATATAAAAAGACACAGCAGCATAACATACAAACTTAATTATTGCACATTTATGTTACAACAAAAACCTGAAACAGATTTCTCATGCAGAAGTTGTGGCCACTAAGTTGTTCTTGCACGCCGGTTTCCACGGCTCCTCCTTTTAATTCTTTTGCCTCCAAAGATGATCACAAGCCATTGAGGCTTTCCAATTGAGAAAACACAGCATCCCAAGCCAATTCCAAATACCATTCCACATGCATATCCTATTGCCACTGGTTTCCAACCAAACCCAAACTTGTCTTCAGCCTCAGAAGATGGATATTGCTGTTGAGGGACATTGTTGTTGCATTGAATTGACAATGGAAATCCACACAGCCCCATGTTTTCCTGATAGGAATTGTTTGAAAATATATCAAACTGTTTTCCTCGAGGTATTGATCCCTCAAGATGATTGTTGGAAAGATTCAAGGATGCAAGAAAGTTAAGATTGGTCAACTCAGCAGGAATTTCTCCATCGAGCATATTTGAAGAGAGGTCCAGTGATTCGAGGTTTGTCAAATTTCCCAGAGAGTGGGGAATAGGACCAATGAAGTTGTTATGTGAAAGGTTGAGTCCTATGAGTGCACCAAGTTCTCCAAACTCATCTGGAATCTTTCCTTCAAATCTGTTACTTGATAAATCAATACTTACAAGAACGTTTGGAATTTTCTCAAAATCGGTTCTAAGCCCTTTCATTGTTGCAGTCACAGAATCATGATATTCTAGGACAATGATGTTGTTTATTACAAAGGCAGAACCACTTTGCATGTAATAGAAATTACTTTGCACGTCTGCTAGAACAACAATCTTCATAGCTTGGAAACTTTTTATGTAGGCTTTTGGTAATAGGCCACTAAAGTTATTGGATGAGATATCAAGAATGAGTAAACTGGGAAACACATCTTTGGTTTTGAAGCTCACTATCGGCCCATAAAACTTGTTGGATCCTAAAACCAATATTTCCAAAATCCGTAAACTTTGAAGCCAATGTGGAAATGTATCCTCAATCTGATTGTCGCCAAGATTCAAATCCATCAAATCTTTGCAGTTGGACAGAGATCTAGGCAAATGACCTTCTAATTGGTTCCCATTGAGATTCAATGTGTTGAGATTCCTGGAGAAGTTACTTGGCAAAGTGCCATGAAATTTGTTTGTCTGTAGATCCAAAACATAAAGGGAAGATAAATTGGCAACACATTGTGGAATGGTGCCTCTGAACTTATTGTGCGACAAGTTGATAATCTGGAGAGAAGTTGCATTGCAAAGGAAGGAAATATTGTCATCAGTTAGCAGGTTGAAACTCAGGTCAAGGTATACAAGTTGGTACCATGGGAATTGGCCTATTGATGACAACTGGTTATGTGAAAGTTCCAAATGATCTAATGAATGTAAATCATGTATCCATTTGGGAACTTTTCCACTAAGTTTATTTTCTGATAATTCTAGAGTTCCTAAATTAGGAAATTTCCACGGTATTTTGGAAAAATTAGTTAAATCGATTTGAAGCAACTGCAATGCTATTAGGTTGACAAACTCATTGTCAAACTCATTGTATCTGCCATTTGTTTCAGAATCTATTAACGATGAATTAAACCCTGAGAGAGAAAGAACTTCAAGGTTTTGAAGCTTGTGAAGCTTGGAGAAAAGTGGAAAGTGAAGAGAATTACTCCACTTGCCTGATGACAAACATAAGTTATTGAGGTTTACAAGGTTAAACATTGATTCTGGAATATTTCCTTGTAACTTATTCCCACACAAATATAGATACTTCAAGGAATGGGATGAGATTGGTCTTATGTGCCCAATAAACTGATTATTTGATAGATCTAAGGATGTCAAAAATGGTAAAGAGAAACACCAAGATGGAATTGTCCCATTTAGCAAGTTATCATTTAAAATCAATTCAGTCAAACTTGAAAAACCTGTTATTTTGTTAGGTAGAGATCCCTGAAACTTATTATGAGAACAATCCAATCGAAAAATTTAAGTTAGCTAATGAAGATAGCAATAACTTCCCTCCTAGATTGTTACCTGCAAGAATGAGTGTTTGTAATTTGGTCAATTGACCAAGTACTTTTGGAAATCGACCATTAAATCTATTGTATGAAAGGTCCAAGTGAGTGAGATGTGAAATGTTTGAGAGTAGGATTGAGAGAAATGATGGGATTGAACCACTAAATCTATTGAATGAAAGGTCCAAGTGAGTGAGATGCTGAAGGTTTGTGAGTAACGATGGGATTGAGCCACTAAATCTATTTCTTGAAAGGTCCAAGTGAGTGAGATGTTGAAGGTTTGAGAGTAATGATGGGATTGAGCCACTAAATCCATTGTGTGAAAGGTCCAAGTGAGTGAGAAGTTGAAGATTTGAGAGCCAGGATGGGATTGAACCATTGGATTCACTTCCAGACAAGTACAAAGAAGTTAGATGTGCGAGGTTAGAAAAGGAAGAAGGGATTTGTGATCCTGAGAATTGACACCATGAAAGATCTAAAAACTTAAGAGAAGTATTGCAATTCAACTTTGGAACATGAACTTGAATGTTGCTGTTTTCAGATAGATTGAGCTCATAAAGATCGGGAAAACAAAGAATGTGACTTGTCAAGTTTCCGCTTATTCCTGTAAAAACAAGACTAAGAGTAACCAAAGAGAAAGAGAAAGACCAATTGGACAAATGACTTGGTGTTATGCTAATGGAAGACATGTCTGTTTCATCCAATATAATCTCAGGCAAAGCAGTTGCATTTTGCAACATTCTCTTCCAAGTGGTTTCTTTCCACTTTAAACGAAAATTCCAAGAGAGATCAAGTGACTGTAATTTAGAAAGGTGTGAGATTTGGGAAGGAATTTCACCTTTGAAATCACAATAAGATAAATTCAAGTGTGTGAGACTCACAAACTCAGCAAGCTGAGATGGCAATTGAGAATTATAGATATTATTGTGAGCAAAGTTGAGGGTTTGGAGATGAGTAAGATGGAAAAGTGTACTGTTAGGATGGATTATACCTATAAGTGCACTGCAACTTAGATCGAGGCCAATCACGTGACCAGACAGAGAATCACACGTGACACCCATCCATGAACAACAATCTGTCCCATTCTCCCACGTACTCATCTTTGGATAAGCATTGGGGCATTCATGCTCATACCATCCATCAAAAAATGTAATGTTAGTAATAAGTTGGGTCTTGAAGTGAAACAAGGCAGAACTCTCTTTTGGATGGCATGAATGAGAAGACAAACATGCAAAGTGAAACAGCATAAATATGTGCACACACACCACCACTCTAACGACCACCAACATCGTTGTTGATTATTGCTTAATGGTTTTATATGACTCAGATCATAAATCAAGATCCATGTATTTATAGCCAACCCATCACTTACATGATTTCTATATTGAAAACTACTCCTACCAAATAATATTCATACTCTCCCAGTTTATTAATGTCCAATAAGACCAAATCAAAGTCTAAGTAGTTTTCTACTTTTCTTCTAACGTCAGATTTAGATATACGTGGTTCTCTACTTAGAGTATCATTAATTAGGGCTATAGTATAATTATATATTGTTCTATATATCATAACCGGTCTTGGATACAGCAATAATGATATTTTATATTTACTCCAATCATCAAATTAAAATACGATGAACTTCATACATTTAAATTTAATTTCATTTTTGATGGGGATATATATATATATATATATATAATTGGAATATATGGAACCACCCCTTAGCTTTTTTTTAAACCATTGATGAGCTTGATATAATAATTGAAATAGTGGACATAATAAATTAAACTTTTATGTGCAAGGAACTTGACCAAGTTATCCAAATTCTCCCCAAATTAAACGATCTCTTGGCTATATATATGTTGTTTCGTTTTTATATACCATCATCTATATATGTATATCTATCTACCAACAACATGTATATATTGACTTAGTTAGCTTGAAATAAATTAAGGAAAAGAAAAAAAGGAGATGTGCGTTGCATGGTATACAATAACTATCTAATATTTATTTGAGACCAATAAAGCCCGTAAGATTAAAATATTATGAAAGAGTGATCCAACACGCACTACTACACATATTTAGTACATATATCGTAACTCTATGTTTAACTTACTTATGTACTTACCCACATGGGGTGGACGAGTTAAATTTAGACTTTAAAATTAGGTTAGTTTATAAGTATATATACACACATTACCATTTAACTATTACTAAAATGACAATTAGATCATCGAAAATTTCAATCTTGGACTAATTAGTTTTTTTTAAAAAAAATACTAATTAGGTCATTCACGATAATAAACAGTAAATAGTGCAAAACAAAATAAAATTGTTTATGTATTTTTTTATCTATAATGGTACATATTCCATTGCTACCAAGTGAGTATGGAAACGATATAGTTTTAAATAGTGACCTCACTTTACTCTTTAACTATTTTACTTCATTGGCAGATTTTTGTCCCAGTTATACATATGAATATTTCTTCCTCTTTTCAGTCATTATATTAACACAATATAATAGACAACATTGCTTTATATATATATATATATATATATATATATATATATATATATATATATATATATATATACTTCATCGCTTTGTCATGATCAATAATATATGGCAAAGACTATTTCAAAATGAACATTTTTTTCCAGCCCTTCAACAACGCAATCCCAAGTCTTCCCATTCCCCAAGCAATCGATGATGTAAGATTTGTAGTTAACATTATAATAATGCAAGTTCTTTTCATAAGCTTGGATGATGAGCATTTCCGTTATACTTTAATCATGAAAATGAACTTAGCTTGATACATTATTATCCATTATGATGAATTTTTTAGGAGAACAATCTAAAATTAAAAAAAAAAATGTTTGGAAGGAAATCAAGGAATATAATGTGACCATTTAGTTAATTAAGGAATTTCACTTAACGCATCTCCTCAGATTTTCTCCATTCTCTTCCATGCATTGTTTGTCTCAAATCTTTCTTTAGCTGTGTTGTTGATTTTTGGCTTTAATTATTGAATACTTTCATATGTATATGATGTAAAATTAACAATTATGAAGCACTTCTTATTAGTTGTTTTATTTCGTCATCATAATTGAGTAGCAATGACTTAAATTTTAAAATTTATCACATAATTAAATAAAAGACTATCAAATTTATATTCTTAATAATATTTATTTTTCACAATATCCCACATTCCAATAGACTATCGAAATTTTGTTTAAGAGTTTATCACTGACCAATAAATTACTGCATACACGGGTGTGATTTAAACTTCAAATACTTGCTTAAACGGACGAATAAGCTAACTATTTGACTAAGTTGGTTTTTCACAAAAAATGAGTCTTGTTATAAAATTAGTTAATAAAACTGTTACCTAGATTATTTTTTTATCAATAATAGGTTTACCATTGTAATTATTTTTTAGTGAGAGTACATAAAAAAAAGGAAAAGGTACATAGTATA
This sequence comes from Arachis stenosperma, assembly GCF_014773155.1. Lineage (NCBI taxonomy): Eukaryota > Viridiplantae > Streptophyta > Magnoliopsida > Fabales > Fabaceae > Arachis > Arachis stenosperma. The sequence continues at coordinate 2,095,259 of NC_080383.1, read as the reverse complement.
TAAGGTGTAATAACTCAACAAATATTTTCTAAGGGGAATTTTTCATTCTCTCCAACAATGAGAAGAACCTATCTCTCTCCCTCTCTTAATCCCTTCTGATTCATCAAACCATCACCATCACAGCTTGAATAGCTTAGGGCATGAGATTTTCTTCATGGTGCGGTGAGCGTGGAGAGCAACCAAGCTGTGAATCAAAAAAAAAAAAAGTTGTGAATTGAGATCAATCCAATTTTGCCATTCTCTTTCTATCCCTAATTTTTCTTTCGACATTTTCTTTCCCCCATTCTTACCTCTTCCTTCAAACTCATCCAATAGAGTTTGATGAGAGGCTATTTCACAAGATTCCTTCTTGGTGAACATAGCTGTTCCGATCAACGAGTTGGAAGGAAGAAGATCTGAATCCCTATTACTCTGTGATTCATTGATTTCTCAAAATGGCAAACATGGCAAACAGATCCTCCCATTGCAGAGGTCGTGGAGCTACATTGGCTTGCTCTCATTGCAACAAGTAAGGCCACACAGAAGATGTATGCTATAAGAAGCATGGGTACTCCTCCCACTTCTACCAATGGCAGCAACATAACACAACCATCAATCACGTGATCACTGAGGGGCATGATGATATACTCAGTGACAAACAATTCCAGCTCAATTGTCTCCAAGAGAACATTGGAATATCAAGATCTGGATTCACTCCAGAGCAAAAATTTGCCTTGTTAGAGTTGATCAAAGACAAAAGTGTGCAGCAACAACCTCATAATGCAAATCAAATTTTGACTAATTCCATTCCCACTTCCACTCCAGGTAAAACCATTGCATTACATTTTAATGCGAGAATTATGAGCATTATCACTCCAAAATCTGCACTATGGATCATTGATTCCGGTGCAACAGATCATGTGACTTTTGACTTAAAAGATTTTGCAAGTTTTCAAAATATTGATCCAATCAATGTGATATTGCCAAATGGAACCAAAACTGTTAGCACCATCATTGGCACAATCACATTCTCTAAAAATTTTTTTTTCAAAAATGTTTTATACATTCCTTCTTTTGATTTTAAATTGATATCTGTGTCAAAGTTAACCTCAAACTTACATTGTCAATTGTTAATCAATGATAAGTGTTGTGAGATACAAGATAGATCCACATAAAAAATGATTGGCATTGCTGAGTGTATAAAAGGGTTATATACAATGAGTAGAGAACCAGAATTCTCTCATTTTCCCCCTCTTCCAACAAAGCAAGCTTCATTGGCGGTAACTACTATTACTACTCATCCCACTACACCTTCACAATATGTTTCTTTCATTTTAAAACACAAGTTTGTCTTAGTGGGAAAGATTTATATTTTGAAATATGGGGAAAAAGAAGAATAAAACAAATGAGAAGGTAATTTTCCATAATATATAGAAGACATTTTGTGGCTAACCTAATTTGGTTGACTGAACAAGCGTTTTGTCGATGAATTCACGTTAATAGTTATGTTTGTTTCCTGTGTTTCTTCCAAAGACTAAGGAACAAATTATATAAGACGCGAATATTATTATAATACAAGCTGAAACCTAAGTCAATATATAATACAAAAATGTTATATGTGGAAATTAATGGGCATAGGAAATATAAAAGACGTCCAAGACAAAAGAGATCCATGCATGCAATGAATGGAAACTACATATGAAAATACATAGCTTTATGGATGTGTTAGAAAATAATTTCATTTTAGTCTTTGAATGAGTCAAAGGAGAAAAAGAGTTGGAATGAGAGTATCTATTTAATGCAATTTGTTTTGGGGAAAAAAAATAACATATAATGGATATGTATGACAAAAATTAAGCTTAAGAACTTGTTTTATCAATTGTTGCTAGAATTAATAAATATAAATAAAATAAGTTCTGACTATTTTTGGCTAATTATGTTTGGTTATCAAACATTTTTGTTTTACTAAATACACTTTTCTATCACAACTTCTAAATGACAGAAGAATCATGAGCACTACTACTCTACTAGTTAGATTGTAATTCCCCCTTAATTTTCGTTATTGTCAAGAAACTTGTAAGTTTTGGTATTTTGTACCATTTTCCAGTCAGTAATGATCAGCAGATTTCTCAAAAGTGGATTTAGACCTCATTGTATACTCTGCAACAAGTTGAGCAAAAGATGATGATCTATCCTCTAGCAATTTTGAAGGTGAATCATATTCCTCAATTAATCCTGCATTAAATTAATTAAAAATGAAAAAAATCAGAAATGGGGAAATCAACAAGATATTACAGAGTTTAATTATGAACAATTGGTACTTGTTAGTTCTTACCTTGATGAAGAAGCAAGACCATATCACTATCAAGAACAGAAGTGATTCTATGTGCAATGGTTATGACTGTTGAGTCGGCGAAATGTAGCCTAAGAGTTTGTTGTATCAAATTGTCTGTAGCAGTATCAACTGATACAGTCGCTTCATCAAGCACCAATACGTTGTTCTCCTTATGCCTTAGAAAATGATTTATTTATTTATTTTCTATTTTTTAAAACAGATGTGAGTTATGACATGCTGCCACAAAGTGCTTAAATAGATCAAACCTTGGATTAGTGCAAAAGAAAGAACATCATAATTGCATGTGTGATGTATTTAACATTGGGCTTTTATGTCCAGTGTCCAATTTTATTAATTATAGTTTTCGAGAAAGTAATACTGATTAGTTGTACAATCTGAAATTGCATTTTTTAGATTCATGAAAATGAAAAATCTAGATGGATCAACATTAAATAAGAGTTCCAATCTATTTCTGTTTTATTTAAAAGTCAAGCACCCTCTTCTAAAACAATAAGAAGGCAGAACCTTGCTTTATTGCAAAAACTACTTCTAACTTTGCTTTTTTCTTCAAATTCTCATCACTATAATATATCTGTTTTTATATCAATAATCTTCTCTGTTTTGAGTCTTGATGGCCAAGTTTAAATTAAAACAGAGAAATAGATTTCTTAAGATATTGACAAATGTGTGCTTGGTTAGAAGTTGGAACACTAACCAGTAGAATGAAGCAAAATCAATGAGTGTTGTTAGATATGCACGAAAAAAAAAAAAGAAAAATATCATAATTGTTGGGATAAACATGAAATGAATGCCCATTTATCAATTGGGCGGCTAATAATCTTTCCCATGCAAAGAGATTTATTTTTAAAGAAGAAATTTGAAGACCAACCTTTAATGAAGGTTGTTTTTTACTACTATAAATAAGGCTTCATAGCCTTTACGTACTACACACAATAATACAAAATAAAGATCAATTCTCTCTTTATGTTGCAATCAAATACTCTTCTCTTTATATTTCTTCTACAATTCTTTCTCTTCTTTTATTTTATTAATTTTCTAAATTCACTTTTCTATTACTCTTTACATATAATATTAATAGCAATATTAATCATCTTTATTATATTGAGATAGTAACAATAAACATATGCAATTCTCTCTCTCTTTACTTTTAATACTTCTTTCTATCTTTGTATATATATACACATTACAACATATAATATTATTATATATATATAAATTATTATTGAGCTAATTATTTTAATACTAGAGTCTTCTATTTATACATCTTTATTTTATATATCTTTTATTTTACAACACGTTATCAGCACGAGACTCTGATCAAATTCTTAGAAAGACTCAGGTAACAAATTTTTTTTCCATTATGTCGAAACTCTCTCATCTTGAATTCAATGCTCTTGATATATCTGAAAATAATTATTTATCATGGATATTAGATGCTGAAATCCATCTTGATTCAATGGATCTTGGAGATACCATTAAGGCTGAAAATAATGCATCCCAAAAGGATAAAGCTAAAGCCATGATTTTCCTTCGTCGTCATCTTGACGAAGGATTGAAAAATGAATATCTTACATTAAAAGATCTTGCAGATCTTTGGAAAGACCTTGAAGAAAGGTATAATCATCAGAAAACGGTGATACTTCCTCAGGCCCGATATGAATTGACGCATTTGCGTTTACAAGATTTTAAATCTATAAATGAATATAATTCTGCAATGTTTCAAATCACCTCACGAATGAAATTGTGTGGGAAAAAATAACTGATCATGATATGTTGGAGAAAACGTTCTCAACCTTCCATGCCTCGAATGTGCTCCTGCAGCAGCAGTATCAAGAGAAATGGTTTAAAAAATATTCTGAGTTAATTTCTTGCCTTCTTGTTGCTGAACGCAACAATGAGTTGTTATTGAAAAATCATGAAGCGCGCCCAGCTGGCGCTGCCCCATTTCCTGAAGCAAATGTGGCAAATTACCCCAGAAGAGGTAAATGACAAGGTTTTAATAATAAGAAAAATTATGGAAGGAAAAAGAATTATGTTCAAAAGAGAGGATCTCACCAGAAGTGTGATAAAGAAAGGAATATTGGGCAGAATAAATCAATCGAGGAGAAGTGTTTCCGCTGTGGTGGAAAGGGCCATTGGTCACGTACCTGTCGTACCCCAAGGCACCTAGTCGATCTTTACCAGGCATCTTTGAAAAAGAATGACAAAGGAAAGGAAACAAATTTTGTTTCAAATGATGCTGAGAACTCCACCACTCATTATGATGTATTTGATTTCTTTGAGGATCCTGAAGGAAATATTGGTCATTTGATCAATGATGGAATAGTTTAATATGTGGGATTGTGAAGTATATATGTAAATAAATAATGTAAAGAACTTATTGTTAAGTTTTATTTTCTATGTATTTAAGTTTCAAATGTGATGTACATAAATAATGAAATATTAATATTTATGAATTTTGAAATTATTAAATGTGTCAAATTTTAAAATAAAATTTCAGTATATGACATTATTTTATGTACAGTGTTCCTTAGAAAAATAATTCTGATCAAGTATTCAATTTAACTGTGCATACTACTCATTTTATTATTATTTGTTTTTGAAGAGGATGGCAAGGATATGTAATGAAGATGTATGCCTTGCGGATAGTGCAAGTTCGCACACTATTCTCAAAAGTGATATATATTTTACCCATCTTGTGCCAAAAGAGGAATATGTTAATACTATTATTGGCTCAGGCAATGTGATTGAAGGCTCCGGAAGAGCTATAATTTTGTTTCCTGGAGGAACAAAATTTATAATAAATAATGCACTGTTGTCTACCAAGTCTCGAAGAAACTTGTTGAGCTTTAAAGATATTCGACGAAATGGATATCATATTGAGACTATGAATGAGGAAAATTATGAGTATTTATATATATCACAACTCATGATTCAAATAAGAAAGTTATATTAGAAAAATTACCCTCTCTTTCATCTGGGTTGTATTATACTAAGATTAGTGCAATTGAATCACATGCCACTGTAAACTAGAAGTTTACTAGCCCAAATGAATTCATAACTTGGCACGATCGTTTGGGTCATCCGGGAACAACCATGATGAGAAGAATTATTGAAAACTCTCATGGACATTCACTAAAGAACCAGAAGATTCTTAAAACTAGTGAATTTTGTTATGCTGCATGTTCTCGAGGGAAGTTAATTTTAAGGCCATCACCAGTAAAGATTGGATTTGAGTCCCCTGAATTCCTAGAAAGGATTCAAGGTGATATATGTGGACCTATTCATCCACCATGTGGATCTTTTAGATATTTTATGGTCCTGATAAACGCATCTTCGAGATGGTCACATGTGTGCTTATTATCTTCTCGCAACCTGGCGTTTGCGAGATTACTGGCTCAAATTATTCGATTAAAAGCACAATTTCCAGAAAATCCAATTAAAGCAATTCGTCTTGATAATGCTGGTGAATTTACTTCCCAAGCTTTTGATGCTTATTGTATGGCTAATGGAATAAGTGTTGAACATCCAGTAGCTTATGTTCACACACAAAATGGGTTAGCAGAATCACTTATTAAGCGCCTCCAATTAATTGCTAGACCCTTGCTTATGAGAACAAATCTCCCAACCTCGATTTGGGGGCATGCTATTTTACATGCCGCAGCACTTATTCGTTTGAGGCCAACGAGTTATCATCAATTCTCTCCTATACAATTAGCTTTTGGCCAGCAGCCAAATGTTTCCCATTTAAGAATATTTGGGTGTGCAATATATGTTCCCATTGCACCACCTAATCGCACCAAAATGGGACCCCAAAGAAAATTGGGGATATATGTTGGATATGATTCTCCCTCTATAGTGAGGTATCTTGAGATACAAACTGGTGATGTGTTTAAAGCCCGGTATGCGGATTGTCATTTTGATGAATCAAAATTTCCAACATTAGGGGGAGAGAATAAGCTTCCTGAAAAGGAACTTAATTGGAATGCATCATCGTTGATGCATTTAGATCCTCGATCAGGGCAATGTAAACTAGAAGTTCAAAAGATTATACATTTGCAAAGAATAGCAAATGAATTGCCTGATGCATTTTCCGATACAAAGAGGATAACCAAATCTTACATACCAGCGGAAAATGCCTCAATTCGAATTGACGTCCCAGTAGGACAAGTAGCCACTGAAGCAAATTCACGCCATAAGCGTGGCAGGGCGGAAAATGCCCCAATTCGAATTGATGTCCCAGTAGGACAAATAGCCACGGAAGCAAATACACGCCAGAAGCGTGGCAGGCCTGTCGGTTCCAAAGATAAAAATCCTCGAAAGAGAAAAGACGTAAATACGATTCCTGTTGAAAAAGACATAGTAAAGACACCGGCAATTGTCCAAAATTCTGATATAACGCCAGAAGACGTTCAGGTACCTGAAAATTGTGAAAATAACGAGATCTCGATAAATTATGTCTTTACAGGAGAGAAATGGGACCGAAATAAGACAATTGTCAATGAAATATTTGCATATAATGTGGCATTAGATATCATGCATGAAAGTAAGAATCTTGAGCCAAAATCAGTCGAAGAATGTCGACAAAGAAATGATTGGCCAAAATGGAAAGAAGCCATGAAGGCTGAATTAGACTCACTTGCAAAACGTGAAGTCTTTGGACCTGTAGTCCGTACACCTGAAGATGTAAAACCTGTTGGATATAAGTGGGTATTTGTGAGAAAACGAAATGAGAAAAATGAAGTTGTGCGCTACAAAGCCCGACTTGTGGCACAAGGTTTTTCACAAAGGCCCGGTATAGATTATAAAGAAACGTATTTCCCTGTAGTGGATGCGATAACATTGCGCTATTTGGTCAGTTTATCTGCATATCATAAATTGCATATGCATTTAATAGATGTGGTAACAGCCTATTTGTACGGCTCATTAGATCGGGATATCTATAAGAAAGTCCCTGAAGGACTAAAGATATCTAAACCATCCAATGAATATTCGCAAGGGTTATACTCAGTCAAATTGCAAAGATCTTTATATGGTCTAAAACAATCTGGACGAATGTGGTATAATCGTCTTACTGAGTATCTAGCCAAAAACGGATTTAAAAATGATGATATCTGCCCATGTGTTTTCATAAAGAAAACTACATCTGGGTTCATTATAATTGCTGTGTACGTTGATGATTTAAATATCATTGGGATTCCTGAAGAGATTCCAACAATTATAAAAACTCTAAAAGAAGAGTTTGAGATGAAAGATCTTGGAAAGACTAAGTTTTGTCTCGGCCTGCAGATCGAGCATATAAAAGGTGGGATCTTTATTCATCAAACAACATACACAGAAAGGATCTTGAAAAGATTTTATATGGATAAGTCACATCCATTAAGTACACCAATGATCGTAATATCTTTAGATGTGAAAAATGATCAATTCCGTCCTAAAGAAGAAAATGAAGATATCCTTAGTCCTGAAGTACCATATCTTAGTGCCATTGGAGCGTTAATGTATCTTGCTAATAATACGCAACCCGATATATCATTTGCTGTGAATTTACTAGCAAGATATAGTTCCTCTCCAACCAGAAGACATTGGAGTGGAATCAAACAAATCTTTCAATATCTTCATGGGACGGTTGATATGGGATTGTTTTATCCCTATAGATCCAAGTCACAACTAGTTGGCTATGTAGATGTCGGATACTTGTCTGATCCACATAAAGGGAGATCTCAAACAGGATACCTGTTCACATATGGTGGTACAGCTATATCTTGGAGGTCCACGAAACAGACGATTGCTGCAACATCCTCTAATCATGCTGAAATACTGGCGATTCATGAAGCTAGTCGCGAGTGTTTTTGGCTGAGGAGTCTGATTCAATATATTCTATCATCATGTGGACTGATTGATCATAAGATAGCTCCAACTGTCCTATTTGAAGATAATACAGCATGCATTGCTCAACTTAAGGGTGGATACATCAAAGGTGATAGAACAAAGCATATTTCTCCCAAATTCTTCTTCACTCGTGACCTTCAAAATCAAGGGACAATTGATGTCCAACAGATCCGTTCAAGTGACAATCTGGCAGATTTATTTACAAAGTCACTCCCAAAATCCTCCTTTGAAAGATTGGTACATGAGATTGGAATGCGCCGATTTCGAGACATTAAATGATGTCGGCAAGAGGGGGAGACTGTACTCTTTTTTCCTTGGTCAGGTTTTTTCCCATTGGGTTTTTCTTGACAAGGTTTTTAATGAGGCAGTCCCCATCACTAAAGGATATTGTACTCTTTTTCCTTCACTAAGGTTTTTTCCCACTGGGTTTTCTTTAGTAAGGTTTTAACGAGGCATAATCCTTAATGGGCATTCAAGGGGAGTGTTGGGATAAACATGAAATGAATGCCCATTTATCAATTGGGCGGCTAATAATCTTTCCCATGCAAAGAGATTTATTTTCAAGGAAGAAATTTGAAGACCAACCTTTAATGAAGGTTGATTTTGTACTACTATAAATAAGGCTTCATAGCCTTTACGTACTACACACAATAATACAAAATAAAGATCAATTTTCTCTTTTATGTTGCAATCAAATACTCTTCTCTTTATATTTCTTCTACAATTCTTTCTCTTCTTTTATTTTATTAGTATTCTAAATTCACTTTTCTATTATTCTTTACATATAATATTAATAGCAATATTAATCATCTTTATTATATTGAGATAGTAACAATAAACATATGCAATTCTCTCTCTCTTTATTTTTAATACTTCTTTCTATCTTTGTATATATATACACATTACAACATATAATATTATTATATATATATATAAATTATTATTGAGCTAATTATTTTAATACTAGAGTCTTCTATTTATACATCTTTATTTATATATATCTTTTATTTTACAACAATAATTTACTTGCAGCATCATATATATGTAACAATACACTTACAAAGTTACAAATATAAAAATACATAAACAGAAACAACCAAATTAAAGCCTCAAACGAAATATAAAAAGACACAGCAGCATAACATACAAACTTAATTATTGCACATTTATGTTACAACAAAAACCTGAAACAGATTTCTCATGCAGAAGTTGTGGCCACTAAGTTGTTCTTGCACGCCGGTTTCCACGGCTCCTCCTTTTAATTCTTTTGCCTCCAAAGATGATCACAAGCCATTGAGGCTTTCCAATTGAGAAAACACAGCATCCCAAGCCAATTCCAAATACCATTCCACATGCATATCCTATTGCCACTGGTTTCCAACCAAACCCAAACTTGTCTTCAGCCTCAGAAGATGGATATTGCTGTTGAGGGACATTGTTGTTGCATTCAATTGACAACGGAAATCCACACAGCCCCATGTTTTCCTCATAGGAATCGTTTGAAAATGTATCAAACTGCTTTCCTCGAGGTATTGATCCCTCAAGATGGTTGCTGGAAAGATTCAAGACCTCAAGAAAGTTCAGATTGGTCAACTCAGCAAGAATTTTCCCTGTAAGCAAATTTGAGGAGAGGTCCAATGATTCAAGGTTTGTCAAATTTCCTAGAGAGTGAGGAACAGGACCAGTGAGGCTGTTATGGGAAAGGTTAAGGCTTATAAGTGCATGAAGTTCTCCAAAATCATCTGGAATCTCCCCTTCAAATCTGTTATTTGATAAATCAATACTTACAAAGACATTTGGAATTTTCTCAAGATTGGTTCTAAGCCCTTTCATTGTTGCAGTCACAGAATCATCGTATTCTAGGTCAATGGAGCCTCGTATAAAGCCATAACCACTTTGGATGTAATAGAAGCTGCTTTGCACTTCTGCTCCAACAACACTCTTCATGGCTTGGAAACCTTTTATGTAGCTTTTTGGTAATTGGTCACTAAATTTATTGGATGAGATATCAAAAATAATTAAACTGGGAAACACATCTTTGGTTTTGAAGCTGACTATTGGCCCATAAAACTTGTTGGATCGTAAAACCAATATTTCCAAATTCCAACTTTGAAGCCAATGTGGAAATGTATCCTCAATCTGATTGTCGCCAAGATTCAAATCCATCAAATCTTTGCAGTTGGACAGAGATCTAGGCAAATGACCTTCTAATTGGTTCCCATTGAGATTCAATGTTTTGAGATTCCTGGAAAAGTTACTTGGCAAAGTGCCATGAAATTTGTTTGTCTGTAGATCCAAAACAATAAGGTAAGATAAATTGGCAACACATTGTGGAATGGTGCTTCTGAACTTATTGTGCGACAAGTTGATAATCTGGAGAGAAGTTGCATTGCAAAGGAAGGAAATATTGTCATCAGTTAGCAGGTTGAAACTAAGGTCAAGGTATACAAGTTGGTACCATGGGAATTGGCCTATTGATGACAACTGATTTTGTGAAAGTTCCAAAAACTCTAATGAATGTGAATCATGTATCCATTTGGGAATTTTTCCTTCAAGTTTATTTTCTGAGAGTTCGAGAATTTGCAACTTTGGAAATTTCCATGAGATTTTGGAAAAATTAGTTAAATCGATCTGAACCAACTGCAATGCTTCTAAGTTGGAGAACCTATTATAACTGGAATTGGTTCTAGAATCTAATAACAACGAATTAAAACCTGAAAGAGAAAGGACTTCAAGGTTTTGAAGCTTGGAAAAAAGTGGTAAATGAAGGGAATAACTCCAATTGCCTGATGACAAACATAAGTAAGTGAGATTTACAAGGTTAAATAGTGATTCTGGAATATTTCCTTGTAACTTATTCCCGCATAAATATAGAGACTGCAAGGAATGGGATGAGATTGCACTTATATTTCCTGCAAACTGATTATTTGATAGATCTAAGGATGTCAAAAATGGTAAGGAGAAACACCAAGATGGAATTGTCTCATTTAATAAGTTATCATTTAAAATCAATTCAGTCAAACTTGAAAAACCTGTTGTTTTTTTAGGTAGAGGCCCCTGAAACTTATTATGAGAACAATCCAATTGAGAAATTTGAGTTAAGTTAGCTAATGAAGATAGCAATAACTTTCCTCCTAAATTGTTACCTGCAAGAATGAGTGTTTGTAATTTGGTCAATTGACCAAGTTCTTTTGGAAACTGACCATTAAATCCATTGTATGAAAGGTCCAAGTGAGTGAGATGTGAAATGTTTGAGAAAAATGACGGGATTGAACCACTAAATCTATTGAATGAAAGGTCCAAGTGAGTGAGATGTTGAAGATTTGAGAGCCAGGATGGGATTGAACCATTGGATTCACTTCCAGTCAAGTACAAAGAAGTTAGATGTGTGAGGTTAGAGAAGGAAGAAGGGATTTGTGATCCTGAGAATTGACACCCTGAAAGATCTAAAAAATTAAGAGAAGTACTGCAATTCAACTTTGGAACATGAACTTGAATGTTGCTATTTTCAGATAGATTGAGCTCATAAAGATTGGGTAAACAAAAAATGTGACTTGTCAAGTTTCCGCTTATTCTTGTATAAACAAGACTAAGAGTAACCAAAGAGAAAGAGAAAGACCAATTGGACCAATGACTTGGTGTTATGGTAATGGAAGACATGTCTGTTTCATCCAATACAATCTCACTCAAAGCAGTTGCATTTTGCAGCATTCTCTTCCAAGCGGTTTCTTTCCACTTCAAACCAAAATTCCAAGAGAGATCAAGTGACTGTAATTTGGAAAGGTGTGAGATTTGGGAAGGAATATCACCTTTAAAATAACAATCAGATAAATTCAAGTGTTTGAGACTCACAAACCCACCAAACTGAGATGACAACTGAGAATTATAGATATGATTGTAAGCAAAGTTGAGTGTTTGGAGATGAGTAAGATGGAAAAGTGTACTGTTAGGATGGATTATACCTATAAGTGCACTGCAACTTAGATCGAGGCCAATCACGTGACCAGACAGAGAATCACACGTGACACCCATCCATGAACAACAATCTGTCCCATTGTCCCACGTACTCATCTTTGGATAAGCATTGGGACATTTATGCTCATACCATCTATCAAAAAAGGTAGTGTTAGTAATGAGTTGAGTCTTGAAGTGAAACAAGGCAGAACTCTCTTCTGGATGGCATGAATGAGAAGACAAAAATGCAAAGTGAAACAGCATAAATATGTGCACACACACCACCACTCTAACAACCGCCAACATCATTATTGATTATTCTTTGATGGTTTTATATGACTCAGATCATAAATCAAGATCCATGTATTTATAGCCAACCCATCACTTACATGATTTCTATATTGAAAACTACCGCTACCAAATAATATTCATACTCTCTCAATTTATCAATGTCCAATAAGACCAAATCAAAGTCTAAGTAGTTTTCTTCTAACGTCAGGTCAGATTTAGATATACGTGGTTCTCTACTTAGAGTATCATTAATTAGGGCTATAGTATAATTAATTAATTATATATTGTTCTATAGTCTATATATCATAACTGGTCTTGGATACGGCAATAATGATATTTAAGGTTTGTATAAGTTAGTTTTTAAGAAAAGTTTTTTTTTTTGAGTTATTTTTTTAAAAGATCTTAGGAAAAAATAAAAGTAATTTTATATTTGGATATCTTATACAAAAAGATTTTTTTATCTATCAATTATGTTTGAGTATAATGATATAAAAGTACTTATTTATTTATTTATTACATGAAAAACATCTATTTTTTAAGAAAAAAAAAGATCTTTTAAAAAAAGATGTAAATTACAGCTTCTCAAAAAAAATATTTTTTTTATTTTTTTATTGCTTTTACTTTTACTATTAAAAATTTGCCAAACACACTAACAAATAAAAAAAAATCTTTTTTATTAAAAAAAATCTTTTTTTTATCAAAATAATAACGTCCAAACAAATACTTATATTTATTCCAATCATCAAATTAAAATATAATGAACTTCATAAATTTAAATTTCAATTTTGATGGGGATATATATATATATATATAATTAAAATAATTGGAATATATGGAACCACCCCTTAGCTTGTGTTTAAACCATTGATGAGCTTGATAAAATAATTGAAATAGTGGACATAATAAATTAAACTTTTAATGGCAAGGAATATATATATTGTTTCGTTTTTATATATCACCTATATATGTATATCTATCTACCAACTACATGTATATATTGGCTTACTTATTAGCTTGAAATAAATTAAGGAAAAGAAGAAAGGAGATGCGTATGTGTTGCATGGTATACAATAACTATCTAGTATTTATTTGAGACAATAAAGCCCGTAAGATTAAAATATTATGAAAGAGTGATCCAACACTACTACACATATTTAGTACATATATACGTATACTTCAATCATGCTTAAGTAAATGTGTTAAGCTTAGGTCACATCGTAACTCTATGTTTAATTAACTTATTTAAGTACTTAACCACATATGGGGTGGACGAGTCAAATTTTGACTTTAAAATTAGGTTAGTTTATAAGTATATATACATACACTACTATTTAACTATGATCAAAGTAACAATTAGATGCTTAAAAATTTTAATTTTAGACTAATTAGTTCTTACAAAAAATCAATCAGATCTTTTATAATAACAAATATTAGACATATATGTCTTTTCGTCAATAAATAATGTGAAACCAAATAAAATTGTCTATGTATTTTGTTATCTATAATGATGTATGTTTTAATATTATCACGTGAGCATGGAAGTAATGTAGTTTTGGACAGCAAAATATTTATTATCTTTTGGATTTTCATATGACCTTTATCAACTGTTTTCTGTCTATTACAAATTCTACTAAAATAGGTGATCGAAGTTCCACTTCAAAAATTATTATTTACATCACAATCTTTCATAAATAAATACATCACATGATAAATTGATAAAAAGATATCACATATCTACTATTTATTATCGTAAAAGATCAAATTAATATTTTTTTTTTCAAAAACTAATTAATTCGAGATCGAAATTTTCACCTAATGATCACTTCACTCTTTAACTATATTTTACTTCATTGGTAGATTGTTTACCCAATTATACATATGAGTATATGAGTATTTCTTCCTCTTTCAGTCATTATATTAACACAATATAATAGACAAACATTGCTTTATATTTATATATATACATCATCGCTTCGTCATGATCAATAAAGCTGCGTTTATTCCTGAAAACAGGATAAAATAAGATACTAAGAATAAAATAGAATAAGATATTGATGGATAGAGATACAAAATTTTGTGTTTTTATATTTTGTTTAATGATAAACTAAAACAAATTATAAAAATCCAATTTATTTTTGTTTTTTTTTCATTCAAAAAATTTGAGATGAAAAATATAATAATAAAAAATATAATTATGAAAAATTAACAAGAATAATGAAAGAAAAAATAAAAAATAAATTGTGTCTTTTGTTAGTGTTTTTGTGTCTTTCTTGTTAGGATGGACACAAAATACACTAATTCAGTGTCTCTGGACATATTATCTCTATTTATGTCTCCTCTGTCAAATACAATTTTATGTCTTAGTGTTCTCGTCTAAATGTCTTGTCTCTGTAAACAAACGCAACCTAATATATGGCAAAGACTATTTCAAAATGAACATTTTTTTCCAGCCCTTCAACAACGCAATCCCAAGTCTTCCCCATTCCCCAAGCAATGGATGATGTGAGATTTGTGGTTAACATCATAATAATGCAAGTTCTTTTCATAAGCTTGGATGAGCATTTCCGTTATACTTTAATCATGAAAATGAACTTAGCTTGATACATTATTATCAATTATGATGAAATTTTTAGGAGAACAATCTAAAATTAAATGCTTTGTTCCTTCTTATTAATAATTATCCTCTATATTGTTTGAAAATGAAGAAAATGATTAAGATAATTATATATCATTATAGAGTAAATGTATATTGATGGTCCCAGCATGATACATAGAAAAAGAAGAGAAAGAACAAAGAGTCAAATACGTGTGTTGGAAATTTGAGTCCATATTTGTTTGAAGTGTTTTGGAGGTGCATGATCAATTATTCTTGGCAATAACTCTTGTTATGCACCACTTATAATAAGCATACTTAGCAACTAAGATTACATATATGTGTATTTGTGTGTAGTGTACAATGAAAGAAAATGACTTGAGCTCATAAGAAAACAACTTCCACTGTGTTGCTTGTGTCCGAGTCAGAGAAAAATTATACTGAGTTGTTTACGAGTAAGTGAATTTTGGACTAATAATTAATTGTGAATTTTAAATTTATATACACATATATTCTTTTATTTGTATAGAAACATTTAAAAAATAGGTGGAGTCTATATTAAATATAATTTATTTAAAATATAAAAAATATGTTGAAGTTATTGTTAGTAAGAGTTTTTAATTTTTTTTTAATAAGTATATAAAAATATATTGAAAAATTTAACCTTTTGTATTTTTTTATAATTTTTTTAAAATTAATAACTTAAATCCTACAAATAAACTATAGATGAATAAACTTTTATTTTGATCCACTAATCTACAAAGTGACATTTTTATTTGGTAGTTTGATTTTTGTATTTGTTTTAGTGGATGGACTTAATCTTTTTGTGGCGCTAGTCCTTCTTTTTTTTATTGGTTGTTAGAGTTGTTGCTTTTTTAATTTCTTTTTGTCATAGATTCTTGTGAAGACATATTTTTTATGAATTGTTGAGTTGTATGTATTTTTTATTGTGTTGTTTGTTCCATCTTTGCTTGTAAATTCTTTCGAAAAGGTGTCTTGAATTTGTATATTTTTTTCTCTTTAATCTCTTGATGAGTATGTAATTTTCATTTGATGATATTAGTGTAGGCGAAGTTGGTTTCTATAATTAATAAATAATTTAAACTAGAAATAAAAATGATGTCTTGGTAATAGTGTATTATTAAAAATTTTTTTTTCGTTGGCATCAAATAGTACAAAAATTGTTGTAGCACTTTGATCTGAAATAAGTATTGGGTTAGTAACTAATAATTTGATAGATGAGATTATAAAAAGTATATAGAGTTACTTTATTGTTGGATATTGTCGTATTTGATTACATGTGCCACAAATGTAGTTATCTCCTTTTCATTTAATATAATCGTTTCTAAGCAAAGAGGCTCCTCTTCATTTGTGGGCGTTAATGTTTTCTATAGACGAATCACAGCAAATTTTGATAAACAAATTGTCTGTTTGTTTGGTGATATTGTCCAAAGAATAATGCTTGAGTAAGTTTGAGATATTGTGTATTTCGAAAATAAATTTTGTGCTAAATTTGATGTTATTTGAAAGAATGGTGATAAGAGACTTATACAAGTAGGTCAAATAGTATGGAATCTGAATATTTGTAACGTAAAATTTATTATGATTAATAATATTATTATGACATTTGTAATATGGATGTTTATTACATTTAATGAGTTATTTATAGAAATTAATTATTGGGTTATAAATTTATTGTATTGTTTATAATGATAAGATATAATAAATATAGGAATATGAATTCAATATCTTTGTAGGTTACAAATTTGGATAGACAGTATTAATTTTTAATTATGGGTGTTTTTTAGGTTTTATATATATATATAGTTGATTTGAAAATAATAATTGATTTGACAAAAATTGAATTGTTAATTTTAAAATTTTGTCAAGTAAGTGATATTGATGACATGACATTAATAGAAGAAGAAATATATCTTAAAAATAATATGAGTATACTTATCCATCTACTTTTATATATTAAGAATAGATTATAATAAAATTTTTAGGAGAACAATCTAAAATTAAATGTTTTGTTCGTTCTTATTAATTATTTCAAAACTAAAATTACAAAAAAAATGTTTGGAAGGAAATCAAGGAATATAGTGTGATCAATTAGTTAATTACGGAATTTCACTAAACGCATCTCATCATCATATATATATATAAGTTAACAATTATGAAGCACTTCTTATTAGTTGTTTTATTTGGTCATCATAATTGAATAGCAATGACTTAAATTTTAAAAGTTATCACATAATTAGACAAAAGACTATCAAATTTATATTAACTGATTTTTATTTTTTTACAGCATCCTACATTCTAATAGACTATCGAAATTTCATGGTTTATTACTGTTCAATAAATTACTGTATATAAATGGTTTAAATTTTAAATATTTGTTTAATCAGATAAGTAAGCTAATTATTTGATGAATTTAGTTTTTCACAAAAAATAAGTCTTGTTATAAAATTAGTTAATAAAAAAAATATGCTTCTTTCATTTTAAAACACAAGTTTGTCTTAGTGGGAAAGATTTATATTTTGAAATATGTAGAGAAAGAAGAATAAAATAAATGAAAAGATAATTCTCCATAATATATAGAAGACATTTTGTGGCTAACCTAATTTGGTTGACTGACAGATTGTTATTTTCTAATGAGTAAAGCGTAAATTATTTATAGTGGGAGTACGTACTCCTCATCTAGCGCCTGACGCTCTGCTAGGGTTTTACTGCGCCGTCTCCATGTTTATACCTTTCTTTGTCTTTTCTTCGTCAAACTCTTTTCCATCTTCTTCTATTTTTTATTTTCTTCTTAATTTCTTTTCCACTTAGCTCCCTAATTTTCGTTTTCTCACCGAATTCATTGCTCTTTTAATTCATTTCATTTTCTAATTCACTCATTCCATATATCTTATGTTTCTTTGGAATCATTGAATACCAATCCTGATTTTCTCTACACTATGAGCAACAAATCAGAGACTCAGAACCCTCATATAATTGCTATGACGGTGGAGGGTGCCAGCCTTCAAGTGGCACCCAAAGAAATATGAAACTGCTCTCGTGGAATTGTCGGGGTTTGGGGAGACCCCTGACAATCCACAATCTTAAAGGGATTTGCAAATCTTACTCCCCTGAGGTTGGTTTTATCTGTGAAACAAAAAATTAATCTCGACAAGTTGAAGGAAAACTAAGATCTTGTGGTTTCAAGGAATGGTTTATTGTAGATTCGGATGGATTATCAGGGGGTTTGGCAATGGCATGGAGGGATGGTTGCACTGTTCAGATTTTACAGCATGGTAGATTTTTCATTGCGACATCAGTTCTGACAGCTGGTTCTAATGATCCCTATGGTGTTCTAGGTGTTTATCTCAGTTCAAATGATCAACATAGAATGGCTCAATTTGCTGAATTAACTTCAGTCACCCAACAGTTCGATGGTAAGGTTGTGTTAATGGGGGATTTTAATGCCATTTCTAATCAATTGGAGAAAGAAGGTGGGGGTGCTAAATCTCCTTCTTCTATTGAAACCTTTAATAGTTTTATTGATGATAATTTCCTGATTGATATTGGTATGGTCGGAAGACCATTCACTTGGTCAAATAGACGGAGGGATGATGAGTTGATACAGGAAAGACTGGACCGATTCCTGGTAGGAGTTGATTGGCAGCAACTCTATCCCAATGCAACGGTTCTTAGACTGTCAGAATCAGGCTCGGATCATGCCCCTCTTCTCCTAGACTCTAATCCGAGAACTGAGAGATCTAAACGCCGATTCAAATTCCAAGAAAGATGGTGTTCCAATGATGAAATACGCCAGATTATTAGAGAGGTTTGGCATGAACAGATTGATGGTTCAGCCATGTATATCCTAGCTCAAAAAATAAAGCGTTGTCGGCATAAGATTGTCAAATGGCAGCAAGAACACAGATCTAATTCGAAGGTGGAGATTGATTTACTACAGTTGGAATTAGAGGAACTTCGTTTAGCAGGAATTCATGGAGGTGACATCATTTCAGAAATAGAGGACAAACTTGAAAAAGCATTGCAAAATGAGGAATCTTATTGGAAAGATAAGTCTAGAGTCAAATGGCTCAAATCTGGTGATCAGAATACAGCTTTCTTCCATCAGAAATTTAGAAATCAAACCCGAAGGAATAGAATTTGGCAACTAACTGGCAATGATGGTGAAGTGGCTACTTCAAATGCTGGTATTGCTTTTGTGGTTGAATCGTATTTCAAGGACATCTTTTTCTCCACTTGTCATGAGAACCCTGAACCTCTGTTTACTGATTTTGAACCTAAGGTTATAGCTCACATGAACCGTAGGCTTCAAAGACCAGTGACTATGGAGGAAGTGAAACGCGCAACATTTAGCATTCATCCTCAAAGTGCTCCAAGAGATGATGGTATGACAGCAAAATTTTTTCAAAGCTTCTGGAACATACTTAGTGGTGATGTGTTTCGAGCAGTTAAGAGCTTCTTTTCTGGGGGCAGAATCTTGAAGGGTTTTAACCACACTCAGATCTGTCTTATTCCCAAGATTTCTGATGCTAAATATATGACTCAGGTAAGACCAATAAGCCTATCTTCAGTCTTTTACAAGATTATCTCCAAAGTATTTGTACATAGGCTTCAGAGTATGATGAATAGACTAATTAGCCCTACGCAGAGTGCTTTTATTAAAGGCAGATTAATCTCTGATAATATCCTAATTGCTCACGAGTGTATGCATTACTTGAAGAACAAAAAAAGGAGTCTCGAAAATGAAATGGCGCTAAAATTAGATATGAGTAAGGCATATGATAGGGTGGAATGGCACTTTCTTTGGTTTATACTGGAGAAGTTTGGTTTTGACTCTCGATGGATCATGTGGATTCGAGAATTAGTGACAACTGTTTCTTATTCTGTTATTGTGGAAGGACAACCTTATGGTTTCTTCAAACCAAATAGAGGTATTCGACAAGGAGATCCTCTATCCCCATATCTTTTTCTTTTTTGTGCAGAAGGTCTCTCCTTCTTGCTACACAAGGCAGAACAAAATAGACTAATTCAGGGTCTTCAGATACATAGGCGATGTCCCAAGGTCAACCACCTCCTGTTTGCTGATGATTCCATTTTATTCTGTAAGGCTAATCCTGAAGCATGTTCAAATATCCTGCATTTATTGAATTCTTATGAAAGCATCAGTGGCCAGAGGGTAAATCTTAATAAATCTGCTGTATTCTTTAGCCACAACACTTCGTCCACTACTCGTACACTACTGGCTAACTCTATGAATATTAATCATATTGGGGCTCAGGATAAATACCTTGGTTTGCCTTCTACAGTCTCTAAATCGAAAAAGGCTTCTTTTAGTATGATCAAAGAAAAGGTTCGGAAAAGAATCCAAGGGTGGAAGCGCAATCTTCTTTCGTCAGGTGGTAGACACATATTGCTTAAGGCAGTGGGAGAAGCTATTCCTATTTATACATTGTCTTGCTTCAAGTTGCCTGATGGTTTAATTTCGGAAATTCACTCTCTACTTTCTCAGTTCTGGTGGGGACAAAAAGGTTCTGAAAGGAGGATGGCTTGGATTAGCTGGGACACTATGACTCGCCCACGAAAAGAATGAGGCCTTGGATTTAAAGATCTCAGAATCCAAAATCTGGCGCTTTTAGGCAAACAGTTTTGGCGACTTGTAACACAACCTACTTCCTTATTATCCAAAATCTTAAGAGGTAAATACTTTAGCAATGGTAATGCTATAACGGCAGAAATTGGAGTCTTACCTTCTTGGGGATGGAGGAGCATACTGGAAGGCCGAAAGATTGTTGAAAAAGGTCTTAATTGGGCTGTGGGTACTGGTGAGGATATCCGAACCTTTGAGGATCCTTGGCTGCCTCCTCCGTATCCTTTAATGATTTCTGACATGCCAAATAGACAGACTATTTCTGAGTTGTTTCCAAGAGTTAAAGATCTAATTACTGAAGATAGAAATTGGAATCAGAATCTCATTCAAGAATTATTTCCCCAAGACGTTGCAAACAGGATTTTGTCAGTTAAAATTCAGCAGAGTAGGGACAAATTGCAATGGGATTTGAACAAATCCAAGCAATATGATACAGCTTCAGGTTACAGAATTGGCTATTTATTTTACCATCCGCCTCTAGAGCTTTGCCCTAATTATATGCAACAGAAAAAGCCGTGGATTGATCTATGGAAGTTGAACTTGCCTCACAAAATTAAGCTATTTATTTGGAAAGCTCTCCATGGCCGACTTCCGGTACTTGCTCAGATTTATCACCGCATCCCATCTATATCACCAATATGCCCTTGCTGTCATGAAGCAACGGAAACAGTCACTCATTGTTTGATCGATTGCTTAAAGATGTATGGTCTCAGAGTTATCTTCGTGACTGTCTTCCCCCTCAGAGTTCTAACGACTTTTGGACATGGTGGACTGCATCAACAGAGATACTTAACCCGTTGAAGAATGCTGACCGTAATCCTCAATTGCTTGCCATCATTTGCTGGAACTGCTGGAAAGCTCGCAACCAGTTGATTTTTGAAGGTTCTACTTCTATGCCGTCTGCCATTCTAGCAAGCTCTGTCAAGTTGCTCCGTGAAATCCAAAGAACTCCCAGTTTAGGTCGTCATCTCCATGAGACAAGCTCTTAGATGCATTCAATTTGATTTATCATTATTTCTTCTTTAAGATTTTTCTTCGTTTTTCGACCACACACCGTTGGATGAATACCTTCAGTGTAGTGTTTTTGGGAAATCCCCATCTTTTATTATGCTGTCCTGCTTTTGGACATCTTTATATTTTATTTTTTAATAATTAATGAAATATAACCTATTATCTTTGAAAAAAAAAATTTGGTTGACTGAAGGAGCGTTTTGTCCATGAAACCCAAGTCAATGTATAATAAAAAAATGTTATATGTGGAAATTAATGGTCATAGGAAATATAAAAGACGTCCAAGACAAAAGAGATCCATAAATGCAATGAATGGAAACTACATATGAAAACACATAGCGTTATGGATGGGTTAGAAAATTATTTCATTTTACACTTTGATTGGATGTTTGATAAAAAATAAGAGAAAAGAAAATAAAAAGAAAGAAAATAAAAAGAAAAGTGAATTTTTTTGCATGTTGTTTGGATGTAAAAAAAATAGATGGAAAGAAAATAAGAAAAAAAATTTCTTTTGTTTGGATAAAAAGAAAAATAAGAGAGTAAAGTATCATTTTTGTCTCTAACGTTTGGGGTAAGTCTTAAAGTTGTCCATAACGTTTCAATCATCCTATTTAAGTCCCTAAAGTTTCAAAATTGACTCCATGTTGTCCTGCCGTTAGGGAATCAGTTAATAGAACTGACATCGGAACAAAATTGAGACGATTTTGAAATGTCAGGAACTTAAATAGGACGAAAACGTTGGGGACAAAGGCGATACATGAAAATAAATTTTAGTTTTATTCTCCAATAATATCAATTTTTCCTGTACATAATATTCAATTATTTTTTAATTACATCTAAATAAATTACACTTAATCACATTATTTTCATTCTAAATAAATTTATTTTTTTATAATTTTACACTTAAAGTTATAAGTTAAAAAAAATAAATAAATAAATTTATTTAGCATGAAAGTAGTGTGATTAAGTGTAATTTACTTAGATGTGATTAAAAAATAATTGATATTATTGAAAGATAAAATTAAAATTTATTTCTATGTATCATTTTTGTCCCCAACATTTTCGTTCTATTTAAGTCGCTAGCATTTCAAAATCATCTCAATTTTGTCCCGCTGTCAATTATGTTAATGGATCCTGCCAATTTTAAGATGTTAAGGACTTAAATAGAACGATTGAAACGTTAAAGATAACTTTGGGACTTACCCTAAACGTTGGAAACAAAAACTATACTTTACTTAAAATGAGAAGAGAGAAAATTATAATAAAATAAAATTACCTTATTATCCTTACATATATTATATATAAATTATAATTTATTAATGTATTTAAATTTTTTTTTAATAAAAAAATATTCCAAATTATTTTTTAAAATTTTAAATGTTATAAATGAAAAATTATATATTTGTTTTTCAAACAAATACATGTAATAAATCAGTAAAACACCAATTAGAAGAAAAAATAAAAGTGAGTTAGGAATTTTGCTTTTTGTTATTAAAAGGGTAAATATGAAATTTTAACATTGTTTGCCCATCTCTTTTCAGTTTTCATCCCAGCAATGAGAACAAAAAATTTATATGAGCCCCACATCTACTTTTTTGTTTTCCACCCATTTTTTACTCTAATCCAAACAAAGAAAAATAGACTTTTCCATCCATTTTTTTTTCTTTCATTTTCCTTCCTTCCAAATTCTGTTGTTTCGGACATTGCCTTAGTCTTTGAATGAGTCAGGAGAAAAAGAGTTGGAGTGAGAGTATGACAACACATAATTTGTTTTGAAAAGAAAAAACACATAATGAATATGTATGACAAAAATTAAGCTTAAGAACTTGTTTTATCAATTATTACTAGAATTAATAAATATTAAATAAAATAAGTTCTAACTATTTTCGGCTAATTATGTTTTGTTACCAAACATTTCTGTTTTACTAAATACACTTTTCTATCACAACTTCTAAATGACAGAAGAATCATGAGCACTACTACTCTACTAGTTAGATTGTAATTCCCCCTGAATTTTCGTCATTGTCAAGAAACTTTTAAGTTTTGGTATTTTGCACCCTTTTTCAATCAGTGATGATCAGCAGATTTCTCAAAGGTGGATTTAGACCTCATTGTATACTCTGCAACAAGTTGAGCAAAAGATGATGATCTATCCTCTAGCAATTTTGAAGGTGAATCATATTCCTCAATTAATCCTGCATTAAATTAATTTACAATGAAAAAATCAGAAAATGGGGAAATCAACAAGGTACAATAGAGTTTAATTATGAATAATTGGTACTTGCTAGTTCTTACCTTGATGAAGAAGCAAGACCATATCACTGTCAAGAACAGAAGTGATTCTATGTGCAATGGTTATGACTGTTGAGTCGGCGAAATGTAGCCTAAGAGTTTGTTGTATCAAATTGTCTGTAGCAGTATCAACTGATGCAGTCGCTTCATCAAGCACCAATACCTTGCTCTTCTTAAGCAACACCCTACCTAAGCACACCAATTGCCTCTGTCCCATACTCCAATTTTCGCCATTCTCGCTAACTGCAGCATCAACTTTTTACATTAGCAATAAGTTCAGGATAGAGGTACTATTTCATCATGTTCATGAAAACTAGAATACTAACCTGGCGAGTCCAACTTTCCTTCTTTTTGTCTAACTTCATCACCAAGCTGACACTTGTCCAGGGCCTGTAAAAGAGAAATCAAATGTTTAATCTTGAATAGAACTCTGTTTGTGCATCTATTTAACAAATAAAATACAAAACTAACCCACCTCCCATATTTGTTCATCTGTGTACTCTTCTAGAGGATCAAGATTACTTCTGACTGTCCCTTCAAACATGGTTGGATCTTGAGGAATAATGCTCAGTCTAGACCTCAAATCATGAAGTCCTATTGAAGAGATGTTGATGCCGTCAATCATAACTTCTCCTGTGGTTGGTTCAACAATTCGGAAGAGTGTTTGTATGAGAGTTGATTTACCACTTCCTGTTCTCCCAACAATCCCAGTTTTCAGTCCTCCGCGAAATGTGCATGTGAGGCCACGCAACACAAGTGGAAGGTGTGAAGCATAACGAACCTTCATCATTGACAATGAATTGTTACAACTATTAAACATAAATTTAGAAGCTTGCATGGTATCTTACAAAATATTATGATATATCTTTCTTTAACTACCTGCAAGTTATGTATATCAACCTCTCCATATGATGGCCAAGAAGGAGCTGGTCGATTTTCTTCGATAACAAGGGGAGGCTCACTAGGAATGGAAGTGTACTGAAGTATTCTTTCTACTGATATAATCTTGTTCTCCAAGTTACAAAGATTCCATATCACCCAAGCTTGTATCATGTTTAAGTTAAGACCATATGTAACAGCCAAACCGGCAATACCTTCAATCACAAAATTAGATGGAAAGAAAACAATTACATTTAATCCTACATCACCTATGCAATTTGAACCTTTTTTTTATTGATAATAAATAGAATATTTGAATCATATACCTGGATCTATGACACCTTGAGGAATAGATATCAAGAAAATCAAGGAAAAGGCAAATGTGATAGAGGACAACATATCTAATCGGAAGCACAACCACTCCATAGCACCAGCAATATTAAACTTTGGCCGAGAATAGCTGTCGGTCAATTTCATATTTGTTTCCTGAAATCTAGACTGCTGATCAAAGCTTCTGATGGTTGATGTACCAGAAATTGTTTCAGCAAAGTGTTGAATGATTGGAGCTTTACATACTCCAACCAAACGTGATAGTTCTCTAGCCGATGGTATATAGTATTGCTGCAGAAATACAGGTTAGTTAGGACCATATAAGATCACTTAATGGAGTCAAATCCGCTGCAAATTCAAATTTGGTAATATACACATCTTTATTATACCTGATACCATATGCTGGCTGCTATCATAGGTATAAAGACAATGAAAACTTGCCATGCAACTTGGGACATCACTGCTATAATTCCTACAAGCTGGATCATGGAGAAGGCGAACGAACCAATTTGATAAGGAATATCAGTATCTACTGCACTTTGGTCAGTAGAAGCCTGCATAGAACAGATAGCAGAACACTATTATATCCAAACTTTATAAGCAATTAAGATACAAAAACCATATCTATCTTTAAAACTAAAAGAATGGAGTAGCAATGTAGCACATACTCTGTTAAGGATTCGACCACTTGGAGTGGAATCAAAGAATGACATTGGGGAACGGAAGATGCAGAAATGCATTTTATTGAAAAGTATAGTAGCCGTCTTATAACCAGCAGTTGCAAGAAACATTGCTCTAGAAAGGATGCAAAATGCACTTCCAATGGCCAAAGCAACATAGACAGCCAAAAGAGTTGTTCCTTCAACAGGTGGCTCCACATCTTGTGAGACTGGAGTTGCCCAAGCCATCCAATAGTTGCTTCCAATTTGGAGAACTTGAAAGAGAATCTGAGATAACAATATGAAAGGAACGAGAGCTCCTCCATACGCCGTCGTGATGTATCTCCAATAGACTGAAAATCCAACTCTACCTTTCTCCCTTTCTTCTTCCTGAACAAGCTGGCCTTTTAGCTCATCTTTCTCATCTGTTTTACCATTTTGCTCGTATCCGTTTGCCTCTTTTTCTTTAATACTTCCATTAGCACTAGGAACACTTCCATCTTCCATGGTGCTTATTTCATCTGATGTTGTTCCTCCATCCAAAGACTCGAGTGTAGACAATGCTTTCTTGTGTGCACCAACAAGTTCCATGAAATCAGTCCCACTATTAAGCAAGTCATTATACTTTCCACATTGAGTAATCTTCCCATCTTTCATGACCTGCCAACAAGGCATTATAACATGAGTCAGGGAATTAAAAAAAAAAAACACTTTTCGGATTTTAAGAAAACAAAATTCTTAAGAAATACACACCAAGATGAGATCAGCAGCTGGCAAGAACTCTACTTGATGAGTAACATATACTACTGTCTTTGAACTTAGTTGGCCAAGCAAGCATTCCTGCCATACACAAACAAAATAGAAAAATTCAGTTATTAAAATAGTGATGTATGATGTGCAATCATGTTGGAAGAACTAAATTATAGAAGAGTTGAGTTACCTTAAAGAGGTGAGATCCTGTATGAGCATCCACAGCACTAAAAGGATCATCAAACAAATATATATCAGCATCTTGGTAAAGGGCACGAGCAATTTGTATTCTTTGTTTCTGTCCTCCACTCAAATTGATACCGCGTTCTCCTATAACTGTCTGATCACCAAAGGACAAAACTTCTAGATCCTTCTTCAAGGAACAAGATTCAAGTACCTTCTCATACCTTTCCCTATCCATCTCCTGTCCAAACAATATATTATCCTCTATCTTTCCGCTTTGTATCCATGGCGATTGTGCAACATAGGCCTTTGTTCCACACACCTTCAAGATACCTGATTTCTTCGGCACTTCTCCTAATATACAGGAAAGTAACGTAGACTTGCCTGATCCTACAGTACCACAAACAGCAACCCTCATGCCATGTAGAACTGTGAGATTTATGTTCTTCAATGTTGCATTCGGTGAAGATAAATCCCAAGAGAAATTTCCATCTACCACTTCAATTGCTTTATCAGAAGAACCGCGAGGAAGCCTCTCTACAACATCGGACTGCAAGTCGTCAAGACGAAGGAATGATGAGATCCTATCAACAGAAACCTTAGTTTGTGCTATCATTGAAATTGTATCTGGAAGATTATATATAGGCTCTTGAAGAATCCGGAATGTAGCAAGTGCAGACAAGATCTTCCCTGATTCAAGTGGAATCCCCATAAGCATACAAGTTCCAAAAGTAGCCACAGATACAAATGTTGGAGCACCCCAAAATACAAATGTGGTCATGGCTGATGTATAAACAAATTTCTTTAACCAGCCCTGCTCGGTTTTCCTGAGTTCAGTTATCTTAGCCAGAAACTTCATTTCCCACCCTTGAAGTTTGAGAATCCTCATGTTCCTGAGAATCTCTGATGTTGCCTTCATTCTTATATCTTTTGAATCCATCAACTTATCCTGATATTTTTCTTGCAATGATCCCAAGGGGACATTTGCCAACATTACAACAATGGTTGCAACAAATGCAGCAATTGAAGCAAGGCCAAGGCTTTTATACAAAATCAACAAGGCTAAAGAAATTTGCAGAGCTACCATCCACAAATCATGAATGTACCAACTGAAGACACCAATTCTATCAGCATCAACTGACATGAAGTTGATTACTTCCCCGGAAGTATGGCCTTGCTTTGATTGACATGAAAGTGTCAATGATTTATTATAGATCATGGTCACAAGTAGTGCTCGCATTCGAAGTCCAATTTGCTGCAACCTAAAGAACCAATGCCTCTGAGTCAAACACTCAACAAGCTTCGCCAAGAAAAATGTAGAAACCAAAACATAGCCCTGATTCTCATATAGCCTTTGTCCATCAAGGTATTGAACAAAAGCATCAATGAGATAAGGACCAACATAAGAAGCCAAAGTGTTCAACAATGCAAGAACTGCTGTGAAGAGAATCTCCTTCCACTCCGAGATTATCAACAACTTCACCAACTTAATTGTCGTCAAATTGTTAACTGCACCACAATCTGTCTCCACCTTTTCTCTGAATTTCGGAAAGGCTCGAACCACACTATCGCTGCTATCTAGTTGTGGCACATCCTCAAGGTCCAAGGTCTTCTTATTGCCAACAGCAATAAGAGGACCAACCCAAGAGAATGTAAGAATGCTGAAAATTCCAGCATTTGAATAAGGGGTAACAGTTTCAGCCCCTTTCTTATTATCACTAACATGGGCATCACCATTCAGTAGAGTCTCCTCAAGAGTGCTAAATTCACACTCATTCCTCACAAAACACACAAAGTAACAGAAGAATAAACCCACACAAGCTGAAACTACATCAGAAACTAAGTACTGAGCAGGTAAAGCCACATGTTTTTCATACACAAGAACAATGTCTACTACAAAACAATAACAAAAAACAAACAGGTAGAAGACACACCAAGTTCTAAAGAGTAATGGAAATCTTCTATCACCTGAAGTGAAGAAGAAGAAGAAACCTTTTTGTAAGCAAACACCAACAACACCCCAAGCAAGAGCTTTGAGTGCCAAATCCAAAAGAGTCACGAGCTCTTCTTCTGACCAACCACTTCTATACCAATAGAAGTAATTAAAGAGACATAGGATAAGGTTAAATGCTGAAGCAAAAACAGAACAAAACAGAGCCTTCTTATTATAATTAGTCTTATTAGACTCATATCCAGTAGCAGAAGCTCCCACTCTGACTTTCTTCCAAATCCACAACACCAAAATCACCACCACCAATAAGAGGTGGAGGAAGCTCGAGAAAGCATGAAGAAAGAGTGGTTGGAGGAGAAAAGAATCGGCGGCAGAGTTCACAGAAAACATATTGTAGTTACTTGTTACGTGTACGAAAAAAAGAATAGAATTAAAACAGGAAAAAAGAAAGCTGCTTCTTTGATTGAAGTTCTGTGAAGCTCTGCCAAAAGGGTGTCAGAAAGTAGCAAAATTTTCTGAGTTTTTGAGAAAATAAGATTTTGTTTGAGGCTATAAATAGAGCAGCTATCATACAGTGTGAAGTCAAAGAATGAAGAGAGAGAGAGTCAAAGGAGTGAAAAGAAGGGTTCCTTGGAAAAAGGGAAAACGTGGTGGCCAAGGAAGAACGAAGGAATCAAGGAAGGAGATTCGAACTGAGTCAGAAAAGGAAAAAAACAGAGAGAAAAAAAAACACTAGTTTCAGAAAGTGACAGAAAAGAGATGCAAACAGAGAGACTGTGTTTTGGTGGCGCCGATGGAAACATATAAAACTAATGAATGCTACATTAATTAGATTATGAGACTGAGAAGATGTGAAGAAATCAAATTCTCAGAATCCCACCACTAAAATATTATTAAATGATGTTGAAATCTGAACTGACAAAATTGGCCATATTAGCCCTATTTAATTAAGGATTTATCTATCTTATGTGGTAAAGACAAATGTTAATAATTTAATATTATATTATAATTAAAAAATTATTGAAAGTATAAAAATTTAAAATTTTAATGTGTTTATTTTATATTTAATAAAGAAATTAAATTTTTTTATTAATAATAATCTTATAGTGTATTTTAAAGATATATATGTTGGCTAAACTTTTTAATTAATTAAAATCAGACACTCAATAAATTATTACTAATAAAAACGTAAAGTAGATAAACTTGCTTTAATAAAACTGAAAATTGGATTTTTTTTCATGCATGTTATTATTATTATTATTATATGAGTTCATTATTTTGAAGTAGTAATAATTCTCTCTTTAAGAAATAATGTATAAATGTATGATTGACAGATTGAGTGTTAATATAAAAGTTTTAACTTATATTTCAATTAAATCCAAATATTATATATATATATATATATATATATATATATATATATATTTGATAAGCCATTAATTTTTTTACATTTAATATGATTGTTTATTAAATTAAAATTTAATTAATACTTAATCATTAAAAGAAAAATAAATAATTTTATATATTAAATATAATTTCACACTATTAAAAATACTAATAATAAATTAATAATTAATTAATAATTACAAATCACAAAATTTACTAGTATTTCTCTTAAATTAAATAAACCTGCACGACAAATCTATCGGCCAGAATATGAATTTTATAATAAACTTTTTTAAAATTTAAGTAATGATATGAATTTGAATTTTAAATGATATAATACACTCTTGTATAGCAATTTCTTTTCTAATAATCCAAACTCGTTTAAACATTCTGATAAGAAAAAGCTATTTTCTAATTCACATTTATGAGTGAAATATTAATTATTTTCGGAAAAATAAATAAATAAAATAAAATAACACCTACATTAGCCAGAAGCTCATCAATAATGCATGCATGCACGCATGATGAATGGTTGGCGATGATGATTCATGCATGAGTGATCTTATTTCTTTTTTGCTGCATGTGACATGCGTGCCACGCATGTATGCTTATGATACAATACAATATCATATGATATTAATTAATTTCCATAATAATATATTGAAGCATCAAATCTTTCAGAATAAATCATAATATTTATGTAGTTTATATATAGTTTATTCATTTGACTAGAATGAGACTCGCGCAATGCGCAGATGATAAATTAATGATAATATATAATAGATATTAAAAATGGTTATGTTTCGTAGAATTAAATTAAATATGTGTACACTAAAATTAAATTTGAAAGGTGTTTTGTTTAAAATCATTTATAGTACAAAACATTTGGATGTTGAAGTTATACAAAATGACATTTTTATTTGATAATTTGATTTTTGCATTTGTTTTAGTTGATGGATTTAATCTTCTTATGTGGCGCTCGTCCTCTTTTTTTTATTGGTTATTGTTAGAATTATTGCTTTCTTCTTTCTGTCGAGGTTCTTGTGAAGGCATATTCTTTATGAATTGTTGAGTTGTATGCACTTTCTATTATGTTGTTTGTTCCATCTTTGCATGTATGTTTTTTTTTTTCAAAGATGTGTCTTGAATTTGTATGGTTTTCTTTCTTTTTAATCTCTTGATGTAGTTTTCCAATAACATCTAAAGTAAAAAGAACAAAAATGTGTAGATTTTTTTTGAATAAGTTATTTTTAATAAGAATAATTGAAATAGTATAAAATAAAATTACCTGTTGGTATTATTTTTTACCTACTTTGTCAGACAATGTCTCAAGTGATGCAAATTTAAAAGTCTTGAAAAATGTTAAAAATTGGATCTTTAATTTCTTTCACAACAATTGTGACTAAAAAGTTTGCTTTCATTATACTTTTAATAATGAATAGCATATTAAAAGAAGTATAATTTTAACGATATTAAAATATAATTATATATAAAGTATTATAAAGTATTATATATAAAGTATAAAAAGCAAAAATAATTAAAGTTTTTTTCGTAAATTCAATTTAAAAATATAATAGTTTTGTACCTTTTCATTTAATATAATCATTTCTAAGCAAAGAGATTCTTCTTCATTTGTAGGTGTTAATGTTTTTCATAGATGAACCACGCGAACTTTGATAAACTAATTGTCTTTTTGTATGGTGATATTGTCCAAAAAATGATGCTACATTGAGCAAGTTTGAGATGTTGTGTAGTTCGAAAATAAATTTTTTGTGCAAAATTCATTTGAAAAAATAGTGATAAGAGAATTGTATAAGTAGTTCAAATAGTATGAAATTTGAATATTTGTAAAGTAAAATTGATTATGATTAATAATATTATTATTACATTCGTAATATGAATGTTTATTATATTTAATGAGTTATTTATAGAAATTAATAAATTAATTATTAGAGTTATAAATTTATTGTATTGTTTATAACGATGAGATATAATAAATATATAGATATGAATTTAATGTCTTTGTAGGTTACAAATTTGATTACAAATTTTTGTATATATATATATTTTACTAATTTAGAAATAATAGTTGATTTGGCAAAAAGTAAGTGGTTGATTCTAATATTTTGTCAAGTAAGCAATATTACTAACATAGTATTAGTAGAAAGAAAAATATATTTTAAAAATAATATGAATAAACTTATATATCTACTTTTATATATTAAGAATAGATGCTGCTGTTGATTGCTGAATAATCCTTCCAGAAGGAATAACTATGGATTTATTTTGGATTACCTAACTTGGTATATATTAATTAAGTTATTGACACTGTCTGCATGACTACATGCGTGGAGAAATGTCTCACGAAATGACAATGATTATTAAATATTAATGACTTTGATTATATATAAAAAAGATTATTCTTAATGACTTTTAAGTTTTAAAGCTAAAGAGAGTCTTACTCTTAGCTTCGTCAATTTCGATTTATTTTATTACGAGTGAATACTCAAATTTAGTTCTGATAATTATTTCGAAAGAACAATGAAATTTTTAACAAAAAAATATTTAATTCGATTTCTAATTTTTATTTTTTAAAATTGATTAGTCTCTATATTAAAAAAAATAATATTAACATTTTATCAAAAATTAAATTAAATATTTTTTTATCAGAAACTTTCTTATTTTTTAAAGTAATTATCAGAGTTATTTAGAATTTTTTTTCTCGTTTATTACGAGAGAAAGAAGCCAGAATTTGTTGGGAATTTACTATACGGAAAGTGAGGTAGTTGTATTGAAGATGTATATACTCAACAAAAATAATTATTATTTGAATCTATGAATTCATCAAAATTGTTAGATATCAATAATTTTTTTTTTTTTTTTGTAGAAGGTAAAATACCGATATTATAAATATCACAAACAATAAAAGTAACTAAGATGTTAATATTTATATTTTGAATTCAAGCTTAATAATTATGTTATTAACGCAATAAACAAATAATCAAACTTAATATTTATGGTATTACAAAAATGTTATTTATACAAAAAAAATAGTCATTAAAATAAGTTTTTAATGTATTTATATATAAATACATATGTAATTTAGTTTATTTTTAATATATATTTATATTCTAATATATATTTTATACTAATAACTAACTTTAATAATTAATTTTAGTGTGCACGTAATATAATTGATATTATTATACGAATAATTAGTGACTAATTATATATATATATATATATATATATATAAAAATTATACAATTATTATTAAAAAAATATTAGAGAATTATCAGAATTTATTATTTTTAGTCATTAATATTTAAAAATATGAAATAAAATATATTATTATATTATTAAATTAAAAAAAATAAATTAAAAAAATTAAATTAATAATTAAAAATAATAAATTCTCATAACTTATAATATTTTTTTATCATTAATATTTAAAAATATAAAATAAAATATATTATTATATTATTAAATTAAAAAAAATAAATTAAAAAAATTAAATTAATAATTAAAAATAATAAATTCTCATAACTTATAATATTTTTTTATTATTATTAATTTATGAATTTATCATCTAAAGTGAGTGGACTATATGGTTCAGTTTTCGTTGTCATGGTCCCCTCAAATACAGCCAAAAGTAGCAGTGTAGTTTGGACTTCGAAACAGATGTATTTTGAGCATAATGTTGATATCTTGTATATAATAAGTAAGTAATTATTCAAAAATCATAGAAACCGCAATTAATGCAATGTCACGGCGTCACCTTTTTCTAGCAATCTTAGTCCGAGAGATGATTTAATATTCACAATTTTGGCTGCTAACAACCATACCCCACAACCAAAAACAGTGGTCTAAGAGCCAAAAATTCCAAATTGCTTGATCATCACGTCTAGCAAATTCGTCATTAAAAAAAATGGATTAAATGATGTTGTGCTCAAATTCAATCTAATCCGGCCAATGTTTATTACAAGTTGGTTAATAATAATAAATTTAAACCACGTATTATATGTTGTAAAATAAAAGATATATATATAATAAAGTTGTATAAATAGAAGACTCTAGTATAAAATAATTAGCTCAATAATAATTTATATATATATAATAAAATTATATGTTGTATTGTGTATATATATACAAAGATAGAAAGAAGTATTAAAAATAAAGAGAGAGAGAATCGTATTTGTTTATTGTTACAATCTCAATATAATAAAGATGATTAATATTGCTATTAATATTATATGTAAAGAGTAATAGAAAATAGAATTTAAAATACTTATAAAATAAAAGAAGAGAAAGAATTGTAGGAGAAATATAAAGAGAAGAGTATTTGATTGCAACATAAAAGAATAATATTTGTTGTAAAGAGATAGAGAAAGGGAAGTATTTGTAACTGTGTCCAATTCATTTGCCTCGTTCATGCTTTTATAGGCAAATAAATTCAACTATTCAAACTTTATTAATTGTACTTTTTCATGTGAATTTGCTCCTTACATAGGAAATTAGATCCACCTTTAAATGAGCATTCATCCTTATCTATCCATGCTGTAACACTCCCCTTGAATGCTCATTTAGGATTATTGCCTCGTTAAAACCTTACTAAAGAAAACCCTGTGGGAAAAACCTTAGTGAAGGAAAAAGAGTACAATATCCTTTGTGATGGGGACTGCCTCATTAAAAACCTTGTCAAGAAAAACCCAATGGGAAAAAACTTGACCAAGGAAAAAAGAGTACAGTCTCCCCCTCTTGCCGACATCATTTAACGTCTCGAAATCGGTGCATCCCAATCTCATGTACCAATCTTTCAAAGGAGGATTTTGGGAGTGACTTTGTAAATAAATCTGCCAGATTGTCACTTGAACGGATCTGTTGGACATCAATTGTCCCTTGATTTTGAAGATCATGAGTGAAGAAGAATTTGGGAGAAATGTGCTTTGTTCTATCGCCTTTAATGTATCCGCCTTTAAGTTGAGCAATGCATGCTGTATTATCTTCAAACAGGACAGTTGGAGCTATCTTATGATCAATCAGTCCACATGATGACATAATATATTGAATCAAACTCCTCAGCCAAAAACACTCGCGACTAGCTTCATGAATCGCCAGTATTTCAGCATGATTAGAGGATGTTGCAGCAATTGTCTGTTTCGTGGACCTCCAAGATATAGCTGTACCACCATATGTGAATAGGTATCCTGTTTGAGATCTCCCTTTATGTGGATCAGACAACTATCCGGCATCTGCATAGCCAACTAGTTGTGACTTGGATCCGTAGGGATAAAACAATCCCATATCAACCGTTCCATGAAGATATCGAAAAATTTGTTTGATTCCACTCCAATGTCTTCTGGTTGGAGAGGAACTATACCTTGCTAGTAAATTCACCGCGAATGATATGTCAGGTCGCGTATTATTAGCAAGATACATTAGTGCCCCAATGGCACTAAGATATGGTACTTCATGACCAAGGATATCCTCATTTTCTTCTTTAGGACGGAATTGATCCTTTTTCACATCCAAAGATCTTACGATCATTGGGGTACTTAATGGATGTGACTTATCCATATAAAATCTCTTCAAGATCTTTTCTGTGTATGTTGTTTGATGAATAAAGATCTCGTCTTTTATATGCTCGATCTGCAGGCCGAGACAAAATTTAGTCTTTCCAAGGTATTTCATCTCAAACTCTTCTTTTAGAGTTTTTATAATTGTTGGAATCTCTTCAGGAGTCCCAATGATATTTAAATCATCAACGTACACAGCAATTATAATGAACCCAGATGTAGTTTTCTTTATGAAAACACATGGGCAGATGTCATCATTCTTGAAACCGTTTTTGGCTAGATACTCAGTAAGACGATTATACCACATTCGTCCAGATTGCTTTAGACCATATAAAGATCTTTGCAATTTGACTGAGTATAACCCTTGTGAATATTCACTAGATGGTTTAGATATCTTTAGTCCTTCAGGGACTTTCATATAGATATCCCGATCTAATGAGCCGTATAAATAGGCTGTTACCACATCCATTAAATGCATATGCAGTTTATGATATGCAGATAAACTGACCAAATAACGCAATGTTATCGCATCCACTACAGGAGAATACGTTTCTTCATAATCTATACCGGGCCTTTGTGAAAAACCTTGTGCTACAAGTCGGGCTTTATAGCGCACAACTTCATTTTTCTCATTTCGTTTTCTCACAAATACCCACTTATATCCAACAGGTTTTACATCTTCAGGTGTACGGACTACAGGTCCAAAGACTTCACGTTTTGCAAGTGAGTCTAATTCAGCCTTCATGGCTTCTTTCCATTTGGCCAATCATTCCTTTGTTGACATTCTTCGACTGATCTTGGCTCAAGATCCTTACTTTCATGCATGATATTTGATGCCACATTATATGCAAATATTTCATTGACAATTGTCTTATTTCGGTCCCATTTCTCTCCTGTAAAGACATAATTTATTGAGATCTCATCATTTTCACAATTTTCAGGTACCTGAACGTCTTCTGGCGTTATATCAAAATTTTGGACAACTGCCGGTGTCTTTACTATGTCTTTTTCAACAGGAATCGTATTTACCTCTTTTCTCTTTCGAGGATTTTTATCTTTGGAACCGACAGGCCTGCCACGCTTCTGGCGTGTATTTGCTTCCGTGGCTATTTGTCCTACTGGGACATCAATTCGAATTGGGGCATTTTCCGCCCTGCCACGCTTCTGGCGTGAATTTGCTTCAGTGGCTACTTGTCCTACTGGGACGTTGATGAGCGGATAATTTGTACACTTTTTGGCACTGTTTTTAGTATGTTCTTAGTATCTTTTAGTTAGTTTTTAGTATATTTTTATTAGTTTTTAGTTAAAATTCACTTTTCTGGACTTTACTATGAGTTTGTGTGTTTTTCTGTGATTTCAGGTATTTTCTGGCTGAAATTGAGGGACCTGAGCAAAAATCTGATCCAGAGACTCAAAAGGACTGCAGATGCTGTTGGATTCTGACCTCCCTGCACTCGAAGTGGATTTTCTGGAGCTATAGAAGCCCAATTGGCGCGCTCTCAACGGCGTTGGAAAGTAGACATCCTGGGCTTTCCAGCAATATATAATAGTCCATACTTTGCCCAAGATTTGATGGCCTAAACCGGCGTTCAAAGTCACCTCAAGAAATCCCAGCGTTAAACGCTGGAACTGGCACCCAAATGGGAGTTAAACGCCCAAACTGGCACCAAAACTGGCGTTTAACTCCAAGAAGAGTCTCTACACGAAAAATGCTTCATTGCTCAGCCCAAGCACATACCAAGTGGGCCCGGAAGTGGATTTTTATGTCATTTACTCATTTCTGTACACCTTAGGCTACTAGTTTTCTATAAGTAGGACCTTTTACTATTGTATTAACGGGGATCGGATCTTTGGAACCTTTTTCTTTTAGATCTTTTGATCACTTTGGGAGGCTGGCCTCACGGCCATGCCTAGACCTTGTTCTTATGTATTTTCAACGGTGGAGTTTCTACACACCATAGATTAAGGTGTGGAGCTCTGCTGTACCTCGAGTATTAATGCAATTACTATTGTTCTTCTATTCAATTCCGCTTGTTCTTTGTCCAAGATATCACTTGTTCTTCAACATGATGAAGGTGATGATTGACGCCCATCACCATTCTCACTCATGAACAAGGTGACTGACAACCACTCTTGTTCTACAAGCATCTGAGGCTTAGTGAATATCTCTTGGATTCCTGATTGCACGATGCATGGTTGATCGCCTGACAACCGAGTGCTCGCCTGACAAACGAGCCAACCATTTCGTGAGATCAGAGTCTCCGTGGTATAGGCAAGAACTGATGGCGGCATTCAAGAGAATCCGGAAGGTCTAACCTTGTCTGTGGTATTCTGAGTAGGATTCAATGATTGAATGACTGTGACGTGCTTCAAACTCCTAGCAGGCTAGGGCGTTAGTGACAGACGCAAAAGTATCGATGGATATTATTCTGGCCTGACCGAGAACCGACAGATGATTAGCCTATGCTGTGACAGAGCATCAGGGACGTATTTTCACTGAGAGGATGGGAGGTAGCTGCTGACAACAGTGAAACCCTACATGAGCTTGCCATGGAAAGGAGTAAGAAGGATTGGATGAAGGCAGTAGGAAAGCAGAGAGACGGAAGGGAAGGCATCTTCATGCGCTTATCTGAAGTTCCTACCACTGAATTACATAAGTATCACTATCTTTATCTTTTATGCTATTTTCGTTCATCATCATATACATTTGAGTTTGCCTGACTAAGATTTACAAGATGACCATAGCTTGCTTCAATACTAACAATCTCCGTGGGATCGACCCTTACTCACGTAAGGTATTACTTGGACGACCCAGTGCACTTGCTGGTTAGTTGTGCGAAGTTGTGTAATGCCATGGTATTGAGCTACCACGTTTGTGGAGCCATTACCGGGGATTATGAGAGTTGTGAAAAAGTATTGTTCACAATTTCGCGCACCAAGTTTTTGGCGCCGTTGCCGGGGATTGTTCAAGTTTTGAGCAAGCTTTTGGTAACAATGCCTGGGATTGTTCTAGTTTGGACAACTGACGGTTCATCTTGTTGCTTAGATTAGGTATTTATTTTTTTCGAAATTCTTGAAGATGAATTCTAGAGTTTTATGATGATTTGTTGAAATCTGGCTGGCTGAGAAGCCATGTCTAATCTGATTGGACCGAGGTTTCAACTTATCACCACAAGAGCGTGTTGATTTTCATCAATTTTGCTTTTGGAGCAGTGATCTGCTAAGGCTTGGCTGACCTTTGGTCATGTCTAGTGTTTTGGACCGAAGCTTTCTTTGAAAGCTTGGCTGGCAGTGAAGCCATGTCTAATTCCTGGACCGGAGTCTTAGACTAGCATTGCACTGATTCCTGGAATTCTCATTAAGAATTTTGATATCTTTTTCCACTTAATTTTCGAAAAAAACACAAAAAAATTACAAAATCATAAAAACCAAAAATATTTGATGTTTCTTGCTTAAGTCTAGTGTCTCATTTTAAGTTTGGTGTCAATTGCATGCATTCATTCATGTGTCTTAAGTGATCTTCAAGATGTTCTTGATGATTTACTTGCTCTGATCTTTGAATTCTTTTGGCTTGAGTGTTTATGTGTCTCATATAGTGTCAGTAGTATACAAACTGCTAAGTTTGGTGTCTTGCATGCATTGTTATTTGATTCTTGTTGCATTTTGATTATTAAAAATCCAAAAATATTTTTAATTTGTGTCTTTTCAAGTCAATAATACAAAGAATTGAAGATTCAGAACATACTGCAGAGGAATTATACAGAAAACGCTGAGCATTCAAAAATGCCCAGTGAAGAAGACAGACTGGCGTTTAAACGCCAGCCAGGGTACCTGGTTGGGCGTTTAACGCCCAAAGAGGTAGCATTTTGGGCGTTAAACGCCAGAATGTATACCATTCTGGGCGTTTAACGCCAGGATGGTGCTAGGGGAAGATTTTGTTTTCAAAATCAATTTTTTTCAAGTTTTCAAAGTTTTTCAAAATCAAATCTTTTTCAAATCATATCTTTTCAATCAAATGTTTTCAAAATCAATTTCTTTCCTTTTTGAAAGATACTTCCTAACAATTAATGATTTGATTGAACATCTCAAATTTGTTACCTTTTCTGTTGAGAAAGGTTTAATGTTTGAATCATATCTTTTCTTGTTAGGCAAGTCACTAATTTTCAAAATCAAATCTTTTAAAATAATTTTCAAAACATATCTTTTAAAATTGTTTTCAATTCATATCTTCTCAATCACATTTTTTTAAAACCAATCATATCTTCTCAACCACATCTTTTTCAAAATAGTTTTCAATCAAATCTTTTTAACTTCTAATTTCAAATCTTTTTCAAAAATCACTTGATTTCTTTCCCACTTTCAATTTTCGAAAATTATCAATTTTTCAAAATAATTTTTAAAATCTTCTTAATGTAATTTTCGAAAATCCTCTTCCCTCTCTCTCACATCCTTCTATTTGTGGAGTACTACTCCTTCTTAATGCACAATTCGAACTCTATCTCATCAAGTTCGAATTCTTCTACCTTCTTTCTTCTATTTTTCTTTTCCTCTGACACTTCAAGGAATCTCTATACTGTGACATAGAGGATTCCACATTTCTCTTCTCTTTCTTATGAGTAGGAGCAGAGACAAAGGCATTCTTGTTGAAGCTGACCCTGAACCTGAGAGAACCTTGAAGCGAAAGTTAAGAGAAGCCAAAGCACAACTCTCTTTAGAGGACCTGACCGAATTCTTCAAGGAAGAAGAACCCATGGCAGCCGAAAACAACAACAATGCCAACAATGCAAGGAAGGTGCTGGGTGACTTTACTGCACCTACTCCTGATTTCTATGGGAGAAGCATCTCTATCCCTGCCATTGGAGCAAACAACTTTGAGCTTAAGCCTCAATTAGTTTCTCTAATGCAACAGAATTGTAAGTTCCATGGACTTCCAATGGAAGATCCTCATCAGTTCTTAGCTGAATTCTTGCAAATCTGTGACACAGTCAAGACTAATGGGGTTGACCCTGAGGTCTATAGACTGATGCTATTCCCTTTTGCTGTAAGAGACAGAGCTAGAATATGGTTGGATTCTCAACCTAAAGAAAGCCTGGACTCTTGGGAAAAGCTAGTCAATGCCTTCTTGGCAAAGTTCTTTCCACCTCAAAGATGGAGTAAGCTTAGAGTGGAAGTCCAAACCTTCAGACAGAAGGATGGAGAATCCCTCTATGAAGCTTGGGAAAGATACAAACAATTAATCAGAAGATGTCCCTCAGACATGCTTTCTGAATGGAGCATCATAGGTATTTTCTATGATGGTCTCTCTGAACTATCCAAGATGTCCTTGGATAGCTCTGCTGAAGGATCTCTTCATCTGAAGAAGACGCCTACAGAGGCTCAGGAACTAATTGAAATGGTTGCAAATAACCAATTCATGTACACTTCTGAAAGGAATCCTGTGAACAATGGGACTAGTCAGAAGAAAGGAGTTCTTGAGATTGACACACTAAATGCCATACTGGCTCAGAACAAGATATTGACTCAACAAGTTAATTTGATTTCTCAAAGTCTGTCTGGAATGCAAAATGCACCTGGCAGTACTAAGGAAGCTTCATCTGAGGAAGAAGCTTATGATCCTGAGAACCCTTCAATGGAAGAGGTGAATTACCTAGGAGAACCCTATGGAAACACCTATAATTCTTCATGGAGAAATCACCCAAATTTCTCATGGAAGAATCAAGAGAGACCTCAACAAGGTTTCAATAATAATAATGGTGGAAGAAACGGGTTTAGCAATGGCAAGCCTTTTCCATCATCTTCTCAACAACAGACAGAGAGTTCTAAGCAGAATACCTCTGACTTAGCAACAATGGTCTCTGATCTAATAAAGACCACTCAAAGTTTCAT
Source organism: Arachis stenosperma (assembly GCF_014773155.1). NCBI lineage: Eukaryota > Viridiplantae > Streptophyta > Magnoliopsida > Fabales > Fabaceae > Arachis > Arachis stenosperma. Next base: position 2,053,623 of record NC_080383.1, on the reverse strand, counting down.
GAATGAAACAAGGTCCTCCATCAGAAATTTGGAAGGACAAGTGGGTCAACTGAGCAAGAAAGTTACTGAACTCCCTCCTAGTACTCTCCCAAGTAATACAGAAGAAAATCCAAAAGGAGAGTGCAAAGCCATAACCATGGCCGAATATGGAGAGGAAAGAGAGGAGGTGGACGCCACTGAGGAAGACCTCAATGGGCGTGCACCAATCTCCTCTGAGTTCCCCAATGAGGAACCATGGGAATCTGAGGCTCAAAATGAGACCATAGAGATTCCATTGGACTTACTTCTGCCATTCATGAGCTCTGATGAGTATTCTTCCTCTGAAGAGGATGAGTATATCACTGAAGAGCAAGTTGCTAAATATCTTGGAGCAATCATGAAGCTAAATGACAAGTTATTTGGAAATGAGACTTGGGAGGATGAACCCCCTTTGCTCACCAAAGAACTGGATGCCTTGTCTAGGTAGAAACTGCCTCAAAAGAGGCAGGATCCTGGGAAGTTTTCTATACCTTGCACCATAGGCACCATGACCTTCAAGAAGGCCTTGTGTGACTTAGGGTCAAGTGTAAACCTCATGCCCCTCTCTGTAATGGAGAAATTAGGGATCTTTGAGGTGCAAACTGCAAAAAAATCTCACTAGAGATGGCAGACAACTCAAGAAAACAAGCTCATGGACTTGTAGAGGATGTTCTGGTAAAAGTTGAAGACCATTACATCCCTACTGATTTCGTAGTCCTAGAGACTGGGGAGTGCATGGATGAATCCATCATCCTTGGCAGACCCTTCCTAGCCACAGCAAAGGCTGTGATTGATGTTGATAGAGGAGAGTTGATCATTCAAGTGAATGAAGAATCCTTGGTGTTTAAGGCCCAAGGACATCCCTCTATCATCATGGAGAGGAAGCATGAAGAGCTTCTCTCAAAACAGAGCCAAGCAGAGCCCCCACAGTCAAACTCTAAGTTTGGTGTTGGGAGCCCACAACCAAACTCTAAGTTTGGTGTTGAACCCCCACATTCAAACTCTAAGTTTGGTGTTGGGAGGTTCCAACACGGTTCTGAGTATTTCTGAGGCTCCATGAGAGTCCTCTGTCAAGCTACTGACATTAAAGAAGCGCTTGTTGGGAGGCAACCCAATGTTTTATAGTTAACTATTTTCTTTTGTTATTTTATCTTTTTTGTAGGTTGATGATCATAAGAAGTCACAAAAACAATGAAAAAAGCAAAAACAGAATGAAAAACAGGAAGAAAAACAGCACACCCTGGAGGAAGATGCTGCTGGCGTTTAAACGCCAGTAAGCCTAGCAGTTGGGCGTTTAACGCCCAGTGTGGCACCATTCTGGGCGTTTAACGCCAGAAAGGGGCACCAGACTGGCGTTAAACGCCAGAAAAGGGCTAGAACCTGGCGTTAAACGCCAGGAATGGGCACCAGCCCGGCGTTTAACGCCAGAAATGGCTCAAAACGTGAATTTTGATGCCATTTGGTGCAGGGATGACTTTTCCTTGACACCACAGGATCTGTGGACCCCACAAGACCCCACCACCACTCTCTCTCTTCTTCCCCCATTCACCAATCACCTCAACACCTCTTCCCCAAAAACCCTTCACCTATCAACTCCCATCTTTCTCTTCACCACTCACATCCATCCTTCATAAATCCCCACCAACCTAACCCTTCAAATTCAAACCACTTTCCCTCCCAAACCCACCCATAATGGCCGAACCCATTACCCCCCTCTCCTATATATACCCTTCTTCAACCCTTCATTTTCACACAACCTAAACACCACTTCTCCCCCTCTTTGGCCGAACACACCACCATTACTCTCTTCTTTCTTCTTTTGCTCGAGGACGAGCAAACATTTTAAGTTTGGTGTGGTAAAAGCGTTGCTTTTTGTTTTTCCATAACCATTTATGGCATCCAAGGCCGGAGAAACCTCTAAAAAGAGGAAAGGGAAGGCAAAAGCTTCCACCTCCGAGTCATGGGAGATGGATAGATTCCTCTCAAGGGTGCATCAAGTCCACTTCTATGAAGTTGTGGCCTTGAAGAAGGTGATCCCCGAAGTCCCCTTTTCACTCAAAAAGGGTGAATATTCGGAGATCCGCCATGAGATCCGAAGAAGAGGTTGGGAAATTCTTACCAACCCCATTCAACAAGTCGGAATCTTGATGGTTCAAGAGTTCTATGCCAATGCATGGATCACCAAGAACCATGACCAAAGTGTGAACCCGAATCCAAAGAATTATCTCACTATGGTTCGGGGGAAATACTTGGATTTTAGTCCGGAGAGTGTGAGGGTGGCGTTCAACTTGCCTATGATGCAAGGAGATGAGCATCCTTACACAAGAAGGGTCAACTTTGATCAAAGGTTGGACCAAGTCCTCACAGTCATATGTGAAGAGGGCGCACAATGGAAGCAAGATTCAAGAGGAAAGCCGGTTCAATTGAGAAGGCATGACCTCAAACCCGTGGCTAGAGGATGGTTAGAGTTCATACAACGCTCAATCATCCCCACTAGCAACCGGTCCGAAGTTACCATAGACCGGGCTATCATGATCCATAGCATCATGATTGGAGAAGAAGTGGAAGTTCATGAGGTCATAGCCCAAGAACTCTACAAGGTGGTGGATAAGTCCTCTACCTTAGCAAGGTTAGCCTTTCCTCACCTCATTTGTCACCTCTGTTATTCAGTTGGAGTTGACATAGAGGGAGATACCCCCATTGATGAGGACAAGCCCATCACCAAGAAAAGGATGGAGTACACAAGAGACCCCTCTCATCAAGAGATCCCTGAGATACCTCAAGGGATGCACTTTCCTCCACAAAATTATTGGGAGCAACTAAACACCTCCCTAGGAGAATTGAGTTCCAACATGGGACAACTAAGGGTGGAGCATCAAGAACACTCCATTATCCTTCATGAAATTAGAGAAGACCAAAGAATCATGAAGGAGGAGCAACAAAGACAAGGAAGAGACATTGAGGAGCTTAAGCACTCCATAGGATCTTCAAGAGCAAGAAAGAGCCGCTATCATTAAGGTGGACCCGTTCTTTGATTTCCTTGTTATTTGTTCTTCTGTTTTTCGATTTTTATGCCTGTGTTTATCCATGTTTGTGTCTTATGATTATTAGTGTCTTAGTGTCTATGCCTTAAAGTTATGAATGTCCTATGAATCCATCACCTTTCTTAAATAAATCGTGCTTAAATTGAAAAGGAAAAAGAATTGCATGAATTTTGAATTTTATAACAGTTTAATTAGTTTGATGTGGTGGCATTACTTTTGTTCCCTGAATGTATGCTTAAACAGTGCATATGTCTTTTGAATTTGTGGTTCATGAATGTTGGCTCCTGAAAGAATGATGGAAAAGGAGACATGTTACTGAGGATCTGAAAAATCATTAAAAATGATTCTTGAAGCAAGAAAAAGCAGTGAATACAAAAAAAAAAGAAGGAAGCAAACGAAAAAAAAAAAACCGAAAACGAAAAAAAAAAGAGAAAGAAAAGAAGAAAGAAAAAGAAAGAAGTAAAGTTGTGATCCAAGGCAATAAGAGTGTGTTTAAGAACCCTGGACACCTCTAATTGGGGACTTTAGCAAAGCTAAGTCACAATCTGAAAAGGTTCACCCAATTATGTGTCTGTGGCATGTATGTATCCGGTGGTAATACTGGAAGACAGAGTGCTTTGGGCCACGGCCAAGACTCAATAAGTAGCTGTGTTCAAGAATCATCATACTTAACTAGGAGAATCAATAACACTATCTGGATTCTGAGTTCCTAAAGAAGCCAATCATTCTGAATTCCAAAGGATAGAGTGAGATGCCAAAACTATTCAGAGGCAAAAAGCTAAAAGCCCCGCTCATCTGATTAATACTGATCTTCACAGATGTTTTTGGAGTTCATTGCATATTCTCTTCTTTTTATCTTATTTGATTTTCAGTTGCTTGGGGACAAGCAACAATTTAAGTTTGGTGTTGTGATGAGCGGATAATTTGTACACTTTTTGGCACTGTTTTTAGTATGTTCTTAGTATCTTTTAGTTAGTTTTTAGTATATTTTTATTAGTTTTTAGTTAAAATTCACTTTTCTGGACTTTAATATGAGTTTGTGTGTTTTTTTGTGATTTCAGGTATTTTCTGGCTGAAATTGAGGGACCTGAGCAAAAATCTGATCCAGAGACTCAAAAGGACTGCAGATGCTGTTGGATTCTGACCTCCCTGCACTCGAAGTGGATTTTCTGGAGCTACAGAAGCCCAATTAGCGCGCTCTCAACGGCGTTGGAAAGTAGACATCCTGGGCTTTCCAGCAATATATAATAGTCCATACTTTGCCCAAGATTTGATGGCCCAAACTGGCGTTCAAAGTCACCTCAAGAAATCCCAGCGTTAAACGCTGGAACTGGCACCCAAATGGGAGTTAAACGCCCAAACTGGCACCAAAGCTGGCGTTTAACTCCAAGAAGAGTCTCTACACGAAAAATGCTTCATTGCTCAGCCCAAGCACACACCAAGTGGGCCCGGAAGTGGATTTTTATGTCATTTACTCATTTCTGTACACCTTAGGCTACTAGTTTTCTATAAGTAGGACCTTTTACTATTGTATTAACGGGGATCGGATCCTTGGAACCTTTTTCTTTTAGATCTTTTGATCACTTTGGGAGGCTGGCCTCACGGCCATGCCTAGACCTTGTTCTTATGTATTTTCAACGGTGGAGTTTCTACACACCATAGATTAAGGTGTGGAGCTCTGCTGTACCTCGAGTATTAATGCAATTACTATTGTTCTTCTATTCAATTCCGCTTGTTCTTTGTCCAAGATATCACTTGTTCTTCAACATGATGAAGGTGATGATTGACGCCCATCACCATTCTCACTCATGAACAAGGTGACTGACAACCACTCTTGTTCTACAAGCATCTGAGGCTTAGTGAATATCTCTTGGATTCCTGATTGCACGATGCATGGTTGATCGCCTGACAACCGAGTGCTCGCCTGACAAACGAGCCAACCATTCCGTGAGATCAGAGTCTTCGTGGTATAGGCAAGAACTGATGGCGGCATTCAAGAGAATCCGGAAGGTCTAACCTTGTCTGTGGTATTCTGAGTAGGATTCAATGATTGAATGACTGTGACGTGCTTCAAACTCCTAGCAGGCTAGGGCGTTAGTGACAGACGCAAAAGTATCGATGGATATTATTCCGGCCTGACCGAGAACCGACAGATGATTAGCCTATGCTGTGACAGAGCATCAGGGACGTATTTTCACTGAGAGGATGGGAGGTAGCTGCTGACAACAGTGAAACCCTACATGAGCTTGCCATGGAAAGGAGTAAGAAGGATTGGATGAAGGCAGTAGGAAAGCAGAGAGACGGAAGGGAAGGCATCTTCATGCGCTTATCTGAAGTTCCTACCAATGAATTACATAAGTATCACTATCTTTATCTTTTATGCTATTTTCGTTCATCATCATATACATTTGAGTTTGCCTGACTAAGATTTACAAGATGACCATAGCTTGCTTCAATACTAACAATCTCCGTGGGATCGACCCTTACTCACGTAAGGTATTACTTGGACGACCCAGTGCACTTGCTGGTTAGTTGTGCGAAGTTGTGTAATGCCATGGTATTGAGCTACCACGTTTGTGGAGCCATTACCGGGGATTATGAGAGTTGTGAAAAAGTATTGTTCACAATTTCGTGCACCAGACGTCAATTCGAATTGAGGCATTTTCCGCTGGTATATAAGATTTGGTTATCCTCTTTGTATCGGAAAATGCATCAGGCAATTCATTTGCTATTCTTTGCAAATGTATAATCTTTTGAACTTCTAGTTCACATTGCCCTGATCGAGGATCTAAATGCATCAACGATGATGCATTCCAATTAAGTTCCTTTTCAGGAAGCTTATTCTCTCCCCCTAATGTTGGAAATTTTGATTCATCAAAATGACAATCCGCAAACCTGGCTTTAAATACATCTCCAGTTTGTATCTCAAGATACCTCACTATAGAGGGAGAATCATATCCAACATATATTCCCAATTTTCTTTGGGGTCCCATTTTGGTGCGCTTAGGTGGTGCAATGGGAACATATATCGCACACCCAAATATTCTTAAATGGGAAACATTTGGCTGCTGGCCAAAAGCTAACTATATAGGAGAGAATTGATGATAACTCGTTGGCCTCAAACGAATAAGTGCCGCGGCATGTAAAATAGCATGCCCCCAAACCGAGGTTGGGAGATTTGTTCTCATAAGCAAGGGTCTAGCAATTAATTGGAGGCGCTTAATAAGTGATTCTGCTAACCCATTTTGTGTGTGAACATAAGCTACTGGATGTTCAATACTTATTCCATTAGCCATACAATAAGCATCAAAAGCTTGGGAAGTAAATTCACCAGCATTATCAAGACGAATTGCTTTAATTGGATTTTCAGGAAATTGTGCTTTTAATCGAATAATTTGAGCCAGTAATCTCGCAAACGCCAGGTTGCGAGAAGATAATAAGCACACATGTGACCATCTCGAAGATGCGTCTATCAGGACCATAAAATATCTAAAAGATCCACATGGTGGATGAATAGGTCCACATATATTACCTTGAATCCTTTCTAGGAATTCAGGGGACTCAAATCCAATCTTTACTGGTGATGGCTTTAAAATTAACTTTCCCTGAGAACATGCAGCACAACAAAATTCACTAGTTTTAAGAATCTTCTGGTTCTTTAGTGAATGTCCATGAGAGTTTTCAATGATTCTCCTCATCATGGTTGTTCCCGGATGACCCAATCGGTCGTGCCAAGTTATGAATTCATTTGGGCTAGTAAACTTCTGGTTTACAGTGGCATGTGATTCAATTGCACTAATCTTGGTATAATACAACCCAGATGAAAGTGAGGGTAATTTTTCTAATATAACTTTCTTATTTGAATCATGAGTTGTGATATATAAATACTCATGATTTCCCTCATTCATAGTTTCAACATGATATCCATTTCGGCGAATATCTTTGAAACTCAACAAGTTCCTCAGAGACTTGGTAGATAATAGTGCATTATTTATTATAAATTTTGTTCCTCCAGGAAACAAAATTATAGCTCTTCCGGAGCCTTCAATCACATTGCCTGAGCCAATAATAGTATTAACATATTCTTCTTTTGGCACAAGATGGGTAAAATGTATATCACTTTTGAGAATAGTGTGCGAACTTGCACTATCCGCAAGGCATACATCTTCATTACATATCCTTGCCATTTTCTTCAAAAACAAATAATAATAAAATGAGTAGTATGCACAGTTAAATTGAATGCTTGATCAGAATTATTTCTCTAAGGAACACTATACATAAAATAATGTCATATACTAAAATTTTATTTTAAAATTTGACACATTTAATAATTTCAAAATTCATAAACATTAAAATTTTATTATTTATGTACATCACTTAAATACATAGAAAATAAAACTTAACAATAAGTTCTTTACATTATTTATTTACATAAATACTTCACAATCTCACATATTAAACTATTCCATCATTGATCAAATGACCAATATTTCCTTCGGGATCCTCAAAGAAATCAGATACATCATAATGAGTGGTGGAGTTCTCAGCATCATTTGAAACAAAATTTGTTTCCTTTCCTTTGTCGTTCTTTTTCAAAGATGCCTGATAAAGATCGACTAGGTGCCTTGGGGTACGAAAGGTACGAGACCAATGGCCCTTTCCACCACAACGGAAACACTTCTCCTCTGTTGATTTATTCTGCCCGATATTCTTTTCTTTATCCCACTTCTGGTGAGATCCTCTCTTTTGAACATAATTCTTTTTCCTTCCATAATTTTTCTTGTTATTAAAAGCTTGCCATTTACCTCTTCTGGAGTAATGATTTGCCACATTTACTTCAGGAAATGGGGCGGCGCCAGCTGGGCGCGCTTCATGATTCTTCAATAACAACTCATTGTTGCGTTCAGCAACAAGAAGGCAAGAAATTAACTCAGAATATTTTTTAAACCCTTTTTCTCGATACTGCTGCTGCAGGAGCACATTCGAGGCATGGAAGGTTGAGAAAGTTTTCTCCAACATATCATGATCAGTTATTTTTTCCCCACACAATTTCATTCGTGAGGTGATTCGAAACATTACAGAATTATATTCATTTATAGATTTAAAATCTTGTAAACGCAAATGCGTCCATTCATACCGGGCTTGAGGAAGTATCACCGTTTTCTGATGATTGTACCTTTCTTCAAGGTCTTTCCAAAGATCTGCAGGATCTTTTAATGTGAGATATTCATTTTTCAATCCTTCGTCAAGATGACGACGGAGAAAAATCATGGCTTTAGCTTTATCCTTCTGGGATGCATTATTTTCAACCTTAATGGTATCTCCAAGATCCATTGAATCAAGATGGATTTCAGCATCTAATATCCATGATAAATAATTATTTCCAGATATATCAAGAGCATTGAATTCAAGATGAGAGAGTTTTGACATAATGAAAATATTACCTGAGTCTTCCTAAAGATTTGATCAGAGACTCGTGCTGATAACGTGTTGTAAAATAAAAGATATATATATAATAAAGTTGTATAAATAGAAGACTCTAGTATAAAATAATTAGCTCAATAATAATTTATATATATATAATAAAATTATATGTTGTATTGTGTATATATATACAAAGATAGAAAGAAGTATTAAAAATAAAGAGAGAGAGAATCGCATTTGTTTATTGTTACAATCTCAATATAATAAAGATGATTAATATTGCTATTAATATTATATGTAAAGAGTAATAGAAAATAGAATTTAAAATACTTATAAAATAAAAGAAGAGAAAGAATTGTAGGAGAAATATAAAGAGAAGAGTATTTGATTGCAACATAAAAGAATAATATTTGTTGTAAAGAGATAGAGAAAGGGAAGTATTTGTAACTGTGTCCAATTCATTTGCCTCGTTCATGCTTTTATAGGCAAATAAATTCAACTATTCAAACTTTATTAATTGTACTTTTTCATGTGAATTTGCTCCTTACATAAGAAATCAGATCCACCCTTAAATGAGCATTCATCCTTATCTATCCATGCTGTAACATTATATACTATAATGAAATCTTCAATCTTTTGTTATTACTATTGACGATTTTGTTCATAGTTGGATATTTTATATGCAATATGACTCTTTTGAAATTAACTTTTCCCATGCCAAAAATTCAAACTTAAAAGCATTTACTAAGAACAATCATATTATTTGTAAATAAAAAATTTATTATTGGTATAAAATATATATTGAAATAAGAATACAAATAAAAATATATTAAATTACATAAATAAATATATACAAATACATAATGATTAATTTAATAATTAACTTTTTTTAATATAATATAATATTATCGTATTAAGAAAAATTAAAAAAGTTAAAGAATGCATATAAGACTTCAACTCCAACTAAATTTCTTATTTAATTTTATAAATAATGGCATATATTATGATTATCATTAATATAAATTTTTAATTTCTTAATTTAATAAATATATAACAAATATATTGTAAACTTAAACTTTGTATATCTTTTATAAAAAAAATTAATTGATAACTTTAAATGTGTACTTAGGACAAAACCCTTTGATGGTTTCAGTGGCTAAGAAAAGGGGGGTTGAATCTTAGCCCCATTTTTACTTGCTAACACTTGCTGGACTTAGAGGAGACTTTTCTGTTTTTAGCTCGTCCCTAGCCAAGAGACATTTTCATTTTGTCTCGTCACTTGGCACGAGACATTTTTGGATTTTGCTCCTGAACAGTAGAAATAGAAATGAAGTAGGAGAGAAGGAAGATTACACCCAGATATATCCTGGTTCAGCTGCTAAGTGCAGTGCAGCCTACATCTAGTCTCCATCACAACAATGATGGAATTTTACTATAATCAACTTGCTGTTTTGTTAAAGTAGGTGGGGTCTTGAAACCTTGTGTCATTAGATGAAGAAGCTTTATCTTTAAAAGAAGGTTTCCTATCAGATTTATAAAACTCCAAACCAGCTTTATCAAAGAGTGGTTTTTGACTAGCCAAAATATTTGATTCAGATTTTCAGAACTTTGAGTAAATTTGGCTAAGTCATTTTCAAGACTTTTGACCCTTTTCAGCAACTCTTCATTTTCCTTAAAACAGTTTACATATGCAAATATCGAGTGATCACTTTCACAACTTCTAAGTTGGGCTTTCAACTGCTTATTTTCTTCCACAAGATCACAGGCAGTTTCGGCCTCCCTTAGCTTTTCTTTGAGAAAATCATTTTCACCTTTAAGAATGAAAATTTGTTGTTCAAGATCTTGATTATCAGTCAGAAAACATCTTATTTTTTCAGAAAGGTGGTCTATCATAAGATGAAGGTCTTCAGTGTCAGGGTTTTGAAAAAATACCTGATCTACATGATTTGCCATGAGACAAGGCTATGACTTAGTCTCAGATTCTTCATCACTGTCCGAGTCATTTTCTAAGTCTTCCCATGATGCCATCAGACCCTTCTTCTTTCCTCCTTTTTTCTTCTCCTCCCTTTTTAACTTGGGACAATCAGATTTGTAATGTCCCATTTCCTTGCAATTGAAACAAGTCACTCTGCTAAGGTCTTTCTTCATTTTCCTTGAGCTACCGCCTTTGCCTTTGAACTTCATCATTTTCTTGAATTTTTTGGCAAACAACACAAATTCATTTTCAGATGAGTTATCACTGGATTCATCATCCAGAGGGTTAGTAACAGAAGAAAATGCAATTCCTTTCTTTTTTGACTCCTTTTTTAAATAAGCGTTTTCAAAAGTAAGAAGGTTTCCTCTCAAATCATCAAGGGTCATGGAATCAAGATTACTGCTCTCAGAAATAATCAAAGCTTTTTGTTTTCCACTCTTTAGTGAGACATCTCAGCACTCTTTTCACAAGCACAGAATCGGAATGTCTTACTCCCATAGCATCCAAGCCAACAGTGATGGTATTGAACCGTTCGAATAGTTCATCAATAGATTCTCCTTCTTTCATTGTAAACATTTCATATTCCCTGTTTAACATGTCTATCCGAGTCTTCTTAACAATGGTGGTTCCTTCATGAGTGATTTGTAATTTATCCCAGATTTTCTTTGCCGTTGTGCATCGTGATACCCGTCGGTACTCCTCGAAGCTGATAGCACAGTTGAGTAGATTTATGGCCTTGGCATTTAGCTCCACTTTCTTCCTATCTTCTTCGGTCCAGCTTGCTTCTGGTATAAGAGTGACTACTCTTTCAGCACTTGTGTTAGTAGGAAACTGTGGTTCTTCTAGGATGATCTTCCAAAGCCTGTAGTCTACTGCTTGTACAAAGATCTTTATTCTCTCCTTCCAATAGGTATAGTTTTTCCCATTGAAAAAAGGCGGCATGTTGCTTGATTGCCCTTCTGTGAGATTGTATGATACTAGATTCGAGCCACTGCTTTCTGCCATGAGGATCTTTTCTCCAAGCTGCAAAGCTTGATCTCTTTGAAACCAGGCTCTGATACCAATTGATGGTTTCAGTGGCTAAGAGAAGGGGGGTTGAATCTTAGCCCCCTTTTTGCTTGCTAACACTTGCTGGACTTAGAGGAGACTTTTCTGTTTTTAGCTCGTCCCTAGTCACGAGACATTTTCATTTTGTCTCGTCACTTGGCACGAGACATTTTTGGATTTTGCTCCTGAACAATAGAAACAGAAATGAAGTAGGAGAGAAGAAAGATTACACCCAGATATATCCTGGTTCAGTTGCTAAGTGCAGTGCAGCCTACATCCAGTCTCCATCACAACAATGATGGAATTTCACTATAATCAACTTGATTACAAACTGTAAAGTGCTAACACAACTTACAAGGGGATTCCCACAGAATCATGAAACACAACATAGATGAACAAAGGAACTCTAAGGACATCTATGGCTTTTTCTTTTAATTTTGCACTCTCTGCCTTTTTCCGCTCTATGACTTTTTCATACAAACCTCACTGTTTGCCTTTTTCCATGAGACTCAAGATATGACAAAATTAAACAAAAAATTACAAAACAGAAAATATTGAAGGAGAAGAAAATCTGTAAGCTTAGGTAGCTATGAGACTTCTGTGCCTTGCACTCTCACTTTCTTTTCCTTGAATCAAACTGTGACTGTTCACCCCTTTTATAGAGAAGTGAAGCCTTCACAGTTGAAACATAAAACCAAGCTTAGCTTCTTTTCCTTCAAAATAAACCGGTTCGGCCACAGAGAGAGAAGAGGTAGCTCATGCGTAACCCAACATGCAATTACCTCTAGTTCTTCCTTGGTCGTCACTCTTCATCAATCCGAGCGCTCCATCCTTGGCTTGCTCTCCAAGATGGATTTTTGGCCCTTGATGCTTCATGATGATGATGGCTTCATCTGCTCCAATCTCTGCCTCTTCCATCACTTCGCCACTCTATCTACTTCTTGTGGTGGTTGAGCAGAATCAGAGACAAGCAATGCCTCCAAGAATCTCACCTTGCTGGCCGAATCTTCTTCTTCTTTTTTTGAGCATGAAGACTCAAGATTACCTCACCAAATCTAACCATATTTGGTGATAATCTCAGGCACAACATACTTTTCTTTTGTTATGTTTTCTTGCCATCATTACCTTGATGGTCTTGATGCATGCAACTTCTTCTTTCTTTTGGTAGCTGAGCATAGCTTCCATTGCTTCCTAGACAATGACCGAAGAGGAAGAAGAAAAGATGAGAGAGAATGAAGAATAAAAGCAATTAATTGAAATGAAACAAATTAAATGGGTTGCTTTTACTTCCCTTGCTTGAGTAGCGTGTTACATTGATAAAATCAATCATGTCACTCATACTCTCTCTCTTATTTATATTTCCAATGCTTGCAAAAATTAAATTTTGAAATCCATTCCTCAATGAGAAATGAAATCCGTTGGAAAGCATGGAGCCAATTTGCTTTCTTCCATTATGTTTCGGACCAAGCATTGGATCTTTGGTTTGATATGGGCTTAATGTTGAAGTTTAATAAAAACTGGCTCATTTATTTCATCCATCATTCATATGGCAATTGATAACATTTGCTTTCCTGATGAGTTATTTTTTGGCTTATGCATGAGGGTATATAACAAAGCATGTTCAACTTGGGCTTGTGATAACAATGGATTAGTTTGGCCCAAGTAGCACAATAAATAATTCGGCCATACTCATCATACATTCTAACATCAAACCAAAGGTGAATGTAATTGGGCTTGCATCAGATTTTTTTTTATTTTTCGGCCCAAATAAACCCTGCACAGCAAAATTAATTTAATTAACATATATAGATCAAAATTAGATTAATAATTTTTCTGTTAATAATGTTTGATCATCATCAATTTAAATTAGAATTTTTCAAACTCATCACCTTTTAAAAAACTTTCTTTCTTTTTCTCTTAAGTATCTCACTCTAAATTTTCAAATTAAACTTTTTAGAGTTGCATTTTTCAGAAATTTGCATTTATGTGTGTTGGGTAGATTAGATATGGGCCAAGAAAGAGACAGCCCAATATATGACCCATTATAGGCCCATCAGAGCTTCATTGCATCTAACATGAACTGAGTGCAAGTTATGAAATAAATTACATTAACTGATTTAACAGATTTCTCAAAAGAATCTTCATTGAACAACAGATTTATCAAAACTTGACTTGGACCTAGCGGAATATTCTGCCACAAGTTGGGAAAAAGAAGAACACCTATCCTCTAGCAATTTTGAAGGTGACTCATACTCTTCAATAACTCCTGCATCATATAAATAGACAATGAAAAATCAGAAAATAGCAGATAAAAAAAGAGTTTAATTAGGAATAATAGGCACTTTATAGTTCTTGCCTTGATGAAGAAGCAAGACCATATTGCTGTCTAGAACAGAAGTGATTCTATGCGCAATGGTTATGATTGTAGAGTCAGCAAAATGCAGCTTAAGAGTTTGTTGAATCAAATTGTCTGTAGCAGTATCAACTGATGCAGTTGCTTCATCAAGAACCAATATCTTGCTCTTCTTTAGCAGCACCCTACCTAGGCACACCAATTGCCTCTGTCCCATGCTCCAATTTTCGCCATTCTCGCTAACTGCACATTAACAATAAAGGATTAAAGTACTATATAGATGTAATCAAGCTCAAGAGATCACCTAAACTGTGAAAGTTAGGTAAATTTAAATCACCATGTTGTAGAGAAATAGAACACAAACCTGGAGAGTCCAACTTTCCTTCTTTCTTTCTAACTTCATCTCCAAGTTGACACTTATCTAAGGCCTATACATAAAAGAATGTAAATGTGAGAATGTAATGACTATTCTTTTTATCTGTCACTTTGGTTGAATGTACAATTATTAAGAAACTTGTAGACTTGTAGTAAAACTAACTTATCTTTAATGAAAAGAGAAGACAATAGAATAATTTTAACACTTTTATAGATTAAGAGGATAATTAATAATTTAATAACAAACTTTAAGTGTTTAACAAACTAAACCAACCTCCCAAATTTGTTCATCAGTGTACTCTTCAAGAGGGTCCAGATTGTTTCTAACTGTCCCTTCAAACATGGTTGGATCTTGAGGAATAATGCCAAGTCTAGACCTCAAATCATGAAGTCCTACTGATGATATGTTGATGCCATCAATCATAACTCTCCCAGCAGCTGGTTCAACGATTCGGAATAGAGTTTGTATGAGAGTTGATTTACCACTTCCTGTTCTTCCAACAATCCCAGTTTTCAGTCCTCCATAAAATGTGCATGAGATTCCGCGCAACACAAGTGGAAGGTGTGAAGCATAACGAACCTTCATGAATCATTTCAAATATGGCACAACTTATAATGTTTTAGAAGCTAATTTCTAAGAGAAGTAACAATAACTTTTATCGCAAGAAACAAAACAGTTTCTTAAAATACCTGCAAGTTTTGTATATCAACCTCACCATATAATGGCCAAGAAGAATCTGGTCTATTTTCTTCTACAACAAGGGGAGGCTCACTAGGAACACAAGTATACTGCATAATCCTTTCGACCGATATGATTTTGTTCTCTAAGCGGCAAAGATTCCATACAACCCAAGCTTGCACCATGTTTAAATTTAGTCCATAGGTAACAGCTAAACCAGCAATGCCTTCAATCACAAAATTAGATACAAGTGAAAAAGGATACATAGAAGTTAAAGTTCTCCATTAATATGCAGAGTAACCTTTAAATTGTTTGCAAAATATCATAGTTATGTTGTTACATACTTGGATTTATGACTCCTTTTGGAATAGATACCAAGAATATCAAGGAAACTGCAAATGTGATTGAAGACAACATATCTAAGCGAAAGCACAACCATTCCATAGCACCTGTAACATTGAATTTCGGCCGAGAATATCCATCCGAAAGTTTCATATTTGTTTCCTGAAATCTAGACTGCTGATCAAAGCTTCTAATTGTTGATGCACCAGAGATTGTTTCAGCAAAGTGTTGAATCACTGGCGCTTTGCATACTCCAACTAAGCGCGATAGTTCTCGCGCTGCTGGTAAGTAATATTGCTGCAGAAAATTTAAGTTCAGCACTACATATGTTAGTTCAAGATCATCCATAATATCACATTGTAAAATCAAGTTTTTCTGCAAAATAATGTTATTACCTGGTACCATATGCTGGCTGCAATGACAGGTATGAATACAAAGATAACTTGCCATGCAACTTGAGACATCAGTGCTATGATTCCAAGAAGCTGTATGAGAGTGAAGGCAACTGAACTACTTTGATTTGGAATGTCAGTATCAACAGCACTTTGGTCAGTAGAAGCCTGCATTAATAAATGTTGTATGAAATGTTATAATGAGATATAAGATACACAAATTATACCTCAAAAATTAACCATGGAAGGAAGAGAAAAAGATAAAGGGTCAAAAGAATGGAACATCACATACTCTATTGAGAATTCTACCACCTGGAGTAGAATCAAAGAATGACATTGGTGCGCGGAAAATGCAGAAGTGCATCTTATTGAATAACAGTGTAGCAGTTGTGTAACCGGCAGTAACAAGAAGCATAGCTCTAGCAAGAATGCAGAAAGAACTTCCAATAGCCAAAGCAACATAAACAATTATAAGAATTGATCCTTCAACAGGTGATGGATCCTCTTGTGAGATTGGTGTAGCCCAAGTCATCCAATAGTTGCTTCCAATTTGGAGAGTTTGGAACAGAATCTGAGCCAACAATATGAATGGAACAAGAATCCCTCTATATGCTGTGGTGATGTATTTCCAATATATCAAAAACCCAACTTTACCTTTCTCTCTTTCTTCTTCTTGAACTAGCTGGCCTTTTGGCTCACTATGATCATTGATGTCTATTTTATTACCAATTTGATCATCTTTTCTTGCCTCTTTTTGTTCCACAACATGCGCATTAGAGACACTAATATCTTGTTCAAAGGTACTTGTTGAATCAAGTGTGGACAAAGCTTTTTTATGTGCACCAACAAGTTCCATAAAATCAGCTCCATTATTAAGCAATTCAATATACTTTCCACATTGAGTAATTTTTCCATTTTTCATGACCTAACAACAAGGCATAACAACATCAAGGGTAGTAACTAATAAAAACCACTTTTTGAATAAATGGCAATAAAATTCCAGAATCAATTTCCAACCATGCTTTTTCACTTTCCTACTATTCAATTAACTAGCAGCATAAAAATTGTCATACAATATTAAGTTCCTAGAAATTAATCTCATAAGATTATAAGAACATATACTCACCAATATAAGATCAGCAGCAGGTAAGAACTCTACTTGATGAGTAACATAAACTACTGTCTTTGAACTCAAATGGCCTAACAAACATTCCTGTCAATCCACAAATAAATTAGAAAAAGATTAGTTGAAAAAGTTATTCATATTTTTATATTATGCATAAGAGACCAGATCATAGTGCACACGATAAATAACAGAAAAAGAGTTACCTTAAAGAGATGAGAACCTGTATGAGCATCAACAGCACTAAAAGGATCATCAAATAGATATATATCAGAATCTTGATATAAAGCACGTGCTATTTGAATCCTTTGTTTTTGTCCACCACTCAAATTTATCCCACGTTCACCTATAATTGTTTGGTCCCCAAATGACAAAGTCTCAAGATCCTTCTTCAAGGAACAAGCTTCAAGAACCTTATCATACTTTTCCCTATCCATCTTCTTACCAAACAATATATTATCTTCAATTTTCCCACTTTGTATCCATGGTGATTGAGAAACATATGCTTTCTTACCACACACTTTTAGAGTGCCAGAAACCTTTGGTACTTCTCCTAATATACAAGAGAGTAATGTAGATTTTCCTGATCCAACAGTGCCACAAACAGCAACTTTCATGCCATGAAAAACACTTAGATTTATGTTCTTCAATGTTGTAACTGAAGAAGATAAATCCCAAGAGAAGTTTCCGTTAGTTACTTCAATAGCTTTATCAGAAGTACCTACTGGAAGCTTCTCTACAACATTGAATTGCAAGTCTTCGAGGCGAAGGAATGACGAAATCCTATCAAGAGAAACCTTAGTTTGTGCAATCATTGAAATTGTTTCTGGAAGATTGTATATAGGCTCTTGAAGAATTCTGAATGTAGCAAGTGCTGATAAGATTTTCCCTGATTCAAGTGGAATCCCTACAAGCATGCAGGTGCCAAAAGTAACAACAGAAACAAATGTTGGAGCACCCCAAAACACAAATGTGGTCATGGCTGAAGTGTAAACAAATTTTTTTAGCCACATTTGTTCAGTTTTTCTGAGTTGAATTATCTTAGATAGAAACTTCATTTCCCATCCTTGTAATTTGAGGATCCTCATGTTCCTAAGAACCTCTGATGTTGCTTTCATTCTTGTATCTTTTGATTCCATCAGCTTTGTTTGGAACTTCTCTTGCAATGATCCTAAAGGGATATTTGCCAACATTACAAAAACTGTTGCAAAAAAAGCAGCAATTGAAGCAATGCCAAGATTCTTATACAAAATCAACAATGCTAATGAAACTTGCAATACTACTAGCCATAAATCATGCATGTACCAACTGAAAACACCGATTCTTTCAGCATCAACCGTCATCAAGTTGATTGTCTCCCCTGAAGTATGTCCCTTTTTTGATTGACAAGAAAGGGTCAATGATTTGTTATAGATCATTGTCAAAAGCAGTGCTCTGATTCGGATTCCGATTTGCTGCAACTTAAAGAACCAATGCCTTTGTGAAAGACATTCAACAATCTTTGCTACAAAAAATGCAGAAACCAAAACATAGCCCTGATTTTCATAGAGTTGTTTTCCATCAAGAAACTGAACAAAAGCATCAATAAGATAAGGACCAACATAAGAAGCCAAAGTGTTCAACAATGCAAGAAATGCAGTGAACAGAATCTCTTTCCATGCTGAAACTACTAACAATTTCACAAGCTTAAGAGTGGTTATGTGGTTTGTTCCACCACAATCTGCTTCAACCTTTTCCTTGAAAGCTGGAAAAGCTTCAAGGACAGTATCTCCGGAATCTAGTTGTGGAACATCCTCAAGGTCTAAGATTTTCTTATTACCAAGAGCTATAAGAGAACCAATCCAAGAGAATGTTAGAATGCTGAAAATTCCAGCATTCGAATAAGGCGTAACGGTTTCTCCCCCTCTATTAATCTCTTTTTTCTCCATGGAAGAAGCATGATCATCACCATTCAATAGAGGTTCCTCAATGGTGCTGATATCTTCACACTCATCATTCTTCACAAAACACATAACATAGCAGAAAAACAAGCCAACAAGAGTAGCTACCACATCAGAAACTATGCACTGAGGTGGTAAATGAACATGTTTTTTGTATAGAATAAGAACAATGATGTCCACTATAAAGGAAGAACAAGAAACAAACAGGTAGAAGGCACACCAAATTCTGAATAGTAGTAAGGGAAATCTTCTATGATCATTATGCATGGAAATAGCAAGAACACCCCAAGAAACGGTTTTGAGACCCAAATCCAAAAGGGTAAAAAGCTTTTCTTGTGTCAAACTAGTTCTATACCAAATGAAGTAGTTGATGAGAGAGAGGAAAAGGTTGAAAGCTGAAAAACCAACAGAACAAAACAGAGTCTTTTGAAACAAAGCTTTATTATTATTATTAGTTTTCTTATCTTTGGATTCTACTGTGATGATTCTCTTACAAAGCAATGGCACCAAAACCATTGCCAACAATAGAAGATGGAAAAAGGAAGACAAGGCATGAAGGAAAATGGGTTTGAGTAGAAAACAAGTGGGAGAGTGCATGAGAGAAGAAAATAAAGATGAAACAAACCACATTGCTTAGTTGTGTGAAGCAATCAAACACAAAAAAGGAATGAGGCTTATTATGAGGAAAAATGAGAAACTCTATAGAGGTATATAAAGGAGTACTAACTTGTAAGAAATGTGAAACTCGTGTGAAATGAAAAGGTGAATTATAAAAGGGAAAAAGAAAGCAAAGAGAGTTAAAGGGTTAAAGGAGAAAAGGAGGGTGGTAACTGATAAAGGTGCTGCCCCATGCATGGATAAAGCTATATATACGTCAAAGTTTCACATTGATTATAAGAACATATTAAATAAACATTTGTATAATAATTATAGGAGGTTCTTATAGTTTTTGGTTAAATATACTTTGTATATAATATAGTAGTAGTAATAATAAAAGTGACATAGTATAAAGAGGCTCAAGAGATTCTTTGCATGCTTTAGTTTAATCGGAAAAAAAGGGGTTTCTTTGCATTGGTTGTCACCTAACGTTTTTGATTAAAAATGTTGGAGTTTTGACCCATTGCTTTTGTTAAAGGACACTTTCTGTATATATATAGCTCGAATTTTGATATCTCTTTATTTAATTATTTTTTTAGTAAAAAAAAAAAAAGAAAAACAGTTATATGAAGCACGGACACTTCGTTGAGTTGCCGTATCTGCGTAATATTAGATCCAAGCTATCATCTTAGCAATTTCAGAAGCAGGATGTATCTCACGGAGGCCTCAGATGCAATCCGTTATTCTCCATCCAGAAGGACAAAGCCAAACACGCATCAAGCCTATTAGGGATCAAGCAAGGAGATCGAGAGAGCCTTCGCAACTACATGGAAAGATTCAACAAAATATGTCTGGACATACAAAGTCTGCCAACAGAAGCAGCTATCAAGGGTCTCATCAATGGTCTACGAGAAGGACCTTTTAGCCACTCAATATCCAAGAAGCACCCAAAATCTCGGAACGAGGTACAGGAACGGGCAGATAAGTACATCAACATGGAGGAAAACTCTCGACTAGGAGAGATCTCAAAAACCGAACATTCCTACTCCTCTCGGGATAAGGATAAAGAGTCCAAGAAAAAAGAAGATCAACATGGAGAGAAGCCTAGAAAATACCACAATTACACCCCCTTCGGGTGTCTGTTGTGGATATCTACCGAGAAATATGCAACACTGAGAAGATCCCATCAACTCGCCCAATCAAAAACAAAAGAGGTCGGACGCGTTGAAGGTCCACCTCACACCAAAGAGGTCGGACAAAGTTGAAGGTCCACCTCACACCAAAGTGGTCGGACGAGTTGGAGGTCCACCTCACACCAAAGAGGTCGGACATGTTGAAGGTCCACCTCACACCAAAAAGGTCGGACGCGTTGAAGGTCCACCTCACACCAAAGAGGTCGGACAAGTCGAAGGTCAACCTCACACCAAAGAGGTCGGACAAGTCGAACATCTCACACCAAAGAGGACGAACGAGTTGAACATCCACCTCACACCCCAGAGAGACATGTTCATGGAGGATTCACAAGAGGAGGGATCTCTAAATCATCTCGCAAAAGGACACCTCAAAAAGGGATATTAAGGAAGGGAGAGAGGTTTGAACAGGACAACAGGGTGCAAACAAGCCTTCCGAGATTTCAAAAATTCTTGGGGCAACCACCCATTCTTACCCGACCAAGGGAAAGTGAAAAGCTCAGATTATACCTCGTAGTGGAAAGTCGGGCAATAGCTTTATCACTAGTTAAGGAAGATAAAATGGGCAACAATCCGTCTACTTCATCATCAAGGCTCTACAAGGGGCCGAACTAAACTATCAAAAGATAGAAAAGTTCGCCTACGCCCTCATATTCTCTTCTCGACAATTCCGCCCATATTTTCAAGCTCACACTATTAGAGTTCGGACCAACCAGCCCATAAAAGGTATCCTACAGAAAACAGACTTAGCTGGAAGAATCTTACAGTGGGCAATCAAGTTATCCGAATTCGATCTTCGACATGAAGCTCGGACAGCCATCAAATCATAGTATCTGGCCGACTTCATTACAGAGTACACTGACACCCCGGGAACTCCTACAAAATGGAAACTCTACATGGATGACTCTTCAAACAAAACCGGGAGTGGTGCAGGTGTAATTATAGAAAAGCAATCAGGGAAGCCAAATCAAAGCCAAATGACCAAGCTGAAAACGAGGCACTACTGGCTGGTTTAAGGCTAGCTAAGAAGGTAGGAGCTTACCATGTCCAATGACTCACAAGTAGTCACCTCACAAATAGAAGGGAGCAACCAAACTGAGGATCCCACCACAAAAAATACCTCGGGTAATTCGGGGGACCTTGGACAAAACCAGAGAACAACTCGGACAATTCAGGGGACCCTGGACAAAAATAGAAAATAGCTCGGACATTTCGAGAAATATGAAGTCTGACACATACCTCGGGAGCAGAATGCCTGAGCTGATGCATTTTCAAAACTAGCCAACACCAAACCAGGGGGCAATAACAGAAGCCTCATCCATACCACATTACAAGACCACAACAAGGAAGGAAAACAAACCCTCTCCTCAAAGTCCGGCGACACCAGCTCATAATTCTTTTCCTCATCCCTATCCCCACAACTTCAGAGGAACCTCCTAAGTCGCACACAGTACTCAGGGTCAGCCACAGTAACACGCATTACAACTATGGAATCCGGTCAATCAGACATGCCGACCGGGATCTTAGTAGACATCTCAGCAATATTTTTTCAAGAAGACATAGGTCAACCATGAGGTTATTACCAAATAACTCGGACAAATAATGGAAACAACTCGGACAATAACAGCAAAACATCAAGCGTCAGATACAGCAGTAAAAGGGAAACCCCAAGACTCACACGAAAGTCCAGGGGCACCCTTTGGAGGCAACAACAGGGCAAGAACACAGAGAAGAAAAGCCGACAATCTATACCCAAACAATCCGAACACCTCTCAAACAAAAGGTCAAAACAAAAGCTAGAACTTTTTGTACAAAGGGAGTCAGGCAACAATGAAAAGAAATAGGAACAGCAACCAAATCCTAAGCAAAGCACACATTCTCCTCAAAGGAGAATACGCAAACTTTTTTGCAGAAAGAACCAAAGTTCTTCAGATCAAAAGGGAGCTTGGGCTGAAGAGCTCACACAAGTCCTATAGGCATATCGGACAACTCCACACTTCACCACGGAGGAATCACCCTTCCGATTGACTCGCGGAGTGGAGGCAATGATCCCAGTAGAGATCGAAGAAAGATCCCCCAGAATGATCCTCTACAATAAAGAAGTCAACTCCCAAATCCAAAGAGAAGAGCTTGACCTACTTCCAGAAATCTGAGAAAGAGCTCGGACTAAGGAAGAGGTGTTAAAACGTCGAATGGCCTCAAGATACAATCAGAAGGTAGTACAGCGAAGCTTTGCCAACAACAACCTCATCCTAATCCGAAATAATATCGGAACAACTCGACCTGGAGAAGGAAAGCTAGCAGCCAACTGGAAAGGACCATACCAAGTTGTTTAGAAGAACTGGGGAAAGGTTGCTACAGACTGTCTGAACTCGAAGGGCAAGAGCTACCAAGGTCATGCCATGCCTGCAATCTAAAAAGGGCGCCAGGCCGAGATCCAAAAAGATTGCCCGACCTAGAAAGGTAAGTACTAACATGTACACACTCTTATCTTTATATTATTGTTTAAAAGATTGCAGATTCCCTAAAAAGTTTCCTACCAAGATGCCCGACTACGGCAGGTCGGCAAGGTGAAACACCAAAATCACCGCCCGATCACGACAAAGTCGGCAAGATGAAAACCAAACTCATCGTCCGATTACAAAGCGACAAGTCGGCAAGGTGAAAACCAACTTCACCGCCCGACCACGATGAAAACCGAATTCATCATTTGATTTCGACAAAGTGAAAACAAAATTCACTGCTATATCAAGACGCATTAATCTGAAACGCAAATTTCACTGCCGGATCACGACAAGGTCGGCGGGGTGAAAACCAAATTCACCGCCCGATCATGATAAAAGTTGGCAAAGATGAAACCAGAATTCATCGCCCGATTTCGACAAGGTCGGCAAAAAAATGAAAGCAGAGTTCATCGCCCGATTATAAAGCAACAGATCGGCAGAAAGTGAAAAACAATTTCACTGCACGATCACGATAAAGACAACCGTCCGATAAAGGTGAAAACGCGATTCACCCAAAGGACGATCTAGAGATGACAACCACTTTCTACAAATCGGCAAAGATGAACACAGAATAATGTAAGAAGTTATCGAAAGTGATATAAAAAAGAACCTGACGAGGTCTTACGGATCGCTAAAATAATAACTTAAGGACTGGTCGAACGTTAAGAAGTCGAACCAAGTCAACCCAAGTTATAAGTAAACCCTGGAAAGAGGTATGGCCAACCCTATTAAAGAGGATTACTTTAACTTAGAAGGGCCTGACATAACAAAGTCAGCCCAAAACAAAAAGTTATACAAGTAGTCCCTGAAAGAGATCTGACAAAGATCCAAGAAAGAGGACTACAAAAAATAACTTAAAGGAGACCGACATAGCCAAGTCGGACTCCTACCACTAAAAAGTTATACAAGTAGTCCCTAAAAGAGATCTGACAAAGATCCAAGAAAGAGGACTACAAAAAATAACTTAAAGAATACCGACATAACCAAGTCGGACTCCTACCACTAAAAAGTTATACAAGTAGTTGCTAAAAGAGATCTGACAAAGATCCAAGAAAGAGGACTAAAAAAAATAACTTAAAGGAGACCGACATAACCAAGTCGGACTCCTACCACTAAAAAGTTATAAAAGTAATCCCTGAAAGAGACCTGAACAAAGTCCAAAAAAGAGGATTACAGAAATAACTTGGAAAGCTACAGATTGGACCGACAAGAAGAAGTCGGACCAACGAAAGCAACAGCTTGGACCGACAAGAAGAAGTCGGACCAACGAAAGCTACAGCTTGGACCGACAAGAAGAAGTCGAACCAACGAAAGCTACAGCTCGGACCGACAACAAGAAGTCAGACCAATGAAAAACGTGCACTAAAACGGACATAGCTCCGCCCAAAAAGCCACGGCTTCACGACAAGGCTATCAAAATTGTTCAGAATGACTAAAAAGTGTTCTACGAGAACACTAAAAAGTCGTCGAACAAGTTAGTCCCAAGAACCACCTCGACCAAGCAGAAAATGGACAAAATCAGAAGTGATCAAAAGAGGTCGGACAACAAAGTACCGACACTCTACAAAGATCCACAAAAACGGACAAAGACATCTCGCAAACGGCCAGAGGAAAGCCAGGAATGTTTTGCTAAAAGGTACGAAGTCTTGAAAAAAGACACTACTTAAAAAGCGAAAAGCACAGCCTCAAAGACAGAGCTAAAAAGTCATCCAAACAAACTTTAAAAAGGTTCCCCATCGAAACACTACCTAAAAAGTTGTTGGATTATGACTAAAATGCCCGAACAGCGAAGACAAACAAGTCGGAAGAAGGCTGAAAAGTCCCCTCAACAAAGTAAAAGGGGCAATACCAGACTCGCACAAGAAGAAACTACTCAAAGATCGACCAAAGTCAGGATGCTTGAGCATGACTTCCCCGAAGAGATCGAAACTCTGAAAGCACGGTCTCACGGAAAAGTCTGAACTCTAGCAGGGGCAAAGTCATACAGGTCGACGTCAGCTAAAGAAGAGGTGCAAGTATGATCTCAAAAAGAACAAGCCATAAAGGTTCGAAAACAACCTAAGGCTCAAATGTGCTCAGCCAAAAGGGATACAACTCCACTCAAAGAAGGCACAATCTCAAACAGGGCTACGAACGTCATCCGAGACTAAAAACGGTTCTACATAAAGAACACTAAAAAAGTCATTGGACAAATCACTAAAAGTCCGGATATTAAGCCGCAAGGAAAACTTCACCAAAGCAGAGGGTTGTCAACACAAACTTAAAGCAAGGCGTGATCCAGAAGGCAAGGGTAGAAAACCCACGCTACCACTCAAAAGAGGTTGGACTGTGAAGTACCAAACCTCTAGAAAATCTACAAAGATTGCAAAGCAATGAAGAAACAAGCCAGACAGATGCTCGAGCACGACTTCCAAAGAGATCGAAGCTCTGAAAAGCATGATCTCATGGAAAGATCGAACTCAAGCAGGGGCACTGTTCATACCCTGGGTCAAGCTGTCCGACCCGGGATGTTTAGCGACAAGCTGACCGACCTCTTCAGGTCAGACTATCCGACCTCTTCTCAAAGAGCTCGGCCAAATGCCCGACCTCTTCTCAAAGAGCTCGGCCAACTCGCCAAAGGAGCCCAAAGCAGGCCTAAAACGAAGGAACACAGCCCAATCTAAAGGCAGCCAAAGCCCAGAAAGATAAAGGTGGTTCCCTTGAAGATAAGATTACCTCACTTAAAGATAAGATAAAGATAAGATAAGATAACTAACTTATCTTATCCACAGGAGGCCACATCTCACCATTATAAATACACTGGAGCACCCAGGTATAACTCATACTCTGATTCTACTCAATACCTGCTTAATACCCTTGCTAACTTAAGCATCGGAGTCCCTTGCAGGTACCCCCCACCCTCCGGGGACGAAGGATCAGCACCACCACCAAGTCCAACAAGTCGGACACACCAGCTCCGGCCGCTGTACACCTGCCAGACACGTCGGCTCCGACCAACACAGAAGATCTCGTCCGAGATCGACCTACAGTTTCAGGTAGCCCTCGGAACAGTACGCATTTTAGTAAAAGTGTTGATATCCCTTTTTTGTACAGCGTGTTGTTTATGATAGTGTAGTACTGTGCCTCTCTTTTCAGCCTCTTTGCCTCCTTTTCATCTGTAGGGAGTTCTTCTGTTTTGAGGTAGTTTATTATGGGGGTCATCCATCCTTGATCCTGACCTATTATGGCTAGGATTCTTTCTTCTTCCGCTATTGACGGGTTCTGTAATACCTCCTGGATGAGGCTTCTGTTGTTGCCCCCTGGTTTGGTGCTGGCTAATTTTGAAAGGGCGTCAGCTCGGGCATTTTGCTCATGAGGTATGTGGTGGATCCTATATTCTCCGAGTTGTCCGAGCTGTTCTTTGGTTTTATCCAAATATTTTTTCATGGTCGGATCTTTGGCTTGGTAGCTTCCTGTTATTTGTGAGGTGATGACTTGTGAGTCACTGTAAATGTTGAGTTTCCGAGCTCCAACCTCCCTAGCCAGCTTCAGACCAGCTAATAGTGCTTCGTATTCTGCCTGGTTGTTTGAGGCCGGGAATCCGAATTTAAGGGAGAGCTCAAGTTGAGTTCCTTGGTTGCTTTCAAGTATCACACCCGCACCACTTCCTGTTTTATTCGAGGATCCGTCTACGTATATGTTCCATTCTATAGGGATTTTTGGGATGTCTGTAAATTCTGCGATGAACTCGGCCAGGTGTTACGATTTGATTGCTGTACGCGCCTCATATTGGAGGTCGAATTCGGACAACTCGATTGCCCATTGTAGGATTCTTCCTGCTAGATCTATTTTCTGCAATATCCCTTTTATGGGTTGGTTGGTTCGAACTTTAATGGTATGCGCTTGGAAATATGGGCGAAGCCGCCGGGATGTGAGGATCAGAGCGTAGGCAAACTTTTCTATTTTCTGGTAGTTCAGCTCGGATCCCTGTAGTGCTTTGCTAACGAAGTAGACGGATTTTTGCCCATGTTCGTCTTCCCTGACTAGTGCTGAGGCTATTGCCCGGCTCCCTACTGCGAGATATAATATGAGCGGTTCTCCTTCTCGTGGCCGAGATAGGATAGGTGGCCGTCCTAAGAACTCCTTGAAGTCTAGGAAGGCTTGCTCACATTCTGTCGTCCATTCGAACTGTTTTCCCTTTCTTAAAGTAGCATAGAAGGTAAGGGATCTTATCGCAGCTCCTGCTAAGAATCGGGATAGAGCGGCCAACCTCCCGTTGAGTTGTTGTACTTCTTTGATACAGGTTGGGCTCTTCATGTTGAGTATGGCTCGACACTTGTCTGGATTTGCTTCAATCCCCCTTTGTGTGAGCATGAAGCCCAAGAATTTGCCGGCTTCTACTGCGAAGGTGTATTTTGCGGGATTGAGCCGCATGTTGTGTTTCCTGATAGTGTAAAACACTTGAGTCAGGTCGGATAACAATGTATCTTTGCTTTGTGTCTTTATCAACATATGGTCTACATAAACTTCCATGATTTTTCCGATGTGATCTGAGAAAACTTTATTCATTAGCCTTTGATAAGTAGCTCCTACGTTCTTGAAACCAAAAGGCATCACTATGTAACAGTAGTTTGCTTTCGGTGTTAGGAACGAGGTTTTTTCTTGATCTGGTGGATACATGGGGATTTGATTGTACCCTGAATATGCGTCCATGAATGAGAGATACTTATATCCTGATGAAGCATCCACTAGAGCGTCGATGCTTGGGAGTGGGTAGGGGTCTTTTGGGCAGGCTTTGTTGAGATCGGTGTAGTCGGTGCACATTCGCCACTTTCCATTTGACTTTTTCACCAAGACGACGTTTGCTAGCCATAGTGGATATTTGACTTCCCTTATGAACCCGGCCTCAAGTAGCGCTTGTACTTGTTCTTCTACAGCCTGAGCTCGTTCTGGTCCAAGTTTTCTTCGTCTTTGTTGTACTGGCCGAGATCCCGGATAGACTGCCAATTTGTGGCTCATTAGTTCGGGATCAATACCTGGCATGTCGGCAGCTTTCCATGCGAAGAGATCAACATTATCTCGTAGGAACCGTATTAGTGATTCCTTTATGTCTCCTTTCAGGATCGTGCCAATATTAGTTGTTTTATCCGAGGTGTCTCCGATCTGGATTCTTTCTACTTCTCCTTCGGGTTGTGGTCGGAGTTCTTCTCGCCTCTGAACTCCACCGAGCTCGATTGTGTGGAACTCTCCTCCTTTACCTCGGAGGTTTAGGCTTTCGTTATAATAGCGACGTGCCATCTTTTGATCTGCCTTTATTGTAGCTATCCCTTCCGCAGTTGGGAATTTCATACATAAATGTGGAGTTGAAACTATTGCACCGAGTTGATTTAACGTTGTCCGACCTATTAAGGCATTGTAGGCTGAGCTTACGTCAACCACGATGTAGTCTATCTTGAGTGTTCTGGATTGGTTCCCCTTTCCGAAGGTTGTATGCAGCGATACGTATCCCAGCGGTTGAACTGGGGCATCTCCTAGTCCGAACAGGTTGTTCGGGTATGCTCTTAGCTCTTTTTCTTCTAGACCGAGTTTGTCGAAGGCAGTTTTGAATAAGATGTAGGCAGAGCTTCCCTGGTCAATTAGTGTACGGTAAA
Source organism: Arachis stenosperma (assembly GCF_014773155.1). Lineage (NCBI taxonomy): Eukaryota > Viridiplantae > Streptophyta > Magnoliopsida > Fabales > Fabaceae > Arachis > Arachis stenosperma. Next base: position 2,024,990 of record NC_080383.1, on the reverse strand, counting down.
GGTTGGCGTTTGCCAGTATGATCGTAATGACCATGGGGTCGTCATGTCCCGAGATGATTCCGGATGCGTCTTCCTTGGTAAACGTGATTGCTGGGATGTCTGGGGCTTCCTTTTTTCCTTCGACGTGGTATACCTCTTTGAGGTGTCGCTTGCGAGATGATTTGGAGATTCCTCCTCCAGCAAATCCGCCGTGTATTACGTGAACGTGTCTTTCCGGTGTGCGAGGTGATCGTTCAGGTCGTCCAACATCCTCATCCCTTCTTCTTTTTCTTGGTTCGTCATCCCGATTAGCCAAAAACCGATCTAGTTTTCCTTCTCTTACTAGTTTTTCTATGATGTTTTTCAAATCGAAGCATTCATTGGTGGAATGCCCTCGAAGTCGGTGATATTCACAGTATTCATTCCGATTTCCTCCTCTTCTTTTACCTTTAAGTGGCCGAGCTGGAGGGATTTTCTCTGTATGGCAGACTTCTTTGTAAACATCTACCAAGGATACCCTAAGAGGAGTATAGTTATGATATTTTTTGATTTTCTCTCCGGAGCGATCTTCCTTTTTCTTGGATTCTTTATCTCGGTAGGCAGAACAGAACCTTGAGGTTTCACTAAGTCGAGAGTTTTCCTCCATGTTGATGTATTTTTGTGCCCGTTCTTGTACTTCGTCTAAGGATGTCGGGTATCTCTTTGATATAGATTGGCTAAATGGTCATTCTCGTAGGCCATTTATGAGGCCCATAATGGCAGCTTCTGTTGGAAGATTTTGTATGTCCATGCATGTTTTGTTGAATCTTTCCATGTAGTTGCGAAGGCTCTCCGGATCTCCGTGCTTGATCCATAGTAGGCTAGGTGCGTGTTTGGCTTTATCCTTTTGTATGGAGAATCGGGCCAGGAACTTTTTGGCCAGGTCGTCGAAACCCGAGATGGATTTCGGAGGTAGGTTGTCGAACCATTTGATGGCTATCTTGGTTAGAGTTGTTGGAAAGGCTTTGCAGCGAACTGCATCTGAGGCATCAGTGAGGTACATTCTACTTCTGAAGTTGCTGAGATGATGGTTGGGATCCAAGGTGCCATCATATAGAGTCATATCCGGAAGCTTGAAATCTTTTGGAATTTTGGTTTTCATAATTTCTCTGGTAAATGGATCTTGATCTTTCTGAGAGCTATCCTCTGTGGATGGTCGAGTAGCTTTAGTTTTGAGATCAGCTTCGAGTTTTATAAGCTTATCTTCTAATTCTCGGCGCCGCCTTATTTCCCGGCGTAGATCTTCTTCTTTTTCACGTCGATGTTGGGCTTCTTTCTCAAGTTGCTCCAATCGATTTTGAAGTGCTTCTATTACTCCTGGATTTGATGAATTTTTGTCTCCGTTGGTTTCTGGAGTATCTTTGAGTATCGTGTCCGCGTTTTTATGCGGCGTTCTGTCTTCCAAACCTGAATCGTGGTCGTTGTCATGGTCATCCGCCATGTTAATGGGATGACTTCCAGGTCCCCGGCAACGGCGCCAATGTTCCGAGGGTTACCTGAAACTGTAGGTCGATCTTGGATGAGATCGTCTGTGTTGGTCGGAACCGACGTGTCCAGTAGGTGTACGGCGGCCGGAGCTGATGTGTCTGACTTGTTGGACTTGGTAATGGTGCTGATCCTTCATCCCCGGAGGGTGGGGGGTACCTACAAGGGACTCCGATGCTTAAGTTAGCAAGGGTATTAAGCAGGCATTGAGTAGAATCAGAGTATGAGTTATACCTGGGTGCTCCAGTGCATTTATAATGGCGAGATGTGGCCTCCTGCGGATAAGATAAGTTAGTTATCTTATCTTATCTTATCTTTAAGTGAGGTTATCTTATCTTTAAGGGAACCGCCCTTCTCTTTGTAGGCTTGGGCCGTCTTAGGATTTTGGGGTGTGTTCCTCTATTTGGGCCCTTTGTTTGGGCTTTCCTGTGACTTGGCCGAGCTCTTTGAGAAGAGGTCGGGTTGTCCTGACCTGAAGAGGTCGGTCGCTTTACCTGTAGAACATTCCGGGTCGGACAGCTCGGCCCAGGGTATGAATAGTTTCAAACTAAACGGATATGATTATCCATTATGGGCAACTCTGATGAAAAAAGTAATTGGTGGAAGAAGAAAGAAGAAACACACCAAAGAAAACTGCTTTAATATTGTGGGTTACCCAGATTGGTGAAAAAATAACCCCAAGTCATCAAGAAATCAGAATAAGGGAGCCACCGCTGTGAGCATCCCAGAGGTCACCAACAGCGGTGAGGCCAGAAGAGAGGATGCAAGTCACTATGGCAAGGCGGCAGTGGCGGTAAGGGCAAGGACTACTGAACTCTTTGCCTGCTCAGCCCAAACCGCGACTCAATATAAAAGGGAGACCCAGAATCAGAATCCAATTAAAAGGATAAATGAATGGATTTTCGATTGTAGGGCTACCGATACTATGACTCATGACCTCCATGATTTTAATAGCTTGACTATACCCTCAAAAGCTCATATTGAAACAGCTGGTAGAGAATTAATTGATGTTAAAGGAGGAGGCTCTATTACTTTTTCAGAAAAATTAAAATTAAAAAATTGCCTCTATGTCCCTACACTATCATCAAAATTATTGTCTGTTAGCCAAGTAACAAAGGAACTAAATTGTGTGGTACTCATGTACTCTACCTTTTGTCTTTTACAGGACATTCTTACGAAGGAGATCATTGGGCGTGGTACTGAGCGAGAAGGCCTTTACTACGTTGATGAAGTAGCACACCAGGGTCATGCCATGCTTGCTCACGGAACGGTTACTAGGCAACTTTGGTTATGGCACAGGCGTCTCGGACATCCTTCATTTGGGTACCTCAAGTTACTATTCCCTAGTCTTTTTACAAGTAGTACTGAACCCCTCAAATGTGAAACTTGTATTCGTGCAAAAAATCACAGAATTTCTTTTCCTCCAACCAATACTAGAGTCAATTCCATTTTTTCTTTAATACACTCAGATGTGTGGGGTCCAGCTCCCATTTTCCATAATAATTTTCAATATTTTGTGTTATTTGTGGATGATTTCTCTCGCATGACTTGGGTATATTTTTTAAAACACAAATCTGAAGTACCTGATAAGTTCTTTGCTTTCTACCAAATGATTCAAACTCAATTCAACAAGAAAATTCAAGTACTTCGCTCAGATAATGGTGGGGAATTTATAAACCAGTCAATGCGCGATTTTTTAATGAAAAATGGTCTTATTCATCAAACTTCTTGCCCAAATACACCCCAACAAAGTGGTGTGGCTGAGCGGCAAAATCGTAAGTTACTTGAGATGACCCAAGCCATGCTTTTTGATGCACAAGTTCCAAAATTTTTTTGGCCTGAAGCTATAGCGACCTCTGCCTACTTAGTAAATCGCCTACCTACCCAAGTTCTCCACCACAAAACACCCTTACAAGTCTTGGCTACTCAAACTGCAATTCCGCCTATTCTAACCTTACCACCTCGAGTATTTGGATGTTCTGTCTTTGTCCATATTCCCAAAGCCAATAGAACCAAACTTGATCCTTGTGCAGAAAAATGTGTTTTCGTTGGGTATGCTACACACCAAAAGGGGTATAGGTGCTACAATCCAATCACCCGTCGTATTCATGTGACCATGGATTGTGATTTTTTAGAATCTGAATTTTACTTTAGCCGCCAACATGGCATTCAGGGGGAGAACAATAATGAACTACCAAGTTGGCTAAATAACCTTTGTTGCCCAGAAACTGTTCAAACAGAGCAAGTAGATGGAGCCACCGAGCATACTTCACTCAACGTAGAAAATAACTCGGTACATACAACCAGTGAGAGTCCTTTTGAGAATGTCAGACAAGAGGTAAGTAATTATCCATCTGATAATTTACTCCCTATTTTTAATGAGGCCACTAACAATAACAGTATAGCACTGAAACATGAAGAACCTGAGCCCAATACCTTTATTCTTCCTCTAAGAAGAAACAGAGGGATGCCTCCTGATCGGTACTCACCAGAACATGTTCCCCGTAACACAAGATACCCAATAAGAGTGGCTAGAGAAGGAATGACAGATGTTGCAAAGGCTTTTTCAGCCAGACTCTTAATAGAAGACATTCCAAGAACTGTCCGAGAAGCCAATGAGAAAGCTAAATGACGAAAAGCCATGAATACAGAAATGGAAGCTCTAGAGAAGAATGGAACTTGGGAAAAGTGTATCCTACCGACAGGAAAAAAGCCAGTCGGGTGCAAATGGATTTTCACCATTAAACACAAGGCAGATGGCACTATTGAACGGTACAAGGCAAGGTTGGTGGCCAAAGGTTATACACATACCTATGGTATCGACTACACTGATACTTTTTCACCTGTTGCAAAGATTAATACTATCAGGGTGTTATTTTCAATAGCAGCAAATGAAGATTGGCCACTCCATCAATTTGACGTCAAGAATGCTTTCTTGCATGGAGAGTTGAAAGAAGAAGTGTACATGGAAGCTCCTCCAGGTTTCTCAACGGGATTTGGAAAACATGAAGTTTGCCAATTAAAGAAGGCTCTTTATGGGCTTAAACAATCTCCACGTGCCTGGTTTGGAAGATTTACAGTTACCATGAAAAGGTATGGGTATAAGCAAAGCAACTCTGATCATACCCTTTTTTTGAAAAAACGAGGAGATTTAATCACGTGCCTACTAATCTATGTGGACGATATGATCATAACGGGAAGTGATGCTGAAGAAATTGCAAAATTGAGAAGGAACCTATTTACAGACTTCGAAATAAAGGATTTGGGAGGACTAAAATATTTCTTAGGAATAGAGGTTATACGATCCAGCAAAGGAATCTTTATCTCCCAAAGAAAGTACATTTTGGACCTTCTGGCAGAAACAGGAATGGTGGATTACAAACCAATAGATACGCCCATGCAAGTTAATCACAAGTTGAAGATGGTAGAAGGTGCCACCCTAGCAGATAAGGAAAGATACCAGCGACTGGTTGGAAAACTAATTTACTTATCACATACTCGGCCTGACATAGCTTATGCTGTGGGAATAGTAAGTCAGTTTATGCATAAGCCACAAGAAGATCATATGGAAGCTGCCATGAGGATAGTTCGATATTTAAAGGGAGCTCCAGGAAATGGAATCATTTTCAAAAAGAATGACCATTTGAAGGTTGAAGCATACACTGATGCAGATTAGGCGGGCAACCCAAATGATAGAAGATCAACCGCTGGTTACTTTACACTTGTTGGAGGTAACCTGGTAACTTGGAAAAGCAAGAAGCAGAAAGTTGTAGCTCTTTCAAGTGCTGAGGCAGAATTTCGAGGGATAGTTAAAGACATAACTGAAGTCTTGTGGATAGGACAATTGATGACTGAGATTGGGTTTCCACCACAATCGCTAAGCCAGTTGAAATGTGACAACAAAGCCGCAATCAGCATTTTAGAGAAATCCTGTACAACATGATAGAACAAAACATGTTGAAGTGGATCGACACTTTATCAAAGAAAAAATTGAGAATGAAATTATTGAACTTCCATTTGTGAGATCAGAAGAACAGTTGGCTGATATTCTTACTAAAGCAGTGTCAAGACAAGTCCTTACTAAAGTTCTAACCAAGTTGAGTATTGGTGATCCCACTACTCACCTTAAGGGGGAGTATTAGAATATCATAATTAGGGAACAAAATCAGGAAAATATCAAAGAGAATTAGAAAAAAATCAATGTAATTTATTAGGATATTATTCCATAACGAGTGTACTCTTAGCGTACTCTTAGTCTATATCTTAGTAAGAACTTTGTAATTACAAATGAGAAATATGAATAACAAAAATAATACTTTTTTAAATAATTATTCGTTTCTTTCCTAAACTCTTTGTACCATGGTAACAGTTCCTGCATCGCTTTCCAATTCGACATAGACACTGAGCACTACACGGTATCTTAAGTTGATGGCACTTATATTCGTTCCCTTCACAATAATTGACCTTGCATTTGCACTTCCGGGATACTCTAACATTCTCTGGTGGTGCCGGTGGATCTTTCCTGTTTCTACAGTTGCCGTGGCAGGCACAATTGGGGTGCAATCTCGCGCCACATCCCTGCAGTAGCAGCTAATGGCACAGCTTCCTTAGCATATACACGTTTCTTCGCGATTAGGCCTCCATCTGTTGTTTTCTCAGCCTCAACCTCATCAGCATGGTTGATGGCAGCATCAGCCAAAATATCCAATTCCGACATTATTGCGTGCACCTAATAAGTTGAAGATATAGGTGAAGAACTATTTATGCTATATTAGGTCATGGTCAGGTAAGATTGAGAGAAGATGAAATATACATTTTTTGTAATTATATGGTTTACATAGATAATAAAAAATGAAACAATTTTTTAAAAAGAAAAAAAGTATGCTTAATCAAATTTTAACTGAAAAATAAATTGTTTTATCATTTGTGAGATTTAGAAGAGATAAAAACAAGGGAAAAAATTAGTCTTAGTTTATATAGTTTAGTACTCACTACGTACTCTTTGATACTGTATTCTAATTTTCAGTCTCTACTTTTAAAGAGCATAAATAGAGAATTCATTATATGCATACATGTATTTTTTAGAAAATAAAATAATGAAATGATAAATTAAATTTATGATTTATAATATCATTTAATTGATATATACCATTAATCATTTATTTTATAATTTTTCTAAATAAATATATTAATTTTACTGTCATTATATTTTTAAAAATCGTATATGCAGTTAATTTTTGTGATAAGATTATGACACTAATATTTGAAAATAAAAATGTAGAAAGAAGGAGAAAAGAAATTGTAGTAAAAAATCTAATATATCATGGATCAAGTTGTAATAATAATCAAAGTTTTTTTTAATATATTTTTTTCTTGCATAAATAACAGTTAAAAACTGTGAAGGTGTAATTTAAACTTTTTTAAATAAGTAACTGAATCTAATATTTCATATGAGAGTTCGCTACTATTAGCATTTTTTTGTAAATATTTTTATATTTTTTTTAAATACAACCAAACTACAATATTTTTATGTTTATTTAAAACATTGTAACATTTGATTATTTTACTATAATTATTTTGAGATTTTTCAATCAATACTTACTTTGTTATTTTTTTAAATTTAAAATAACAAATTATATTACTTCTTTATTTATGTATAAAATTATTTTTATTTTAGGTTTTTTACATATTCAAATTACAACATTATTATTATGTTTATATTTCACATAAGCTTGAGGATAATAATCTATTTTTTCTCGGTGACATAACGTACTTATGAATAGATAAGTTTAATTTTAAAAAATAATTTTTGATTACATACTCACATTTCATCTCTATAAGAATATTGCATAAATAATAGAAAATAAGTAGATAATATACATGCTAATTTAGATAATCAAAATAAAATAAAATAAGTAGAAAAAATATAATTTAACTTTAAAATTCTTTAATTAATTTTTCACACTACTTTCATTTTAAATAAATTTTTTATATTTTCATATTAACATATCACTTTAAATGTAAAATTATAAAAAAATAAATTTATTTAGAATTAAAGTAATGTGATTAAGTGTAATTTATTTAGATATGATTAAAAAATAATTGAATACTATATACATTAAAAATTAATATTATTGAAGGATAAAAATAAAATTTATTTCTATGTATTGTTTTTGTCCCCAATGTTTTCGTCCTATTTAAGTCCCTAACATTTCAAAATCATCTTAATTTTCTCCCGCCGTCAATTCTGTTACGAATCTCTAACGGCAGGATAATATTGAATCAACGTTAGGGACTTAAATAGAACAATCGAAACGTTAGGGACAACTTTGTAACTTACCCCAAATGTTATGGACAAAAACGATACTTTACTCAAAAAAATATAAAACTTTCAAGATAAAATGAAAAGATGTGACATTATATGCATTAGATAATTTAAAAAATACTTATTATAGAGGAAGTTAAAAATATTCTGAGCTAAAAAAATTATTTAATAAAATTAAGAGAGAGAGTTAAAATTTTGTAACTAATAAAAAAGAATCACCACTATCAACCTATTAAATTTGAGTAATATCAAATGATAATTAAGAAATAAACCAGAATGATAAATTTAAAAGTTTTTTTATTTTTTTTATATAGTGTTTTACTTTAAGTACTTTTATGGATGGTATTTAAATAACAAAACAAAATAGTAAGAAGATTCGCATTAGTTATGAAAACTAATATCATTCTTATAGTACGATCACATTATTTCAAAACATACAACATGAAATAAAATATAGTTTAATTAATATGCACAATAAAACAAACATAAAACTTATATAATAGCAGTCAAATATGAAAAGTAGTGACAATCTTCTATTCTAAGGTATTATATTAAATTGTAATTTAAATTTATAATTATTAGTTAAAAATTTATAATAATATACTATTTTTATTATATCAGTTAAAAATAATATATTTTGATACTTTTTTTAAGGCTACTAACATTAAATTTTGATAATTTGAACAAAAACTTTTAATACTTTATGTCTTAATTTTTTTTAATTGATCAATAAAATTACTTAACACGTACATCAAGAAAAAAATTATTATTTTTATACATCTAGATATTTAAAAGACACAAAAATAAATTCTTTTAATAACACTTTAACAACTCATAAAAATTAACAGAACCAATGATTATAGATCAAAGTGATAGACAAGATATAAAATTGTGATATGGTACTTGATGATAATTAAAGAGGTGAGAGGAGAAAAAAAATAAAAAAGGAGAACAAGACAATATAACAATTACGGTAAAATAATGACAGTCATATATATAGAAAATAATAGTAAGAAAAAATAATAGTGTGTGATACAATGAAAAAATATAATAAAAGTATAAATAAATAATTTTAAAAAAATAATAAAATTACAAATAATTTAAAAATTAAATATAAAATTTAGAATTATACATAAAGATAAAAAATACTTTAAATATAATATTTTATCTTTACTTTAAATTAAACACTGTTAAAAAATAAATAAATAAACTTATATAATATTTATAAATAATTACTTTATAAATGTTTATCTTGATTTTGTTATACATAATAATAATATAATAATTTTTTTAATGTCTTATTTAATTTAAATTTATAAATTTTATACATCTTAAAATTTAAATAACTTATAATTTTTTATATTTATTTTTAAATATTTGTTATTCTTAATTTTTAAATTATTTTATAAAATTTATAATTTTAAAAATAAAAATTTTACAAAACTATATCTGAGTAAAATTTTCAGCCCCCCTTTCCCCCCAAATTGTTTTTCAGTAAACTGAGAAAAATTAATTTGTTCTTTTAAAAAAAAAAAAACAGCTCAGACTCCGACACTATCAGATCAAATCAAACCCCTCTAAAATCTCAAAGGCAAAAATCCAAAACCCTAATTACCCGCCCCGCACCCATTCTCCTTCTTCCTCTTCTCTCCGAAATGGCTTCCGCAGCCTTTCCAAGAATACCCACCGAGACGGTGAAGAACGCCGTGGAGGCTCTCCTGAAGTGGCGAGATTCCAATTCCGAGTCTCACAAACCCAAACTCTTCGACGCCGACGAAGAATTCGTTTACTTAGTCGTCACTCTGAAAACCATCCCTCACAAATCCCGCGTTAACCCTTACAAGGTCCCTTTACCCCACTCTCTCCTCTCTCCCTTCAACGAAACTTGCCTCATCATCGACGACAGGTCCAAATCCAAACCCACTAAACAAGAAGCTCAAAAGAAGATCAAGGCCGATAACGTCGCCGTTTCCAAGGTCCTCAGGTTGTCGAAGCTGGCCTCCGATTACCGCCCTTTTGAGGCGAAGCGGAAGCTCTGTGATTCATATGATCTTTTTTTCGCTGATAAGAGAGTGGTGCCTTTGATGCCCAGGCTGTTGGGGAAGAAATTCTTTAAGAAGAAGAAGGTGCCGGTGCAGGTGGACTTGACTAAGAAGAATTGGAAGGAGCAGGTGGATAAGGCGTGTTCGTCGGCGCTTCTGTTTCTTGGAACGGGGACTTGTTGTGTTGTGAAGGTTGCCAAGGTTTCCATGGAGAGCGAGCAGATTGTTGAGAATATGATGGCTGCCATTGAGGGGGTTGTTGAGGTTGTGCCGAAGAAGTGGGCGAATGTGAGGTCCTTGCATGTTAAGCTTTACGAGTCGCTGGCGCTGCCTGTTTTCCAGGCTGTTCCGGAGGTGAAGTTGAGGATTGAGGGAAGTAAGGTTGAGGAGGCGGAGAAAGAGAAGCAGACGATGGAGGAGGAGGAAGAGGGCGAAGACCATAGTGGCGCGAAGGCGGTGAAGAAGAAGAAGAAGAAGGGGAGGATTCATGAAGTTAGATACATGGATAGCGAAGTTGGTGAGGATAATGTTGAAGATGTGGCAGGTAGTGAGGATGATGGTGGTGGTGTTGTTATGGAGGAAGATTTAAAGGATGCTGGAAAAGGTAGTGGAGAATTGGCGAATAAGAAGAGGAAGAAAGGGGCATTGAGTGAGTTGAGCAGTGTCAAAGAATTGAAAAAATCTGTTAAGAGAAGTGGTAAACAGGATAAATCTGCGAAAGTGATGAAGGAAAATTCCATCAAGAAGAGTCAGAATAGTGAATTATCTGTTGAGGATGGAGATTCAGGAAAGAAGGGGAAGAATATCAAGAAGAAACTATCTCTATTGAAGTCAGAAGAAGCTGATTTGAAAATGAAAGTGAGGGCCAAGAAAAGTAAGAAGGCTGCTTAAGGTTATTCTTAGGATTTACTGTTAGATTTCACTGCTTGATTTAACTCTTGGTGGCTGCCATGTGTTGTTTTCATTTGTTGAGTCCTCTGGCAGATTTTGTATCAAGCATAATTTGTTTTGTTATTCTTTTTGCGTTCTGTTTTGATCATTTTATAACTTGCTATTGCTACTATCCAATATTCCTATAATTGAGCTTTAGATTGATTTGTGAGAAGGAGAATCAAAATATTGTTTTCTCAGTTCAGAAAACTCTTTTAAGTTGTTTAGATTTCATATTGTCAGATAACTCCATAGAAATTATGAGACGAATGGTCCCTTACTTTAAAGTAAAAGGCTTATCAAAGTTTAGCTTGAAATTCTACTACCTCCTATTTTGCCTAAGTATATCTCTGAAATTATTGTCTTTGATATCTTGCATATTGGCTTCTAGTTTTCATTTCTTGAGCTCCAAGAATATTGGAAAATGGAAAATCTATTACTCTTGCTGACTTCTTTTTACAGATTGAGAGGATTAAAGAAGCTTATGATACTCTTGAATTCATCGTAGGACTTGGGATATATTTGTTTTCCTACTTGACTCTATTATGATTTGCTATATATCGAATGTAAATGGTGTCAAATGTACTCCTGTTTCATTCCAGTTAACTCAAATGATACAACAAGCTTATTCCTTTAGTTCTGTGTTTTTTGAAGTATTGAACATTAACTAGCATACTAGAAACTTGTATATTCCAAAGTTGTCTGTTTTTTCTTTTTCTTTTCTTTTCCTTTCCTTTTTGTTATTTTTTCTTATAACTTTATGTTGAGGGTCATCTGGTCTCTTATTCACTTGCATACTTTCTTCATGGCTGGAAGATATTTAGTATCTGTTGCGAAGTGTGATTGAATGAGTTATAATTCAGGGTTTTCCAGGTAAATTTCAGTTATTTCGGAAAATAGATTTTCTCAATTTTTGTCAATTGTTGTTATAAAGTGTGATTTCTCACCGGATGCTCTTTAAGCGAACAAAATAAAGCATGCGAAAGATGTTAAATGTTATAAGATTACACTTGACAATAGGTAAGAGGGCAAGAAACATCATTCCCTTTTTGTTTAGACATCATGGATTCTGCCTCATTTGCTTCATTTTCTGGTTAGTCATCATGGTTCCTATTCACATGTCAACGAAGGATCAGATAAATTGGATCCGTGTTATGCTTTTAGGTGATGATGCTTTATAGCCGCAAGTTGTTAAACTTATCAAAGCAAGTTCTACAAGAGTATTTGAATAAGTTTGATTTGTGAAATTTGGTTTGTAGCGTTGCAAGTTGTAGTTACTGTCTATATTTCTCCGGTATTTTGCCCCTTGCCTTCGCAATTCATCTTCGAATTGTTCAAAACCCTAACCTTAACACACCCACATTCACACTCACTCACCATCACTCACCGCTGCCACCACGCCCCCTTTCACACCCCCCCAGATCCGAGAGAAAGTGTGAACCAGCGGGAGGAGAGGAGGGAGACGTTGATGAGAGGGCGCTAGCGAGAGAACAGAGAGTGAGAAGGGGTCACCGCCGCAACTCCGCTGCAGCCGCCGCCATCGCCGTCGTGGAGCAGGGAGCCCGGAGGAGAGAGAGACGATTCGCAAACGAGATGGAGAGAGAGGACGAAGACGCGACGCAAGAGAGAAGGAGGCTGTTCTGCATACATATATGATTTTAGATATAAAGATTAAAAATGATTTATTTTATCTGAAACTATAAATCCTAGAAAGTTAGAATTAAAAAAGAAAATTGACTGCTAATTAAAAGTAGATTCCAAACTTATTCAGAGATTATTTCTGTATTTTAGAACAAGTAACACAACCTATTACCTTGTTGCATGCAGTATATTAATGACATTGTGCCGGAACACTTCTACTTCAGAAATAACAATGGAAAAAAAATCAGGTAATAATCATTACTAACATGTATGACATCTATGCTTCCTTTGTCACTCTACAAATTCTCAAGTCTCCTTGTTATAGCTGCATATCCAACTCTTCTTCCCAATAACTTAACTATAAGGGTGTTCTACCATAATTTTTAGAGCTTCCTTTCCATTTTCTCATTAATGATAATGTTGTAGAGACCCTCATCTCTGATCTCCACTCTTATTCCTTTTGGAGTGTAGTTGCTGCCATCTCTTTCCATTCTTTGCATTTCTCAGGTTTGTCCTCTACTTCTTCTTCATCATCAAACTCATCCTCAGATCTTTTTTTTTTCAGACCCTCTCCTTCCATTTTATTTCAGATAAGACCCTCTTTGACCATATTAGTTTCAAAAGCCAATTAGGACAAATGGCTCTGCTCTTTGTGATTGCTATTTGGTTGTTATCTTTTAATTTTCCACTTATGTATTTTTGTCTTATGAAATTTTATAACAATATGATTGTTTTAGTTCTGGAGAGTATTTCAATTTATTTATATATTCCTGTGTGTTTATGCTTATAATACCATGATTATGGGTTATGGTTCAGTTGGAAAATTTGATGAAGCATATGATTTACTCAGAGACAAAAAAGAAAGGGATGCATACCTAGTGTAGTTGCTTATAATTGCCTTCTGACTTGCCTGGGTAAAATGGGTAAAGTAGCTGAAGCATTGAGGATCTATGAAGAAATGAAAAAAGATGCGGTACGAAATCTTGCAACCTACAATATCTTGATTGACATGCTTTGTAAGGCAGGACAGCTCGAACCCGCTCTGAAGGTTCAGGAAGCCATGAAAGAGGCTGGTTTGTTCCCTCATATCATGACTGTAAATATAATGATTGATAGACTATGTAAAGCTCAAAGACTTGATGATGCTTGCTCCATATTTTTAGGATTGGATCATAAACTTTGCACCCCTGATGCAGTTACATTTTGTTCTCTTATTGAGGGTTTGGTTAGACATGGCAGGGTAGATGATGCCTACATACTTTATGAGAAGATGTTAGATTCCAATCAAAGTCCAGATGCAGTAGTCTATACATCTCTTATTAGGAATTTCTTCAAGTGTGGTAGGAAGGAGGATGGTCACAAAATTTACAAGGTGATGATGCATAGGGGTTGTTCTCCTGATCTAACGCTCCTTAATATTTACATGGATTGTGTTTTTAAAGCAGGTGAAATTGATAGAGGAAGGGCTTTGTTTGAAGAGATAAAGGCTCAAGGGTTGATTCCTGATGTTCGGAGCTACTCAATTTTAATTCATGGTCTTGTGAAAGCAGGTTTTGCAAAAGAAACATACAAGTTGTTTTATGAGATGAAGGAGCAAGGACTACATTTGGACACCCGCGCTTACAATGCTGTTATTGATGGGTTTTGCAAGTCTGGTAAGGTCAATAAGGCTTACCAACTGCTGGAGGAAATGAAAACAAAGGGTCTGCAACCTACTGTTGTCACTTATGGATCTGTCATTGATGGACTTTCTAAAATCGACAGGCTCGATGAAGCATATATGTTATTTGAAGAAGCGAAATCCAAAGGTGTTGACTTGAATGTACTGATCTATAGTAGTCTCATTGATGGGTTTGGAAAGGTGGGAAGGATTGACAAGGCATATTTAGTTTTGGAGGAGTTGATGCAGAAGGGTCTAACTGCAAACACATTCACATGGAATTGCTTACTTGATGCATTGGGGAAAGCTGAGGAAATCAACGAAGCTCTTGTCTGCTTCCAAAATATGAAAAGTTTGAAATGTCCTCCAAATGAAATAACTTACAGCATTATGATAAATGGCCTTTGCAAGGTTAGAAAATTTAACAAGGCTTTTGTGTCCTGGCAAGAGATGCAGAAGCAAGGGCTAAAACCTAATACTATCACATACACAACCATGATTACTGGACTTGCAAGGGTTGGAAATGTTCAAGAAGCAAAAGGTCTCTTTGAGAGATTTAAGGCAAGCGGGGGCATGCCTGATTTAGCTTGTTATAATTCTATGATTGAAGGATTAAGCAGTGTCAATAAAGCAATGGATGCATATACACTTTTCGAGGAAACTCACATGAAAGGTTGTTGTATTTATAGCAAAACATGCGTTATTCTTTTAGATGCACAGCATAAGGCTGACTGCCTTGAGAATAAGTTATATATGTGTGTTGTACTGGTATTGGTATTGAAATCTGTCTTCCATATAAAAATTGTGTGCGCCTTATCACCCTTCACATTGACTTCTGAGGCAATTTTGTGAGATATTTAAAGACTTCAAATGTCACCACTTCGTGGATAATGTTAATAGCTTAATGGTCTTAGCCCTAAGGTAATCCTTACAAATTAAAGTAGTTATTCACATTCCGGAATATTTCATTGATATGAATACTATGCATATTATTTTTTGAAGTATTGTGCTATGATTTATTGTTACGCCTGATGGTTATTTTCTGAGAAGGAATACACTGGACTTCTTTCTATTATGTTTTGTCCTGTGTGCAATATATTTTGTTGTTGTTGCTTTGTCCATAATAATGTTTTATTTTGAAGTGATTGATTCAAAAGGTATTGTTAGTGTGATAATGTGTTTATAAACTTATTGCAGGGAACAAGTACCCAATCAAGTTACACCTTCCTTGTATTTTTTCCCTTCTTGAAGAATATGTATACAAGATTTACTGCCAATGCAGTGCTTCATTCTTCAAGTTCTTTCTATACTCAGGTAATTCTAAGTGAATGCCAATTTTGTTTCTTATTCGGCAAGAGTTATAACATCATTCATTTTTGTACACTCTTAATTTCTTTGAAAAATAATTGGAAGTATAAGAGAATGTTGGTTAACATTTACACGGTATTGTAATTTAATGATTTATTGGCATCCTGTTGTTAATAATCAAAGGAAATATTTGAAGTGCTTTGGTTACAAGTATTAATAGCTTTCTTTGTACTCTCATTTCCATATTTTATGATTAAGCAGCGCTTTGCAGAAAATGCTTAACTCATACTGAAATTTGAGCAGAACATTCTCCTTATTCTATAGATAGATAGTATATATCCTTCATGAATTAATATATGGAATTAAAACTTAATTTTCTATGTACACTTATAATCAAATGCTGAACTACATTACTTAGTTGGAAGGGTGAACAATGGACCAATTTTCGACAATCTCACCTAGGTTCCATTACTTAGTTGGAGGAAGATCAATGTTTTTGGCACAATGTTATGTGCATTCTTAACTTTTATTGTTGCAAGACAATGCAAACGCTTGTAATTGGAATTGAGGAATGATTTTTTATATTTTACTGTTTAGTCCTCAAAAGCCAAAATTTATAAGATGAAATTATGTATTGTACGGTGTTTGTGGAAATTAAAAGATGTTAATAATTTGCATAAAACGTTTGAAGATGAACTCGGATCAGATAAGTATCGTTTTGAGCAAACACCTAATTATTCCAAACAAATTTTAGACTGGATATTTTAGTCCCAAAATATCGTTTTGAGTAAACACTTAAATTGAATATTATATTAATTTCTTTTAAGTGATAGATGTCCAATTTATCTGACAGAAAATAATAAAAATTTATTAGAGATATAAAGTATTTAATCTAAAATTCTTAAAACCAATTTAAATGGAGTTCCAATTCGGGACACATTAGACATTATCCTATCAGACTAAAATATACTGTAGAAACCTAAAAAAAAAAAACTAAATTTTTACTTATCAGAGATGTATTATTTGTACTTATTTGTTTGGCGTACCAAGTTGATATATACCATGTTAGTAGACAGAGTGTGAGTACCACACAAAACCACTCTTCATCTAATCTTTTGCATCTTCTGATAATCATCATCACTAGCATGGGGTTGGAGCTTCAGGTTTCTATTTCCATGATCCTCCCTTTCTTCATCTTGTTGTTTATGTTATGCACCATCTTTTGGACATCAAAAGCTAAGATCTCATCAAACTCAAAATTGCCACCAGGACCAAGAAAACTACCTCTCATAGGTAACATTTACAATCTTGGATCTCTGCCTCATCACTCCCTAGCAAGATTGGCAAAGCAATATGGTCCTCTTATGCATATTCAGCTTGGTGAGCTTTCCTGGATGGTGGTATCTTCAGCTGACACGGCCAAAACTCTGATGAACACTTGTGATATCAAGAAGTGTATATAGAATTCATGAAGGATGTCATGGAGGCAGTTTCAGAGTTTTCTGTTGTTGATCTGTATCCTTCCATTGGAGTTCTTGAGGTTCTTACCGGGTTCAGGAAAAAAATGACAAGCTTCACCGAGAAGTGGATAGGATACTTGAGAACATTGTGACAGATCATAGGGACAAAATTACAGTTGGTGGTGGAGGAGAGGAAGATCTTGTTGATATTCTTTTAAGGCTTCAAAAGCAGAATGATCTCCAATATCCCTTATCTGACAGTGTTGTCAAAGCAATCATTTTGGTTAGTATGTTTCAGTTAAAAAATCATGCAAAAATTGAATTGATGTCATGACACTCGTATGATTCTTTTTCTTCAAGCTTTTACAGTTTTGTCAAAGCAATCATTGATTAGTATTCTTTTGAATATGAAACCTTGCATGTAATAGAGTTCCCTTAAGATAACTCGTTTTTTAGTATTTTCATTTTCATTGATGATGATGATAACTCATCAGATGATTACAAAGATTCAGAATACAAGTTTATAGCATTTAGTGGTGGAAGAAGGATTTGTCAAGCGATCACAAATGTTGATTTCACGCTTGCATGTTTGCTTTTCCACTTATAAAATTAATGATGAGAGATCACATTTTATCCTTTTAATTATGAAAAAAAAAATTGAGAGGATCTATTCCCTAAATTTTACTAGAGTATAACTATGTATTATGTTAGGAGTTTAATCTAACCTTTTCACAGATTCTCTATCTTCTATTGTTTAACAACAATTCATTCATTTTTTTAATCTCTTTTCCTTTAATTATTTTATGATAATAAATTAACGGTGAATTCTTCCAAACCCATGGCAATTTTGTGGGTAAGTTACCCCTGCACATGTGTCTTCATCTCAGCCATTGATCAAAAAAATTTTCAACCTTGCATTAATGCATTCATTGGTTATAGCAAAAGCTTTTAATGAACATATACCATAATAGATACTTCATTAATTAGAGTACATACATATTGTATACTGTATTGGGGAACATTTGCAATTATAATTTCTACTATATCACTTATTTTTCATTTTAAAAAGTACCCTCCATGTCTTCCTGAAATTCAACATGCATCGCTCAGAACTTGAAAAACACAGCCTCCAACAGTGAAATTTTTTATACTAGTACCCACTATCCAACCCTGTTTGGTTTTTTCGCTTTCGTTGAGTGTTACACCAGATAGGAATCCAGCCAGCGTCCATTTGGCAATATTGATCTCCTTCGAGTAAAAGGAGCCGGAACTGGTACTCTGGTTCCGTCGGCTAGGCATCGACGTCAACTGAGGAGATGGCGAACGCTAAACTGAGGAGAATTTTGTAGCAGAACTTCTGCTAGATCCGTAGTTGTGGCTGCTGGAAGCTGGTTTAACAACATTCATTTTTCGGCTGCCTTCGAATTAGGTGCGTCGGATTAGGTAAAGGTCACCTCCCTCCGACTCCGACAGTGCAATTTTTATCCGTTGAAGCTCAACCTCTGGTTCTCATCAAGGTATGTCCGATTAAGTTTTTTTGTTAATCCAGATTAGTTTAATTTTGATGATAGTCTATGCCTTTTCAACGGTTCTCTGTTTACGGTGTTGGATTGCTATTCTGGATTTTGCAAATAAAGCAACATTGTCCAGTTCTAAGCTGTGGCTAGGTTTGGGGAATTGAAATTAAAACCTAATACTGGGGTCCTAAACAATTGGGTTAGTTTAATTGGTTTTGGTTCATTTAATTTTACATGCAGCTTATTTTAGCTTCCCTTCGTTGCTGCCATTGGCTCCGTTTATTGACATTTTTGGGTAAAATTATGGCAGGGGTTAAATTATGTCCATTAACGAGGATGATGTGAAGAATGATTCTGATAATGATTTGGGTGATGATTTCGATTATCAACCGAATGCAGAAGACAATGCTGAAGACGACGATGTGGATTCGCTGGATTCTACTAGCAAGAGTGAAGAAGTTTGTGGGGTAAAAAGAATAGCAGATCTAATGGTGGAGGATATTTGGAACCTGGAGTTTAGGACAGAGGATGAGGCCTGCCAGTTTTATAACGCTTATTCTTGTTGGCATGGATTTGTAATGAGGAAGGACGACGTGGTTAGGGATAATCAAGGTCGAATTATTAGCAGGCAACTTGTTTGCAACAAAGAGGGCTGGAGAAATATGAGGTATCTTGATATGGATGATAGATCAAGGGAGGCAAGGTCGCTAACGCGAACCAAGTGTCCAGCTCGGCTTAGGGTAAAGCTTGACTACGGCTGCGGTAGATGGAAGGTATCATGTTTTGTGGAATCTCACAACCACGATCTGACGCCACCCCAATTTGCGCATCTGGTACCGGCCAATCGTCGTCTCACTGTGACTGATAGAGTCCAAGTGGAAAATCTTCATAATTTTGGTGTCAAGAGCTGCCATATTATGGGGTATATTGCATTCCAGAAGGGTGGATATCGTCATGCTGGCTTCACACGGAAAGATTTGTACAACCACATCGATCGCTATCGGCGGGCAAAAGTTAAAAATGGGGATGCCAATGCGGCAATAAACTATTTGATTGGAAAGTCAAACAACGATCCACTGTTCTTTGGAAAGTATACGTTCACTAGTGACGAAAGGCTGGAGCATATTTTTTGGGCAGATGGGCAGTCAATTATCGACTATCACTGCTTTGGAGATATTGTTGCCTTTGATTCAACCTACAAGAAGAATAAATACAACAAGCCTTTGGTCATTTTCTCTGGATGCAATCATCACGGGCAGACTGTTATCTTCGGCTCCGGCCTACTATCCGACGAAACCACAGAGACGTATAAGTGGTTGTTGGAAACCTTTGTTGAAGCGATGGGTGGGAAAAGTCCAAAAGCAGTAATAACTGACGGAGACCTTGCCATGCGAGATGCAATCAAGAATGTACTGCCTGATGCGACCCATCGGTTATGCGGCTGGCATCTGCAGAGAAATGCATGTGAAAATATAAAGAATCCTAATTTCCTACGCGATTTTAAGGGTCTTATATACGACAACAACGACCAGAGAGACTTTGATCGGAGATGGACAGCCATTTTGGATAAGCACAACCTTGTTGGCAGTACCTGGATGGAGAAGACGTACGAAACCCGTGAGATGTGGTCCCATT
Source organism: Arachis stenosperma (assembly GCF_014773155.1). Taxonomy (NCBI): domain Eukaryota; kingdom Viridiplantae; phylum Streptophyta; class Magnoliopsida; order Fabales; family Fabaceae; genus Arachis; species Arachis stenosperma. The sequence continues at coordinate 2,004,969 of NC_080383.1, read as the reverse complement.
GTTTCCTCCGGGATAAGTTTTTCGGTTACATAAGGACGACATCACAGTGTGAAGGTATAAATTCTCTCATCAGATTTTATGTTAATCGCAAGAACACCCTCATTGACTTCATGCATAACCTGGATAGGGCCTTAAAGGAGTATAGAAACAATGAATTAATAGCTGACTTTAAGTCTCAGTGCTCAGAGCCTGTGATGATTACCTCATTGGAGGTATATGAAAGATCTGCATCCTGTTATTTCACGCGAAACATTTTCAAGGAAATTCGTAATGAGATTCAGAGGGCAGGGGCTTTGAATATAACAGTACTAAGCACAACCTTGGACAAGGTTGAGTTCAGTGTGACTGCTCTGGGAGACCCGGCCAAAGATCGCCGGGTGGAAGTCGATAGAGGTAAGAATCTGTTCTCGTGCTCGTGCAAGCTGTTTGAATCACGTGGTATTCCCTGTAGTCATATCTTCTGTGCCATGAAGTTCGAAAACATACTTGAGTTTCCAGATTCGTTGATATACAAAAGGTGGACAAAGAATGCAAAGAACGAATTTATTAGCACAGATATGCCTGTGAATGATGACATGGAAAGGGTCTTAAAGTTTCGAGTTGGAGCGTTGGCATCGAATTGCAACAAGCTGTGTGATATTGCTTGCAAGGATCTTTCAGACTTTGATGAAGTCCAGTTTGAACTTGTCAATTTAGTTATCCGCCTGCAGTCACGCAAACAAGGCAAGTCAACTCCTAATGTTAACGTGGAAGGCATCAACGATCCATTCGTTGTCAGAAGCAAAGGAGCCCCTTCCAAGAGGTCTTCTTGGAGGAAGAAGAGAGCATGCTCTAATTGCCACAAGTACGGTCATTACTACAAGCGCTGTCCAGATCTGATGCAGCATAGTGTGGAAGGCAACCCTCGAGATCGATCATACGGCAATGCATCAGCCAAGGACTCAGGTTTTAGTCCACAAAGGTTTGCTAATTCTTCAAGGTCGTTCTCAATTAAGTCCGAACACCACTCAGGACCTAATACCAAGGTACGATCTGTTTATTCGAAATAGGCTCCTGCTGTGAAAATCTTGTTCGGTGTGTGTCCCTTTAAAAACCATTAAACTATGTGAATGTTCCTCTGTTTGGGCAGCCTTTTAAAAAGGGTGGAACAAGGAAGTTTACGGCGACGGGTATGAGGAACCGGAAGGGTAAAGACAACACTTTTGTTGAGGTAATTTTTTTGAATATAAACATCTAATTTCCGTGTCATGATCAGGGTAAATTAATGATGATCTCGGACTTCTTGTATTAAAAAAAAAATATATATAAAACAGCGGAGCCTTCATGAAAGCAGCGAATCCATTGACATCGCGTCCACGAATGGTGGTTACAATAAAAATCTCTACTCGTTAACACAGGTGTGATTCGTAAAACTCCTCTTAACCACTTTGCGATGAATGACCATTATGGTTTTATGCATGATTATAGTTTCTGATTGGGGATTATGATGTTATCAGCAGGTGAAGGAGTCACAGGAGGACAAGAGACATTCATTCAAGAACTATGATTGCGTTAATGATGTCGTTTATGATAAATGTGACACACGACATGTGCAGATCGATGTCCGAGATCCGTTAACATCGTCACTGCCTTGTGGCAACAAACAAGGATCGTACATGGCATTGTTCGCGTCGATGCACAGGACACTGTGAACATTTCACGGAATTAGTCTTCTGAATTTAGTGCAATGCAAGTATAATTGGTTCTAAAAGCATGATTTATCCTGATTTAGTGACCGCAATGTATTAGTCGCTGCTTGGTATTGAGGAGTTTTTTAGTTGTAGTTATTTACGTTAAGTATGAACATTGCTGTGTTCTTGTTGCAGTAAATTGCGGTTGACTTTTGGGTAACGATTTGCAACCATTGTGATTATGCAATTCAGTTGATCAATTAGAGTTGTGTAAATTGTTTTTTTTCCCTACTTAGTCCATTACGATGACAATAATCAATATGCATGTGTTTTGCTTACATTGCTGTATTTTAGTTGAAGTTTATTGTGGTTGCATTTGGAGTAAGGATTTCCTACCATTGTGGTTATGCAATACAGTTGAAAAAACAGAGCTGTGTTAAATGAATTTTTTTCCTTTCTTATTGCATTTGATTTACCAACCAAATTATTTGATTGAATGGGTTGTAGTCACCAAGGTTGAATTGTTCTTAGACGGTTACGAATCTCTTTTGTAACGTTGAGTTTGTGAATCTGCTTTGTTATTATGGATTTCCTGTATTCATTGAAAATTTTATTTTAGGGAAAATGGCACACTTCGTATGAAAGTAGTTTGAAATATATATCGAAATATGAAGCAGATAATTCGTTAACAGAAACACATTTTTGTTGGCTCATATCATATTTTCGATTGTTAGGTTCAATAACATTTCGAGGTTGTTAGAGTCTTACATACTGACTGAATTTAACACTACAAACAATAAATGTTTGAAACACTGCCGACATTTCCTTTAAGTTGTACAATAACGAAGATTTCTATGTTCTCAGCTAGTTGACTACGGCATGATTTTACTTTGAAAGGCAGGGTTTTCCTTCCTGGCATTGAGAGCTTGAATATTTCCAGAATGTAGTCATCCAGCATCCGTAACATTGTTTAGTATTAGGACCTGATATTAAGAAAACTCATCACGACAACTATACACATTACATGAATCAAAAAATTCAATTAATTCAACAAGAAGAATAAAAAAAGGATCCACGAAACTGCTAGTTACCCTTTAGCCTTTGGGTTCTAGGTTTTTCATCAATTTCCTTTTCCAGTGTTCCACCTACATACACAACTACAGCCTATGTTAAATATAAGTATATAAATTCAAAGGAATACATCACATGGACCAACCATACAATAATCAGATTATTTTAATAGGTCTAATGCATGCGCCCAAACACCATCCGAGACACTTGTACTCTAAATTACAACAAGAAGCATCTTTTTTTTTTTACCTCTAGACGGATTTCTTCCGTGGGGAAATGAATTGGTCCCGCAGCTCAAGTGCCTAAGTTGGTTTGGGAATGGTACTTTTCATTTTCACCATCTTCCTGATCTCTTGGGGGAGAAGCAACGTCATCTGTTCCCTTCCCGCATCCTCGTCGTGCATTGAGATGAGATATGGTTAGTAAATATTTTGCTTTTTTCTTCCGTGCATAAGTATGTGGAAAAGGTATAAGTACAACTGTTCGTGAAACATATACGGAGTTCCGCTACGTATGAAAATTATGAATTACTCGAGACAAAACCAAGTGGGAATGATTATCAACTCCAATTTTGTCGGAGCTACCAACTGGTGACGGAATGAAAGTGAGGAATGTAGATGATAGTGTATGGTTAAATGAAGGTTGGTATGCACTTCCTGAGTTCTTAGGACTAAAACATGGATATTTTGTTGTTTTCAAGTACATGTTAAATCCTTATACGAATTATTTGTGATCCACTTTGAGCGAATCATACTTTGAGTAGTCAAGTTTGAAATGTTTTCATAACGACCAGCAGGAAGTGATACGGAAAATCATTTCCCACATCCGGTGCTCGTGATGGAAACCGATCAACCTCGAAAATTCAATCATCTATTCACTCAGTAGTGTCATAAGGAATTCATCATGGATTTACCAGTGTACAAAAAAACAACAAAATACCCAAGCCTTAGCGCTAAGAAACCAACAACTCCATACCAACTTTCATTCAAACATACACGAGCATCTATTAATTTTCTGAGTCACAACTTTTTTCCGTCACCCGCTGGTATCTCCGACAATATTGACTCCGACAACATTGTCTTAAAAGAGCCTAACGAAGTAACCCTTAAAATTTTATTCATATTACAACCATCACGCCATTGTCTTACCTTCATAGTCAGATTTGTTGTCTGCTTTTGGTTCGGTTATTTAGTGGCTTCACATGTTACTGCAGTTTCCAGCATCTGAACGGCGACGGCAACCCCATTAATGTCAATTTCATCAACGAATGTGCATCTTGGAACACAAACGTCCACCCAGCAACACTTTGAAAGAACAGTGCTTCCCGAACACAATCTGAAATCCCAGACAGACACATCAGGTATAAAACACTCGATAAGTCATTCATCAAATCAATTATATACGTTAACAACCGTGGTCCAACAAAATCATCTCCAAGTATACAACCTAATATAATGACTTTACAAATTATTCCATAAATCGAGAAGAACTTACCATCGTATCGACGAAAGAGCCACTTTGATTTAGCGAGAAACAAACCATCCTGTGAGTCGATTCAGGGCATCCATGATACTACCGCTAATTCTGACGACTTGTGAAGTTAGGGAAAACCTCAACCGAACGAGCGTTGATGGGGTTGAAGAGAATCTGCCCATTTGTAGAACCCTCGCTTGGTGTTGGATAGAGTGATATTGGATGTGGATAAAGTCTTATCTCATTAGAATCGGCAACTTGTGGTTCTCGTTCTTCTCTTCCAGATCCACCGCTTCTTATGTATGCGCTGGAGCTGCAAAATAATTAAAAAAAAGGCAGACACTCCACTCTAGACCAGTGACCCAAGTGAGATCCAAGCCCAACAACAATAAATTACCCACCCTTGGTTGATTAAAATAATCTACGGTTGGGCTATTTTACGCATTGATTGGGCCGAAAAAATTTTTACTATTCTGTTCATGTGTCAAAAAAGAAAAACATTTCTCATTAAACCAAGTTAAAAAAAAAAATGAGTTCACATACGACTTCATTCAAACATTACCGGTGTTTTCATGTTTCTCGTTTTACTTTTTTTTCTTTAATATTTTGAGGTAAAAGAAAATCAATTTTTTTTAAAAAAACCCCCTTTACATTGTAAATTTAAAGCCCAACATATAAGCGATAGGATGACATAAAAAGATACGAGGTTTTGTTTTCTTCCATGCCTATTGGGCCAGATTTTTTTATAATTTTTTGTAAAGGCCATCAAACATTTATTAAAAGCTATACATCATAGTTAAAAAAATTAAGGCAACTCTGCCTTTTGTACTTGGAAAACTAATTTCTGTCCAATCAACTTAAAATGGAAAACTCAATTAAAAAAACGAGCAGAAAAGTATAACATTTGCGAATTCGATTCTGTTTTAGGGTTACTACCAAAAGTAGTTTTCAATTTCATAACACCAAAAAAAAAGTCATTATAACTGTTCAACAAACAAAACACATATAATACTTTCTAAACGTAATGCAAAAGTCGTATCATGATATATTTTGACACTGAGGTCAAACACAGGGGCTAAGCGCCTTCATTCACTCATCCTTCTGCATCCTATCTGCATCTGACCTGGATGATCGTCACTGGCTCCGTTGATATCACCTCGAAGACACCCACGCCACCTGGCTTGAAGTTGCACAATGAAGCAAAGTTCTCCCATCCTCCAGAAATGACGCCGAAGCTTCCATCCCTTTTTCCACTATACCTTGTATATGTAGCTTCGACCTGTATGTGGCCGTGTGTGAGGATGAGAGGGTGTCTCTGACCAGTGAAGTGACTAAGATGAGGGACGTTCGGCTGTTTATAGCACAAGAAATTTCAGTTAGCATTATCTACTTTAACGCTTACTTCAGTAAAACATCATTCCAACCAAACTGTCTTAACAACTTAGCGCTTACCAATAATCGCGACGACATCATGGGAGCAGTTAGGTCCATCACAAAGAAAGGCCACTTGCTTTTGACCTTTGCGGCAACCGCTCTAGCACTGGCTGAAGGAGGGATGTTGATACACTGTGCAATTTCATAATTACCAGTCCTTATATATGGTGGTTCTTCAGGATCACGGAGTTGGTACGAGTTCTCAATACCACCAAAATCAAAAATCCTAACTTGGAAAGTGGAGTTTCCTTTGTGTGTGAAATATAGCATGGAGTCCAGATTGATCTTGTACATCTGATAGAACTCCTCCCAGCCTCGAGTCAATGCAATTTTGCCACTTTGGAGCTGTGTCCAGAAACACCTACAGGGGTTATTCCTTCCGTCAGGAACAACCAGGTCCAGGTAGGGGGTACGGTTTGGTAGCTCAGCGGGAGTTATAGGTAATGACTGTTACAAATTGGTGAAGTTCTGTGAAAACATCGATAGAAAAAACTAAAATTAACAGGTGTTACCGAAACGGGTGTTAGTTACCAGTTTGAACATTGAAGGCCTTATTATTGGCTTCAGAAACCTCATCTTGTAGCTTTGTGTCGTACCATTATCAATCTCTTGGACTCTCTTACCCTTGTCCTTCGAAGTCGTCGTCTATGGCAAGTGTCACACACATGCCAAGTTCAGAAAGAAAAAGGTCAGCGTTCATTTAAAAAAACCCATACAGCAGAAGCTTCTGATTAAAAATCAACACACATGCATGTTTTTGAAATTGGAAACTAAGTGGTTCAATTTTTCCACACACAGTGCAACTATATTTTGTTATAATCATTTACTGTCGTGATCTATTGAATCTTTAGCAGAACAATCTTAATCAAACCTAAATGCATAAAATCCTTTTCAGACGATCAAATCAGAAACCCAAATCATTCCCCCAATCATTTAATAAATACTCTAACCATCTTAGTTTGATTTTACTACGATTGCATTTTTAGTACATTGACACTAAATGCAGATGATGATAAACTAAAGACCACTATCAGGATAAGACCTAGGATAGAGTTTCACCTTGTTTGACATATTCTCCGAGACGAGGCTGTTGGAGTCGATGCCTACAGCAGTGTATTCTGTGTTATGCTGGGGTTGCTGTAAGGGTTTTTTTTTTTAAAGGAAGATGGAAGGTGAATAGTGATTACATAAGGATACTTATCTTGCACGCTTGTGACTGAAAGGAATATATAAAGTAAAAAAATGAGGGGTTAAAAACGCGGCGTTTTTACAAAAAAATTGTGAGTAAATTAATCAGCTACTTAAACGTTGTGGTTTTCGATAATCTCCAACAAATATTCTGTTGTATCCCAATAACTCCCCGTAAATCCCTCTCCTTCGAAGTTCGTTTTCAACGAAATACTAAATAAAATTAAATTTAGTTTAAATAAAAAAAAAATTCCTAGGAAAAAATCAATTACTAATTGATTGCTATTAACCGCATCAATTTAAAAAGTCGGTTTATACGTAACTACTACTATTTCCTTTGAAAATTAAATTCTTCAACAATTGATACTACCGAAATTAATGCTAGATTAATTCAAAGTAAGATAAGGTCGAAACAAACGTTTTAAACTTTTAAAAATTAAATTCACTTTTTTATATAACCTGATTATTGGGTTTCTTTTTTTCTTTTTTAACATGCCTATGACTAACTATTTCGTAACTATTATCCTTTATATCTAGATTCTTCTACGAAAGTTATTAAACTTCATAAAATTAAAAAAAAAATCTTTGCACATTTATAAACGACACATTTCCAAAACATTTTGATAATCAAGTTTATGTTACGTTTTCGAAAAATTTCGGATAACACAGAGTTGGCTAATAATAACTACACTCTACCACTGACTCGACGTTTGGATTAATTTTACATTAAAAGGATTAATAAATTCTCAACTAACATAGTCACATAGCAAAGCAACTGAAGAAGGAAAAAAGTTACGTTGATAAAGCAACTATTGTTCGTCTGAAAACTTCGTTGGCAACATCCTCCCTTCAACCACAGTGATCGTTGAAGTAACTAATCTATAATGGAGGGCGGTTTCCGGTAACCATCTTCTTTAATTTCTGCCACCTCGTTTGATAGCAGCCGTATCTGTAAATAATAAAATGGAACATATTCAAATAACTGAATGCATTTATTAATTAAATAAAGAGTGACAAAATGTTTGGCTACTCCCTTGTTTTATGGTTTCTGGCCACTCTGTTTTATTCGTTGTTGTTTCTACGTGTTGGTTTAGGTATGTTAATGCATTAAGGAACATTCAACAATCGTACAACCAGTTCTATGTGTTTGGGCTATTTGCAACAGATGTACGTATATCCACAATTTTGCATTCGTTTGTTGTTATGACCAGATGTTAAAAAAATGTTTGGAAAATTAACTTACCATGGTTTTGTCTTGTTCCGCCACAGGATGATGTTGAATTCCCACCTAATATTGTGCATCTCTTTAAGTGGTACAGTACCACTGATCTTTATTTCGTTGACACTCAAGACAATTGCCTCCACATCACACCCAAGCAAGAAGGTAACAGGTTCTGGATAAAGGGAGCTGATTTAGGAAAGATACGGCGCATGTACAGAAGAAGTTCTTTGCTGAGTGTGGAGCTTAGGTACGTCGGCTGGGGAGTATTCTACATGCTCGTCCGGGACATTAACCGGAAATATGAACCTCCGTGTGTGGTTGATGAACTTTATGCGGCAAAGGTTTTGCCTGACTATATCGTTCAACGCTTAGCTTCGGTGTGCGGGGCTTACTTCAACAAAGAAGCCCAACTTAGAGTCTACCAGACCGAGATGTTCCTGATGAATCACCGCCGGATCCAACAACAGCAAAATTTCGATACTCAGCAGTCAGGGTGAGTAACAATGGACCATTATTTTGTTGTATAATTTCTCATGTTTTCATGTTTTCTGACTAAGTTTTTTCGACTCAACTACAGTGTAAACAAGAGGCAACATGGTGGGGGGGGCTGAGGCAGGTCCTAGTAAGCGACACCGACGCCAGACCTCTCCTGAATCGTCTGTCAACCAGGGGTCAAATTAACAGATTTATGGAGACCATATAAACTATCATGTGGAGTGTAATTAATCAAAATGTTATCCTTAATGTGTTATTTTGTATGTGATCTAATGTGTTTGACATTTGATGATCAGCTTTGATATACTATGGTTTGTATTTATGGTGCTTATGTTGGTTACTATTTAATTGCGTCTATGTTTGGTTTCTATTTTATTGCGTCTATGTTTGACTGCTATAGAATGCAAATCCAATGCTACTGAATGCAAATGATCCTCTACACACGTATCCTATATGACAACATTAGTATGTGGGAAAACAATGGATTAATGTAAGCGTTAAAGATGAAAAAAAATTCCGGTTAACTGTTACAGTTTTAAGTATTCTTCTTGTTTAACATTTGTTTGTGGCCATAACAAAATAATTGTAACAATATTGTAATCCCTCAAGAATGCTGGGTTTATTTGATTCTTTATTTTTTTTATTTTTAAGTTGCAGCACTCTCCCTGTTTTGGGTTTCAAAAAAAATCAAGAAAAAAAAAAGAAACGTACTATATTTCCAAAACACGTACATTTTCACGGGCCCACTTAAATGTCATTTAGAATTCTTGGTGATAATGTATAATTAGTGACGTTTTAAAAAGGATAATTTTTTCCCTAACAACACCTTTAGGGCCCACGAATAAAAGTAAAACTTAAACACAAATTGTCTGCCACATACATCAGTCCGAATCTAAAATGACCAACTAAAAAGGGTGAACTTCAAGTAATAAAAACATTCCTGCTATGTCTCATACGTTAGTCCCAGTAAGTCCTACAACATAAAAATATCTAGTGTTTGGGAGGTACATGGTGAAGGACTCTAAACGACATTAACTTAATTAATGGTCGTATGGTTTGTTATTTCCAATTTAAAGTTCATGACTACAGGCGAATAAGGAACCGGATTGATCAAGGTTCTATCAACAGAATCAAGTAACATGGAAAGATCAACTAACTTGGATATTAAAAATGAGCCTACAACGAATATTTCATCTCCCTTAACAAGTAAATATTCTGTTTGAACTAGATTATTTTGAAAAAAAAAGAAACTAACCTTTATCGTAAATTACATGACTAATTCACACAGCGATAATGTGTTCCAGTCCACCATCTGATCCAACATTTCATGCCTTGTATGGTATGATGAACGACATTTTTGTCCCCCATTATAATGCGGGGGATTGATGCATCGTTGAAAAGAACGAAAGCAAAATCACCCGAGTCCTTGTCCCTCCGAGGCATGACTGTCACCCTTTGAACCACATGACCAAACATGTTGCAGAAAAACTCAGCAATGCCCTCTGCAGTGGGCACGGACTCTCGACCGAAGCATACGGTCAGTGTCTTTGGACGTTCCGCGTCATCCAGCTCCTTGCAGACGTACTTCTGCTTTCCCTTATCTTGATCAGTTTGCCTTCCTCCTTGTTGCATTTGGAATCCTCGGCCATTGTTATGTCTACTCAATGCCTCTTGTGCAACGGATTTGCACTGGTCAAGTGTGTTGAAACCCAGTAGTTCTTTAGGAGTCCTTTGGTACTCCAACCACACCGCATCCATCGTTATGTCGCCCATAATTCTAGCGCAAATGGTTGATAGGGTATCGGGAATTAGAGTTAGGAGGACGGATCTCATCCTATGAACCTGATATAACGTGAGCTCAGTTTTCAGCACGTGTCCGAGGGTTTCGAGTTTTCTGGACTTCTCCACAAACCCGGAGAACTCATGAGACACTAGGCATTGCAAACAGATGACACATTCATCGGCAAGACTGTTCATAAACCAGCCTTCTTTTTTTATGGCTGTTTGCACAATACCATTCAGTCCCATTGTCTCCAGTGACAGTAGAAATGCCATGACCATCAGGGACTGTTTAACTTCACGGTGAAGGACTTGCGTCAGTATCCTGAATGCAGTTCGATCGATTCCATGGAACATTTCCAAACATTCGATTGCCATGGTTGAGGGTTTCCTTCTAGTATCCATGTTGTATGGGTTAGAATTTGTAAGCATATAGTTTGTAGTTGTAGTTTTTGATGCTTATACCACCAACTCATTTCCTCCTTCTTGTAGTCATGCAGCATGGTCTCCACTTTATTGCACCATCTTCTTACTCGTAGTCCTAGACTAACCATCACCTACCTAATTGGAATATTATTTAATGGCCTTAATTACATTGTATTCACCTACATGTATATGATTTTATTGATACCACTAGGTTCGGTTTATACTTTCTTCTTGAAAAAGAAGATGTCATAACTTTATCTAGTATGGCAAAATTGAAATTTAATTGCGTAAACATCGCCATATGCTATGAATCATAACATGTTATATAGCATAGGCAGTAACAATTTTTGTATACTACATTATCATTTTAATTTACATAACTGAATAGATGTTACTTATTAATTCTCTAATAAAATTAATAGTTTTATACGAAAATAAAAATAATATATAAAAAGTGGGAAACAGTATTTTTAATTAAAACTAATAAAACATAAATTTTAGAGATAAAGGAGAATCATTCACAAAAGCCTAAATATTTACGGTCTAGGGTTCACGGTTTAATCGCTAGGCCTTTTAGTGAACGGCTTCGTGTATATTGTTTACTGATTGCCGGTTTCCGGCTCAATTCGCACGGTGCAGTGTGTACGGGTTTAGTGAATAGGCGTTAGATTGAATGGTTTCGTGCTAATGGTATATTGTATGGCGGTTTACGGTTCAACGTGTACGCTTTAGGGTTCGCGGTTTGGTCGTTAGGTCTTACGGTGAGTGGTGTTGTGCCTCTGGTTTATCGTTGGGCAGTTTTCGGTTCAATGTTTACGGTTTAGGGTGCACGGTTTAATCGCTACGTCTTTTTAGTGAAATGCTTCCTGTGTATAGTTTTTTTTTGCCGGTTTCCGGTTCAATGCGCACCATCCAATGTGTACGGTATTAGGGAATACCAAGTTTGTGAGAACCGGACCGGTCAATGAACCGGTATGGTTATTGGTTAAATGGTTCAATGGTTCGACCGGGGTTCAACCAGAATTCAACCGGTTTAATTAAATATTAAATAAAGTTATTAAACAACCTAAAAATAATTTTAAATATATTAATTTAATAAAAAACCGTTAAAAAACCGTTAAAAAATCAAGCGGTTCGACCTGGTTACCGGTTAACCGGCCGGTTCGACCGGTTTGTTAACGGTTTTTTCCTAGCCGGTTTTTGAGCTTACCCGGACCGGTTCGACCTAAGTGTATATTGTTTATTGTGTGCCGGTTTTCGGTACAATGAGAACGGTTCAATGAGTCAGGTTTAGTGACTAGATCTCACACTGAATGGTGTTCGTGCGGATGGTTTATTGACTTGCGGTTTCCGGTTCAACGTATACGGTTTACGGTTCACAGTTTGGTCATCATCTCTTAAGGTGAATGGTTATGTGTCTCTGGTTTCTTGTTCGGCGGGTTGGGGTTCAACGTGTACGGTTCAATGTGTAAGAGTAAGTCAGTAGGTCTTATCATGAATGGTTCTGCGTCTATGGTTTATCGTTAGGCGGTTTCCGGTTCATCGTGGACGGTTTAGGGTTCGCGGTTTGATCGCTTGGTCTTTCAATGAAAGGCTAAGTGTATATTGTTTATTGTGTGCCGGTTTTCGGTACAATGAGAACGGTTCAATGAGTCAGGTTTAGTGACTAGATCTCACACTGAATGGTGTTCGTGCGGATGGTTTATTGACTTGCGGTTTTCGGTTCAACGTATACGGTTTACGGTTCACAGTTTGGTCGTCATCTCTTAAGGTGAATGGTTATGTGTCTCTGGTTTCTTGTTCGGCGGGTTGGGGTTCAACGTGTACGGTTCAATTTGAATGAGTAAGTCAGTAGGTCTTATAATGAATGGTTCTGCGTCTATGGTTTATCGTTAGGCGGTTTCCGGTTCATCGTGGACGGTTTAGGGTTCGCGGTTTGATCGCTTGGTCTTTCATTGAACGGCTAAGTGTATATTGTTTATTGTGTGCCGGTTTTCGGTACAATGCGAACGGTTCGATGATTCAGGTTTAGTGACTAGATCTCACACTGAATGGTGTTCGTGCCGATGGTTTATTGACTTGCGGTTTCCGGTTCAACGTATACGGTTTACGGTTCACAGTTTGGTCGTCATCTCTTAAGGTGAATGGTTATGTGTCTCTGGTTTCTTGTTCGGCGGGTTGTGGTTCAACGTGTACGGTTCAATGTGTAAGAGTAAGTCAGTAGGTCTTATCATGAATGGTTCTGCGTCTATGGTTTATCGTTAGGCGATTTCCGGTTCATCGTGGACGGTTTAGGGTTCGCGGTTTGATCGCTTGGTCTTTCATTGAACGGCTAAGTGTATATTGTTTATTGTGTGCCGGTTTTCGGTACAATGAGAACGGTTCAATGAGTCAGGTTTAGTGACTAGATCTCACACTGAATGGTGTTCGTGCGGATGGTTTATTGACTTGCGGTTTCCGGTTCAACGTATACGGTTTACGGTTCACAGTTTGGTCGTCATCTCTTAAGGTGAATGGTTATGTGTCTCTGGTTTCTTGTTCGGCGGGTTGGGGTTCAACGTGTACGGTTCAATGTGTAAGAGTAAGTCAGTAGGTCTTATCATGAATGGTTCTGCGTCTATGGTTTATCGTTAGGCGGTTTCCGGTTCATCGTGGACGGTTTAGGGTTCGCGGTTTGATCGCTTGGTCTTTCAATGAAAGGCTAAGTGTATATTGTTTATTGTGTGCCGGTTTTCGGTACAATGAGAACGGTTCAATGAGTCAGGTTTAGTGACTAGATCTCACACTGAATGGTGTTCGTGCGGATGGTTTATTGACTTGCGGTTTCCGGTTCAACGTATACGGTTTACGGTTCACAGTTTGGTCGTCATCTCTTAAGGTGAATGGTTATGTGTCTCTGGTTTCTTGTTCGGCGGGTTGGGGTTCAACGTGTACGGTTCAATTTGAATGAGTAAGTCAGTAGGTCTTATAATGAATGGTTCTGCGTCTATGGTTTATCGTTAGGCGGTTTCCGGTTCATCGTGGACGGTTTAGGGTTCGCGGTTTGATCGCTTGGTCTTTCATTGAACGGCTAAGTGTATATTGTTTATTGTGTGCCGGTTTTCGGTACAATGCGAACGGTTCGATGAGTCAGGTTTAGTGACTAGATCTCATACTGAATGGTCTTCGTGCCGATGGTTTATTGACTTCGCGGTTTCCGGTTCAATGTTAACGGTTTAGTGTTCACGATTTTATTTTGAATTTGAAAAATTTTTGATTGTAATTATTATTTATTACGTTTGTTATCAAAATTTTGTATAATATAAACTATGATCCTATAAAAACTGACAAAATAACTAAAAAATTAATTATAAATAAGAATAGAGCCATAAATAGTGAAAAATTATAGTCCAAGATAATACTAAATTAAAGAGTACAGGTAATATTAGAAAAATAATTGAATATTTTTTATTGTTTAACATTATAAAATTTATGGTGCTCTCTTTCTTAGAGTTTTGTTGTATTAAAAATAATTTAAATTGATGTCTCTTTTACTAATTTTTTTTATCTAAAAGTGATGTTGAGTAGTATAATCCATACAACATTTATTTTTGATATATTCAATTTTGATACAAATATTGCCAAACATAAATCACGTTAATTCAAACTTACTTTTCATCAAAATCAATTTTGTAAAATCAATTTTAAACAAACGCACATTTTGGTAAAATAAATATTGTTTGGATAATATTTGTTAAAATCACTTCTAGATAAATAAATAATTAATTATTAATGGGATATAATATTAAATTATAATATTAATTTTTTAAGTATATTCAAATTTTATTTTATATTTATTTAGTATTTTATATATAATATTTATTTTATAGTACTCTATTTTAGTATATTATAATTTTTTATTATTATAATAAAATTTAGTACTTATCTATAAAATTAAAAAATAAAAATAAGTTATGATACTAACGAAAAAGTTCTAAACACATTACTGATACTTAGTTTTAAGTTTTGTTATTATCTTTCGGAGAAGGAAGTGCTTTGTCATGAGGGATGGGAAGTTCAGTCTCCAATAAGTGATACGTAACGGGCCTAATGGTGGAAAGCAAAAAAGTCATTAGGCAATAAATAAGGGTACACCATAAGTTAGATGATGAGTGACCATGACAAACCAAAAAATGAAAGATCTGTGTGGGAGACAGGTAATGGTATACACATAGTTAATGAAAAGGAATATAACTCATAGGAAATGGAATAGAAATTGAACTTTTATCGAGCTAGCAGCAAATACGTGTATTATTTCCATGATAACCTTTAAGAGTGTTTAGCCGTCGCATTAAACTCTGTTGCGGACTAAATCTTTGACCGAGTGTGTGAAACAACAAGAGATAAGAACAAACACAATTCTGTTATATGAGCATGTGACTTTGTGAGCATCTTTATGTAGACAAGCATTCATTACGGAAATTAAAACAAATCTTCCAGTCACCGATTGGGAAAAGAAAAGAAATACACGGTTACCAGAAAATGTTGAATAGCCTAGACTACAGAAAAGGAAATTAAACAGATGTATTGAGCTGAATAACTTCAAATAGATTTAAAGGATCGGTACCTCGAATAAACGATAATAATTTAAAAAAAATTGGTTGGAGCCTTATCTTTTACCAATAGGAAAACAGATTTTTATGTAAATTATTTTTATTCAAAAATTTAGGAATATAAACTGGAAACGTAAACTGCCTGATATATTAAAGGCCAAAATCCAAATATCACTCAATTGTCAAAACTCCTTTGAATAGTAGGGGCAACCTACCATGTTTGTCATTCTTTTAAGAAAGTGTGCTTGCTAGTGGAGTGCAACTCATTAACTGAACATGTTGCAGTATTTTTCATGTTTTTTTTTTAAATAAAAAAATTAAACAGCTAAAACACCCAATGGCTGGCAGAGGAAAGCGACGCTCAACACAAAAAATAGAAAAGGGAGAGGACGAAGCCAAAAAGGAACAAAGCAGAAAAATGTCAAGAAAACTTGTCGACAAGGAAGTCATAGAACTGTCATCAAGGTTAGAATTAAATTACATTTACACAAACTAGTGAAGTCCTTTTATAACGATTCCGAATATAAAGTATTCATATTTTTAAGTTTTGTTTTCTCATAGTCTCCGAGGAAGCACCATGCATGACCAGCGACTACATGTAAACTTTAACGGTGGAGCCAGCAAAGAGATAGGCGACGACTTCGGTAAAACTACAGTCGTAGAACCTTCCCTAAAAGAAGTGGTAACGCAAATGTCGACGATGATGAATACACTTTCAAACCTGATTGCTTCCCAGACCAAGACGTGTTATCCTGTGTTTGGAACTATGCCACAAACAATCAATCTTCGGAATGGGCCGCCCGATAACTTCAGCCCCACATTAATGCCTGTGATCATGAGCGGATTCAGCATGCCTTCCGGTCCTCTTAAGAGGAATCTGGATTCGTCCAAGAAGATTAGATCCAACATGTCAAGCATTCATGAAGCCGCGGATTCAAAATCGCATATGGCTACAAAGTGTTGTTCAATGTCTCCGAAGTGTGAACAGACACCGCAAGATGATTATGTTATTCGCCGAAGTTTGTTCAGCGATGATGGTACTGGAAAGAAGAGAGCTACAGAACCAGTTATAACGAGTAGCTTAGACAAGGCTGTATATGTTAGCTACTTCAACCCGGCTGACAGAAAATTGCCACTAGCGAATGAAACCGCAAAGATACCTGCGGTGAGTTATATCATGTTAAGTAAGTTTTACAGATTTGTTGTGCTGGTCTACTATTAATATATAACGGCTTAGTTTTCGTTGTATCAGTGGAAGCCTGTTCTGTTCCGTCCCCCACCTGATATGGCACTGTGCAAGGACGAAGTTTCAGTCGTAACCTACGTCTTTGGTTCGGATATGGAGGATGAAGAACTGAATTCAGAGATAATTTCACAGACAAACTTGTGGCACGCTAACAGGAGAGTCATGTATACTCTACTGCCGAACAAACCATTGGTGGACGAGGTATGGATTTTTCAGTCTTCAGCCTTCTTTAATTTCATAAATGAAACTCCTTACATATAAAATAATTTTAACAAGGGAATATATGTTTATGTTTTTTCTTTTTGGCCGTCAATCAACGAACGCTGTAGCAGATCATCAACCTGACATCAAGCATGCTGATGTGTGATGCACGCAAGGACACCGGTTTTCCCTGCTTGTGGTTTTTACCGACTACATTTTCGGTGAGTGAAAACCATTAAGAGGATCTCCATCTCGAGGTTTCCATTGATCTTATACATGTTTCTGAAAAATCAAATTTCAGCAATTTGCCCTTAATTGGACTCACTCCCCAAAGACTTTGAAACGCTACTACGCTGAGGAATACATGGGAGAGTTTGAGTCGTTATGCAAGGTAACTTTATAATTTAATTGTCGTAATATATGATAATGTAAATAAAAAACGGTTATTCCAATATAACTTATTTGTCTATATTTTTCATAGATTTTTGTTCCAATGAATGAGGATAACATGCACTGGTACCTGGTTGTAATTGATATAGAAAAAAGACACCTAATATTACTGGATTCTAAACCATGCGTCTCAAGCAGAACCAGACGCCGTCGATGTGCGAAGCTAATGGTAGTGTTGCAAAATTTTTAAATGGTGGAAAATAGATTTTAAAATGCTTAAACAGACACCAGAGTTGACACCTGAATTAAATTTTACTTTGATTACAGGCACTGTTTATTGAGGAGATGCTTGATGACTCCACCTTCTATGCTAACCAAACAACACACAGACCAGTAATTTCAGAGTATCCTATAATACATCCTGCAGAAATTGGCGAGCAGAACGATGACTCGTAAGAAACCTTACAAGTTATTATTGATTGTTGATTTCTCAATCACTGAGATGCATCAATGAATTTGCTAACATGTGATTAATACATTTTCCGTATGAACAAGTACCATTTCGTCTTCTATGATTTTTTCCCCTTAGGAATTAAGTTGGTTATAGACTTCAATAAACTTTTTTTACATATACAAGGAATGATTGTGGAGTTTGGGTGACAACCTGGATGAGGGAGTGCCAATGGAGGAGTAACTACAATATTAAGGTAGTTATAAAATAAAATTCGTTTCATGGTTTCATATATTATCTCAAAATTTTAATCTAACCTATGCGTCTGAAATATTTGTTTTTTCTCCTAGGTGAATGATAGCACTAGATTACGGCTGGCTATTGATCTGGTGATGAATCCGTTCAATTTGAAATCCCAAGAAGTTCTTGAAGCAGCAAAGAAATACTACAACGAAATATCTAAAAAAGAAGAGCGATTGGTTAAGGGGTTAGGCAGTATGCTCTGAGTTATTTATACCTAAGGCATTAAAATAATTGTGTCCATTGCATAGACCTTTAATACTATAATGCGTGCAATAAGTTATTCTGGTTATGTTATTTTAAGTACGTTCGGTTAATTTTTGATTGACGTTTTGTGTTGCGCTAACTGAAATTGAAAAAAGTGGGTCTTAAAAAATATGCTTATGTTATCTGAAGTTCTTTATGTTAATTTATGAATGGAACAGCACATTCTGATATGTTAATACATGATTTCGTATATTTTTTCAAGCAATTTACTAAACAGGATTTCAATCATTTACGTAAATATGAACACAATACTAAACGTTATATTTTTAAACTTTATTATGTGCAACCTTCGCTATGTTTATTCAACTAGTGATACGTATACCAATGAATGGTTATTAAACGACATTTACCTTTACCAAAACATGAGAAATACAATCCAAATAGAGTTTATTATGTGTATTTATTATTTAGTTTAGATTTACGAAAAGGTATGATTAGTGATGAGGTTCGAATCCTAATTGGTGGCTTCAATATATCCCTTCAACTTCATTTCCAACCGCTGTGACCTCTGGTTTTACCCTCTTTAAAAGTAAAACTTGACTTCCTAGAGAAAATCATTTGACAACACCATTGTAATTTGTAAACCCTCTCCTAAATCACTCACGGCGGCTATCAACTTCAGAGACTAGTTACTAACATTAGCAAACAAAGATGGAGCCAGAATTCCGGTAAGCAGATAACTATTTTTTTCATTTAGTTCACTATTTTTTCCATACGCATGACCATCTCTCCTTGCATGGTTTGTTCTTTTTTAACATTGATTACTTCTCAAGTTTCTGTTCTGTCCTTCCATGGTTTGTTATTCTTAACAATACTGACTTTTCAAAATTTGGGTTCGTCGTCTACCGGCCAGTTACGTCAGTGCCTTAAGGAACGTGAGAAGATGCCCTGAACAGACTTTTGTCCTAAACCTATTCCCAACAGATGTAAGCTCACTTCCGGCACTGCAGACACCACTTTTCTTTACGGTTTTTCTATCTAATTTTTTTCAAAATCTGTTTAACATCTAATTTTGTTTCTCTGACTATAGGAAGACGTAAGGTTTCCACAGCACATTATATGGCACTTTTCGTTCTTCACAACCACTGATCTGTACTTAATCGACAGACAAGACAACTGTCTCCATATCCACCCAACTAGAGACGGTCATAACTACTGGATCAACGCAGCCGACATGGGGAGGATAAGATCTCTCTTTCGACCAACTCCACGGCTTATGCTGGAACTCAGTTACGTAGGTTGGGGTATCTTCCACATGCTTGCATGGGACCATACTCGTTCGGTTGAAATGCCCAGAGCCGTTGATGAGATATATGCCTCCAACGTATTGCCGGACCAAATCAAACACTGGCTAGCGGACAGATGCAACGTACACTTCAACAAGGATGAACAGGTGGCTGCGTTTGAGACCGAAAGGTTATTACGCCGGCAGCATCGGAGGCAAGAAGGTTCACCACCGCGTCCTCACGAGTCAAGGTAACAATAACTTGTTTACTTAGGAAAGTAACTCTACATACTTTATTATATTCATTTTTGTACAATAAATTTTCCAAATGACTGCAGGTTCAACCGCCGTCAACAGGGGGGAGGTGCAGTGGGGGGACCTATTAGGAGGGAAATTGCAGGACCTAGTAGGAGGTATGGAAGAAATTCGCCATCTGACTCTTCCGACTCTTCTGTGAACCAGATAACACCATCATCGTAGGACAAAAGACAACAGATTAATTTGTTTACGGTTTATTGTTGAAATAATGTTTTGTTGTAGTGTTTGGGTAGCCATGTCTATATGTTCATGCTTACTTTTGTGGAAATCTTCAGTTAGTATTCTGTGTAATAGCTTTGATTTTGTTAATGTAAATTATGGTGTTGGACTTCGTTATTTTGTTAATGTATATACATCTATGGGTTTATTTTATAAAGTCTCACACAAGTCTACCATCTGATGTATTTATTTATTCCGGTAATTATTTGTAAGAAAATATGGTAACAACGACTTATCATGGGGAAAACTTGAATGATGTTTACCTGTGGCTGCATGAATGAGGGTAATTAGGTATTGAAAATGATTAATTTGGGGAGTAACATGGTTTTCTTTAGGATGAGGGGTTGTAATGTTGTGATAAGTCAAAAAAAAATTGGAAATCAAGTAAACAGATTAGTGAGTATATCAGCAAATTAAAACTTACTAGGGAAAATTTGCGGCTACATTTAATTTCAACCTAGAAAAACAAAAAATAAAAGATAACCTTATTGGAGTATGTTGGAATTCCAACTGAATTTATTTACTAGGGTAGGCAAAAACTTGGGTAGACGAGTAAAATTTAATGGTACTAAACACCTAGTGCAAAGAGATTACGATAACACCGGTAAATACAATATTCTGCCTCATCAATTCTCGTTGGATGCTGCATCTCACACAATTAATAAGTTAGACTAATTTAGGTTAATTACTTAAAAGAGAGCAACAGACTTCAACAATTCAAAAACTACAAAGTAAACACAACCGAAAACCAAGACTACCAGGCTCGCGTCTAGTAAAATGGCTAAATTCCAACTTCCCTTGCCGATTATTCCGGATGAACTGCTACAAGAAATCTTCCTGCGTAGTAGTGCCAAAGCTGTAGGGAGATGTATGTGCTTGAATAAATTCTGGTACCGACAGCTACGCCAACCAGAGACATGCATAAACCACATGCGAAGGCAGAAAGTGTTAGATCAACATGTTTTGTTTCATGTTGGATACTCACTACTGTTAATGGGTTCAGATTCACTATATATAGTGAATGCTGCTTCTGGAGAAGAGGTGAATGTTCAGCATCCTTTCGGAGTTGGCGTCCATGGGTGGTTTCGTATTGTCGGAGTGTCAAACGGGAACATATGTTTCAAGTTCTCTCATGAACGAGACGACACAAGACTTTTGGTATGGAATCCGACAACACAATGCTCTAGAGAAATTTCCGACCCCCACAGGGACCACGGTAGATCGTTTTTCCCAGTATATGGTTTCGGTCATGTTCCAAACTCAGATGCATACACAGTCATACATATGTGCAAAAGGGACATAGCTGATGCCTACGTTTTTTTCTCTAGATATTGTTCAAGGCGTTCTACATGGTTTCACTGCGTTGATTGTCTCCCTGGTGTAGAAAAAATTGACCCTAACTCTGTTTTTAATAATGGTCAGGCGTATTGGATAACTGGTACAGGAGATAGCTATGCTACACCCAAGTCTGTTTTATGTTACAGTGTTGAAGATGAATCATTTAGCGAGGTGTCTATCCCTGTAGGTGCAATATATACCATTCACAATTTACTAACCCACAAGGAAAAAGTTGCACTCCTCGCTCATACGCACAACAAATTTGGTTATGTCGCAGCAATTTGGCACTTGAATGAAGACGCGAATGGAAACAGAATACTAGAGCAATACTGCAGGTTTGCGAGTCGAAGCATCAGAGAAAATCCAATACTGTTTGTGGATGAAAACCTTCTTTTGTTGGTGAACAATTCAAAGGAAAGAGAGTTACTCGTCAATTACAGGTACAGAGAGCTTGTGTTGACAGAATATGACATCAAGCATGGCACTAGAAATCTATTGGTGAGGAGAGCATGGCGATACCCAGAAACGCCACACCCGATCACAGTAAGGTCTACACTCAAGTATTTTGCAGGGATGTTTCCTGTCTAGAAATAATTGACATTTAGATATACTTCGACTACATGTATTGTGGAACTTGTTTGAAACTCTTTGTTTACTATTCCAGTTGATGTTAATTATGTTTTTTATTTTTGTTAATGGAATCCCTAGAACTGTTATGACATTGGTTAATTCCTACTGTTTTTTCTTTCAGCCTGTCTTTACAATTGTATGTTTTACATTGGTTTGAAAGAGCCAAAATTAAGAGAAATGGTTAAATTAACAACCTCAATCTATCTAATTCGATGTGTCGTGTAGTCTTCCTCATGTACAGGATATTTATGATGGTGTTATTCTGTTTCTAACCATCCTATATAGGGATTATGTGAGAAATAACAGTTAACCTACTAAGATTTTACGCGAATATTCAATCAAGAAATGCCAATCCGAAAAAAGATTGATCAAATTAACGGTTAACACACACATGAATGGAATGAAAAGGTACCTGGAAAAACTTGGTATTCTTTTAAAATTCCGGAGAGAGTTGTGCTTAACAGGTTTCAAGCCAGTTGCTGCATTAATCCTCACTTGAATTATCCACTAATTGTTTTTGTAGCTGGCCCAAATTGATAGATAGCCCACTTAACTTTTAGATAGAATTGAACTACAAAAAAAAATGTTTTTCCAGGTTAGTTGACCCAGCCCAATCCCAAGTATGACAGAAAGACGAAATAGTCAGTTAATTAGAGTAAAAAGTGCTGGGGAAAAAAATTTTGATGACCTTTGATCATATACTATGTTACACCTTAATACCTAACCAGAACTCATCCGGGATAATCGTGAATTGAGACAATTCGACCTATAATTCGACCAAAGTTTTCCTATGTAACACGATTCGACCAAAAAAGACGACATATAAACGGATATATAAACGGGCAATGTTACAAGAGAAACTTACATGATGGCCCTGGGTTTTAGGAGAACAGTTGTATACACCACTGCTTTGTTTGACGATGACAGAACCTAGCCCAGTGCACGGTAAAACCTGCAATAAGCCATATACTCGTTGAATATTATTTTATAAGAAGAAAAAAAGAGCAACCCAGTACATGGTAACCTGGTAAGACCTGCAATAAGCCATTAGCACTCCATGAACAACCTCCAGCTAGCACTCTACCTCCACGGCCACGTCGCTGAAATGATCAACCCATTAGCACTCGTTCATTTACTTTGGATTATAGAGTAATAGGAATTCAATCAAGTGCATGAAGGGGTGAATAAAGTCATACAAATTGAGCAAACAAAAGAATCAGCAATAATGGGAAGTTATGGTACTTTAAAAAGTCAGATCTTTCAATTGGAGTATTATACTCATGTGCAAGGGTATAAAGATGATGATCAAAAACTTCAATACCTAATGAGATGAAGCCTTTAAAACCCATTATGTTAACAGACAGGCTAGCTTATTTCAAGCATCATAGCTTGCTCAACAATTTATGTGTATTAGAACAAAGCAGTGACCATTCATCATGATCATATAAACTACAAGTGTTAAGATTTATTTAGGTTCAATGGATTAGGAATTTCGAAACCTATGCAGAAAATTTTCTGAAATGAAAGCAATTAAACTTGACTAACAAGTAGAAATTCAACAAATTTCCAAAGCCTAACATAACATTCTAGTTTACTTTCAGCTTCTTCATTCTCTCACAACATAAACTTTATGCTGCACACTAGTATATAAGAAGAAAAATAGATCTTGTCAATTATCTATTGTGGTGGCTGCATGATTTGTCATGGAAGTCACCAAATCATCGGTGTATATTGTCATGCCCTTCACCTTCCGACTCTTACAGAATTGCCGAAGATTGAGTTATAACATGACTGCAATCTTAATCATTCGTTTCACTAATAAAAAGGTTGCTATTTTCTGGTATTCAGGCTGACTTACTACAACATATTAGCCTTCATATGCTACTGAAATTAGTAGAGAACTTTGATAACTAAGTCACAAAAATAAATACGGTAAAACATATACGTATCTATAGGTAGCACGTAATCAAATTCCAACCATGTTGCCCATATCAAATAAACCACATCGACAATTTTTGCTTTAAAAGCTTCAAGCAATTGTGTGTCTACAATCTAGCAGGAAAATTCTGAAAGAAGAAAATTATTCTTAAGTTTCTCAACCTAATAGAGGTGCTTCAGGTTCCGGTTTTGATCTAATGGTTAGACTTTGTTGATGAAGCCTCCATCTCTCTTGCAGCTGCTTCTCTAGTCTTCTTCCTCAACTCTGCTTGTATACTTTTCTTGTTCAGCAGCTTCTCTAGGTTTACTATTCTTTCCTCTACATGTGCCACCAGGTTATCCATTCCCAAATGTTCTTCAACATTATTCTGCTTCCCATCACCCGATCCCCTTGTAGCCTCCCCTGCTCTGACCCTTACAATGTGGTCATCAACCCAGAGAAAGAATTTGCAGTGTGATTCTGTCACCTATATCAAATAGAACACAATGAATGTATGATGGTACAAAACACTCCAATTCAATCTAATACACATATGTGAATGTAATTAATCCATAAAGGCAAAATATTAAAAATCCTTTCAAATTTTAAAGCCATTTTTATATCAGATCAGGTTCCATGTGAATTCATGTCAAAATCAACATTTTTAATCTAGGTACATCTATTTTCAAGAAATCAAATTTTTCCCAGTTCTCAATCATTCTTCATAATTAACCAGCGTCAATATCAAATCATATACAATATCAACCCAATCTAACATCATATCGCTCACAAAATCAAATCATTTTCATAACCAACAGGCATGCCATTAAACAACTAAAAAACACATCCACAACAACTTGATCTAGGGAAAAATAACCAAAGTCTATATTCTAAACCTCCATTCCAAAAATTCAAAATTTAGCCAATTTTAGCATAAACTTAGTGATCATATATGAAGAATTGGGTGCTTACCCTTAACAATGGGCATCCAAAAAACAGCCTATTCGGGTTGCTGTCTGTCTTTGACAAGTAACAGATAGCATATTTTCCGCAGAAGCATTTTGGGGCAACACCATCTGTTACAATCATAGGTTGCAGTGAACTTGAACTTGCATATCCAGCTATCAGTTCCTGTTCTTCGCCGGCTGCGCCTCTGCCTCGTCTCGTGTTTGAGGAGCATGCATCACTGGCCATCAATCTGGCTAACATTAAACACCACCATGAACAACTAATATCAACTATTGCATTCAAAAGTGAAACAATCTGCTTTGATTAATGGTGTTTAAAGAAAGTGAATAACAGAACAAATCACGCAAAATTGGTTATGAAAATCGACAACAAAAAGAAACGAATCAGCTATAACAAGAAGCAGTAGGCCTTACAATGGTTTTTCGATAGGGTTATCGACGGAACCGTTCCCGGCAAGGGGATGATTTATGTTCTTCGACGGTTTCGGAAATACTTCACTCCGCCTGTGAGTCACAGAAAAGACAACCGCGTTACCCTAGACGAAGAAGCAGTAAGCAGGGTCTTCGTCGGGGTTTGAGAAAATCTGTCACTAATGATGAGTGACCCAAGAAATCAGAGGAATGAGGTAGAAGAAGAGGCTGTTTACATTACACGGGTATTTCGGGGAAGGTCTTGCGATTGGGTCGCCGGAAAAATCAAACACTTCAACTACAGGAACGGTTTGAGGAACAGCGAGGTAGAAGAGGAAGCTCTGGATAATACACGGGTATTTCGGGAAGGTTTTGCGAGTGGGTCACTGGAAAAATCAAACCCGTCACCTATAGCGAGGGTAGAGGAAACAGTGAGGTTGTATAAGAAGAAGAAGTGGACATTACAGGGGTATTTGCGGAAGGTTTTGCCAGTGGGTCGCCGGAAAAATCACACCCATCACCTACAGGAAGGCTAGGGATTAGGGAAGAAGGAGCAGAGGTCAGCAGGGGAGAAGAAGCAGTGAGATTTAGACATTCAAATGGTATTTTGGGAAGATTTTGATTTCTTTGGTATTTGGGGAGGGATTTATAAAATCAACTATTTGCAAATTACACACAATATAAAATACGTTATGTAATATAATGTAATACTATAAAATACAATGTAGTGTGAACACATTTATTGAATGCATTAATGCAAGGTTGAAATTTTTTTTGATCAATGGCTGAGATGAAGACACATGTGCAGGGGTAACTTACCCACAAAATTGCCATGGGTTTGGAAGAATTCACCTAAATTAACCTAGAGGAAAAAATTTCTTTGACATCTACTGATCTAGATTCTAGAGTGTATATTTTGCATTGTAGTTCCAACTCTACCCTCCTTGCATTTAATTACAGAAATGTCTTCTGAGTTCCCAAAAAATCAAACATTAATTTTCATACACTGCCCTTACAAGTTTCAAAGTGCAGGCCGGTAACAACTTCACTATTCACTCTTATAAAAGAAGAAAAGCATGCTTCTTCTCTTCATCTTCTTCTGTTCCTCATTCACAGTGACATTTCTCCCATTTTTTCAGCTTCAGACAAAGAAAAGGCAATAACTTTTTCGAACCCCACTTCCCGTTTTCTTCAAAGTTCGAATCATTTGCCCTTATCATGTCAATTCAACCAAAAACCGAACCTGGGTCACCCCCCATGGAGACGATGAGCATTCCTGAACTCATTCAAATTCTTCGAGTTAAGTGGCAAAAAGAGTATTATGACAGAGTTGAAAAAGTTTTGGTAGAAAGAGAAGAAAAACTTAAAACCAAGGTTGGTCAACTTGAAGAGAAGTTTCAGGTCCAGAGTCTAGCTGCGATTGATGCTGAGAAGTTACAAGGGCTTTATGAGACGTTGTTTAAGGAAGTGAAGGAAAGTGGGTTGGACAAGGAAACCATTGAGAACTTGAGGAAGAAGAACAAGGAGCTAGAGTGCGAGAATCATAAGTTGTTGGAGTTGAAGAACAAATGTGAAGTTGATGTTAATGCTGTTGATGAATTAAGGAAGAAAGTGGCTGAGTTAGAGGCTGAAAAGAAGAATAATTTGGATACCATTACTGAGTTGAATGATGAGAAAATAGAGGATCAGCCTATTGCTCGCAAGAAAAATTTTAGCTTGAAAAGAAAAAGAGCCGAGATTGATACTCAGAAGGATAAAATTGTAGATCTGATCAACTTTAAAGTTGCGGGAATAAAGATTGGTTTGGGAGAGAGAGAAAAATTTATCAAAAATCAAAAAGAACTTCATGGGTACAAGAGAAATATTGATCCTTTATCCATGTGGAGTGAGCACTTTCCTTTTATGTTAATGGCTGATGAGTATGGACAATGTTCTACTGATGTAAAATTAGTTCATGATGTAGATGATGTTGGTATAGCTCAATACTTACAGGTAAGTTTTGTTTATAATGTATTAAAATTATTTATTACGTTTTAATGAGACTA
Organism: Arachis stenosperma; assembly: GCF_014773155.1. NCBI lineage: Eukaryota > Viridiplantae > Streptophyta > Magnoliopsida > Fabales > Fabaceae > Arachis > Arachis stenosperma. The sequence continues at coordinate 1,977,692 of NC_080383.1, read as the reverse complement.
TAAAAGCAATTGAATTTTTTTTTGTAGGTTATCGGAGGTCGATTGTTATCTATTGGTCGAACTCAAGAATTAAAACATGCAAGTGATACTTGTGACAAGAAAAGTATGGAAAAATTTATGCAGGAGAATCTAGAAATAGAGAAGAAACTCCGGGTCGCTTTAGAACAGATAGAATTGAAAGATGAAAAAATGAAAGGTTTGACGGAGAAGATGTTACAATTAGAGGAAAAGGAGAAAAAATTAGAAGAAGATAAAGTCAATTCGCAAACAAAAGTGATGGAGTTGACGATGGAGAAGAAGAGTTTGGAGACTGACAAGGACAACCATGGATCAGAAACCATGGAGCAGGCGAGGTTTAGGACCAAATTGACTAAACTTCTTAAATAAATTAAAAAAAAAGCTTAAAATATAAAGATTTTTATTAATAATAATTTTTAAATAAGTTATTTTGTGTTTGGTAAGTTATTATAAAAGTTTTTGTTTTAAAGTTATGTATTAAATAAGAGTAATAAAATAATTTTTGAAAATAGAAGAAGTCACATTTTTTAATTTTTTCAAAAACTCTTAAATAACTTTTTGAAAAGTTAAAAATTTATCTAAAAAATTGTACTAAACACTATTAATGTAACTTTTTATAAGTCGAAAAAAAAAAAGCTTTTAAAATTTTCCAAACGAACTCTTATTGCGCTTACATTGGACTTTGCTGTCATAGATCCATGCAAAGTGGTGATTAATGGTCAGCTGATTGATGATGATCAGGATCAAGAGAGTGAGAGTGAAGATGTGGTAGTCTTTTGATGTTTGTTCTATACTTCTATGTGAAAGAATATATTTTTTGTTTGTGTTTAAATATATGGTATTGGATGGGTTTTGATTGTAATATTTTGGTAGATTTATGTTCTTAGTTTAACCAGGTCAAATATAACATGATTGCTATTTTGGGAACAGTTTTCAATATTTGAAGTGTTTTAGATGAACATAATTGAAGAATGTTTCATAGTTTGATTGTTTGCATGATAATTGTTTTGTTATTCTAAAATATGTTTGTGAAAATAAGAGTTGTTATTTCGATTTATAGGTCGGTATGAGTTTTGCCTAATTAAAAGATATATATGACAAGAAGAAAAACATAGAAAAATAAATGGTGATTTACTTCTGCAGATATCTATAGATAAGTATAAATATTATAAAAGATAAAGTAACTAATGTGTTCTTCTTAAAATTACAGGATTGAAATAGCGTATATAATGTGGATTAGCATGCGTTTTGCTTTGGCTCATAGGTCAGATTGTGATTTTAACATTAAAGAGACATGAAAAAAAATATATAATAATAACAAAAAATATAAAAAAATAAAAAATATTATTTGATAGAGAACCTTTGAGATTGAAGATGCGGAAGATGTACCTTGTTAAAATTAAAATTTAATGAGATAAAATTCGAGTAGTTAATAAAATTTAGTATAGGATAAAATTCGAGTAGTTAAAAAAAGAGTACATCACCATAATAATATGTTGCCTTTTAAATTGTTATCTGTTGCTGAAATATTAGAATTGAATATGAATAAGAATGCTGTGATCGACTGTATAGATAACTAGTATGAAAAATAATGTTGTTTAGAACGTTTTGATATTTAAAATTGATTAAGTAGAATTAAAGTTTTGAATGTAAATTTTACTAGGATATATATTCATATTTCATTTCATTTTATTATAGTGATAATCTATTTCTGTAACTATGTATTAAGTTAGGAGTTTAATCTTATCTTTAGTTAGTTATAAATATTGAACATATCTAAAAAAAAAATACTATTATAATTTTTAGTGTTTTTTAAAATTGTAGAAAGTACACAAATCGGAAGGTTCGATTTTTGTATCTCAAATTTTTTTAATTTTTTTAACACAAATCGGACGGTCCGATTTGTGTACCTCTAGAAATCAGACGGTCCGGTTTTTGTACATTTAATAAATCAGACAGTCCGATTTCTACTTCTCTAATTAAACGATATCACATTTACAAATAACACCTCAACAATCCACATTTTAAAAAAAGAAAAGTATGAGGAGACAATAGTTTTATTGTACAATGCATACAATTGGAGTTTAATTGAAATTAAAATTAAATTATGGATCCCGCTAGGATAATTTGAATTTTTTGAAAAATTAGGATTCAGTTATATAAAACCCAAAACCACAAACATCTCTCTGAAGGGCAAGGACAGACCAAAAACGCAGCCTCTCTTGCCGACGGTGATAACGCATCTTCTCCCTAGCTTGTGTCTTGTCACCGGAAGTCCGCACCGGTGAACTCCCAGCAGCGCATTCTAGTCGTCCGGCGCGTTTTGATGGCACCGCATCAAGTCCACCTGCGAGAAATCCCAGTGCAACCCAGCAGCGGCTAAGCTCTGTGCCGCTGCAACATCGCCTCTGCTAGTCCTCTCTTCTTATTCTTTCCCTTTCACCAACGCAGGTTTCATGCTTCCTCCTTCTCGTGTTCTTTCGTTTATTTATGTTAACTAATTTTTAATTCTGCTTTTAGTGTTTAGATTGGGCTTAGATTAATAGATTGATACTTTTTGGATTCCAAAATGTTTGATGGCTGATTTTTCTGGATTGATTGCTGCTTAAATTGAGTGAAAAATTCCTGTTTACATATTGTGCATACCATATGCTTGATGAAATGCCTGAGTAAAACTTTTTATTTAATTCCTATGTTTGGCCAGCATTTATCTTAAATTTTGTTATCTTTAGGCATTTTGTCGCAACCGGCTTGCGTCTTTCTTGCGACGTCGGCATTCGCAAGTTAGAGGGATTACAAGTGGAGTCAGGCTTGAGACGTCTATCACGCCTCGAAAGAGCATAAATGGAGTTGAATTTCATTCAACCGCTATGGGGTGTTCTATTGGCCGTCAGTAACGAAAATTCATCAAATTCACATAATAATGATCCCAACCATTGCGTAGAAGAGGGTGAAGAATCCAACAAGGTAAGCAATTTATGTGGAGGCATGCATAGCGAATGGTTATTTGTTTATGATTTTTATTCATTCCACTTAGTAAAAGTATGGGGCTCTTTTTTATGTTAAATGCTTCAGTAGATGCAACAGAAGCACTCCACATGCAACCACTTCTATGGTTTTATTAAATTCTTTTTATGATTATATGGATGAAGAATTCGCATGTGATAATTCAATGTCATGTATATTTGATATGTGCAGAATTTGCGTGTGATAATGATTCCAAAGCTCCACTGGAACCGTATTAGTGAAGTATATAATATAAAATATAGCTAATGGAGATGTGGTTATTTAGACTCTTTGAAAATAATTGTTAAATATTTAGGAGATATGAATTTATGGTTGACTAAATATTTGTCCTGCATATTTAGATTAACTATATTTATATGATGAATAAACTAGATAGAGAATAAATTAAATGTCGCTCCGGTACATGATTAAATTAATCCGACCTTGCACGATTATTTAGTACATTACTATGCAAATAATTAATTGTTGTCATCTTTTTGTGTTGTTTAGCAGGTTGTTCCTCTGGAGGCCTCTCAAAATATGGAATTTGGTGCTCCGGTTTGCCGGCATGAGTGCCAATAAGCTGGTAGCTGCATGTCTTTGTTAAGCTCATTCGGCAGCAGTTAAAATCTGTTGGAAATGGTTTCGAGTACCTTTAATATTTTTCTTCATGGTTATAGGATTTCAATAGTTATTCATTTGTCAGCAATTGTAGATGAAGATGATATTTTTCAAAGACGCAAATGCCAAGTGTGATGTTTTTGTTGTTAGCAACGGGTGGCTTTATTCTCTAAAGATATAGGTATCCGGTGTGTTCGTAATTGTTACAAGAAACTAGACTTGATTAATTTCAATGAACCAATTTAATCTAGATAAGTTCCGATACTTTGTTGTATAAGGAGCTTGATTAATTTCATTTGGTGTGCAGCTAGTCGCTTTAGATAGTAGTTACATGTTTATCTTTACTTAGATGTGTTGGATGTTCATTTATCTATGAAATCAGATGTTTACTGTAACTGTATACGTGAATGGTTGTTTTCGGGTATTCAACCCTTGTAAACTGTAGCAGGTACTCAAAACAAATTATAATATATTGATTCAAGAACAGTGATAATAAAGTCAACACTTATCAGATTCAAGTAATATCAGCTTGAAATACAAAAGAGATATCCCTGTACTAAGAAATAGTATACTGGATGTTCGGTTCACCATGTATCTAGATGGTTACTTTCATAAAAAATAGATGGTCATTTTTGACTCACTTGTCAGTGTCATGCTTGAATTCTTTTACACCAACAGATTCACATAAGTTCTAAAAAAAGGGATCCACCACAAAAATGTCATCCCAATGTGTCATAAATAACTTCCAAAGACTCTAACTAGTAAATAAGGTAAATATTCAAATCTTATCAAGTACGTTATCTTAAGTATGCTAAGTTTTTCTACCTTTGAATTTTCTCCTTTTGGCAATCCTTCTGTACGTTATTTCAATGTCCTCGTGCTCAGAGCTGTAAATGGTGATCTCACTTCCTTTTTACCCATTTGATTTATAGCTTGGACTGTAGGAGAATGTATGATTGGATCGCCGTGAATAAATACTCACTCAATAGGTTCTCTGCAATCCAAGTGAATATTCTTTTCAATTTATAATCAAGTAAGAAAAATTAAAACAACATGAGACATAAAATTGTATTCATTCCAGCTGCTAATAAAAAAAAAATAGCAGCCCATGTAGAGAAAGGAAATATTCGACAAGAATTTAACTGGATTTAGAGACCAAATCAACCAATTATAAACACAACAATGAGCAAGATAAATAAGAATCACACAGCACAACATGTTATCACCAAACAACAATGGCTACAGCAAAAAATAACCACCACAAAATGAATTAAAGTAACCATCCATTTCAGTAAACGTCAGGACTGAATATCTAAGACTAGAACCTGCTTTTCAACACCATATATACACTAGTTTACGTAGAAAACAGAGATTCTTTTAGCATTACCTTTTAAAAAGGTGCTGTCACTATAATCAAATCAAAATAGCGATCCCCATTATGAAAAATGACCATCCAATTGCCTGGAAAACTAACCATCCGACATGTAATTGATCTCATCATGTGTACATCGAGTTAGTAACAAATAAAAAAAAAGCATACATCTAATACCAATGCAACAACTATATATGAAAGTACTAATTAATTAAGGGAAAAGAAATAAAATAAAATTCCCTCGTTTCTAACACTCGACTCTCGTTCTACCCTCAATTCCAGCAACAAACCAAGATGTTCTCAAAATCAATTCCAGGAGCATTTAACAATAAAAAATGATTTCATAATATATATAGTAACATAAAAAATTCAAAGACGATCACTCATGAAGATCAAATCTCACAATTTTTCTTTTGTAACCATCTATAAATGAGATAAAAAACTAACTCATGAAGACATAGCAGCAAATACAAAATCCAACCATCCAATCCCCTGTCAAAGTGACCATCCAAGTTCTACAAATGAAATTATTAACAACCCATGAGGAGGAGCACAACCATCAATTACAAACACACCAAACACAACCACATATCATGCATGATCTATCAAAACAAAGTATCTCAATTTAATAAGTAATTTAATAACCTATTTGGTAGTAGTTAGTATAATAAATAATTTGTTATTTTCAATAAAAAAATGAGAGATGAAACTAGCTAGACAATAGACAGAGCAAGTAAACAGAGATAAGGCAGTGAAAAATCATAGTTTTGCAACCTAACAATTAAACAACCATAAGGCAAGTATGGAAGTTGGTGGAATGAGTTAATCCGACTTCTCTTTCAAAGTCTGAAAAAAATTTACTTTATGTAAAGCTGCAGGTAAAATAAGCTACCATAAATTATGGATACATACATATATGTAATTTTTTCTTAGTTACTCAAAACTCATGCATTTAACGAGGCATATTGCAAAGAATGACTTAAATAGCATATTAATAGTAACCTCTGCTATGATATCCTAATGCCATTTGGTCCACATACATATAATAAAAATAAAGAATTTAATCACTATAAGTTGCTTTTGTTCTCTCTCAATTATGGCGTTTGAAAGAGTAAAATGATATCAATAGCAATGATAACAAGAGCTAACAAGCCAAAAAATTTGATTGACAATATGTATGGCATTCCACTTGAATTCAATTAAGATCTTGAATGCCGTTACTATTTACTATCTAATGAACACTAAACCACAGGGTTTGGACGCCTGTCTTGTTGAAGCCTTGAACATGGGATATTTAGATTGTTTTATTGCTTCCTGGGACAAAAATTATTTAAATTTAATTGCTATATAAACTCGATCCCAAACATTTTCGACCTTTTCTGCGCCAAAGTTAAAGCACCATGAATTTCAACAATCTAAACTAACTACATATTCCATAGGCTATGCGATAATAAAATAGCAACCACGGTTTGTTCACCATGGGTAATCAAGGATTTAATCAATAAAATCTATCTACATTCAAATATGCAAGAGCGATTACCAATTGAAACATGAACAACTAAACCCACTTACATTGGATGGTTAGGATTCTTTTAGAGATGATGTTCATTGTGTTTCCGGTGAACTGTTGACCATCAGGTGGCTGTTTTCTCGGGTCGGCTGCACCACTGCTATGGAGAGGAAAGCGCCCACGCGAGGAAAACTCTGCTGTTGCTCGGTTCGTCGGTGAAGGCTCCTTGGTTGCGTTCCTGGTCGGCGGCATCGCGCCTGGCAGCTCGGTTGCAGAGACGGTCGGATGTTCAGTAGAGAGAGGCCGCCATTCTTGATGCCAACGATGAGGAGTATTGCGTTTAGGGGTGACCTTCCTCGGTTGCAACTTGAGAGGTTCTCGCCATAACGGGTGTGTGCAAAGATTGGGAGGGTTTGGGTGTTGGGGGAAAAAAGGGCGAAAAATAAGGGTTGGGTGATTTGGGAAAAAAGTGAAAATATGAAAAATTGGGTGGTGTGTTAATTTAAACAGCCATAATAGGATTAGGGTTAATTCTCTCTATTAATATTAATTGGGCCTAATAAACGGCTCATTGTATACATTGTATACATATTTCATTGTCTCCCTAGCGGTGCTCTTTAAAAAAACATCGCTACCATTCTAATATTAAAAATAAAATGTTCAGAGTATAAATTTGTTTAGTATTATCATTGACCATCTTTTTTTTTTCAATCTATATTCTAAACAATAGAAATTCATTCAATTTTTGAGAGATTCTATTATCTAGTATCTATTGTTTAACAACAATTCATTCATTTTTCTTATCTCTTTTCCTTTAATATGATTGTTTTAGTTCTAGAGAGTATTTCAATTTATTTATATATTTAATTGGCATCTTTTAGATGGTTGAGATTTTTTAGGTCCTCTCAGTTCTATGCATTCATTAAATTTTTTATGATATGCGACAAATTTCGGAAAGCATGTTATTTATCTAAACTGACAAAGAGTTTAATGGCACTCTTGTTAGACATTAGGCTTTGAATATCTTTGAATAAATCATTATTGCTCCAGCTCCTTGTTTTGGAATAGATTCCTATAACTTGGCATTGGAGTCTCAGCTCAAATATTCTACAGATTTTGTTATCTGATATTTATGTCTATGTGATTTCCTTTTTCCACCATGAGTCTTTTTTCGACCATGAGTTTCCATTTTTGTTTTTGATATTCGGTTATTAGAGTGAATAGCTTTTGACATAAACTTATCTATTTTCTTCCCTCATCTGAGAGTTGAACAGATTCAAGAAAAGAAGATCAAGAAAAGTTCTGACATGAATGTTGACCATTTGAAAGCAGTGAAAAATGGTTATAGTTCAAGTAATTCCAGTAGCTCCATTCCTTACTTTGCAAATGGAGGCATACCTTCACTAAAATTACCTGTAGTAGTTGTACCTTGGCCTTTCAGTTGATTTTTTCCTTCTCATATTTCTATTTTGAGGGTAAAACTTTAATGTGACGTTTCTCGATGAACAAGAATTTGATGTATTAAGTATTAACTGGAAATAAGAGATAAAGCTATGCAAGGTTTACTACAGATTTGGTTCTTGGTTGAATAAGCTACAACTGTCTTTACATCTATATTTTGTTTACAGATAATTTTTATTATTTAAAGAAATTATTTAGTATAATTATTATAGAAAAATTAGCGCATACTCACTGTTGATGATGGTGACAAATTAAAGACTCTATTTCAACTGAAACATTTATAAGATATTTATCGATTTGTTACTAGTTTAAAAGGAAATTGCGATGACATTTTGCGATAGTATTGTAACTAATTGACTACATATTATTTCCTAGCAAGTTAGCGATTACTTCATAACTCTATTTTCTCATTTAGAATAGCTTTGGTTTAACGACAAAATTCCTACAAATTTAATTACGGATTTTCAAAGACTAGTTATAGATTTGCTACAAAACGCGACAAATTTGCGATCATATTAGCGGACAACTTGCAACGAGTTAGGCTCGAAAAAATCCCTCGCTAATTAGCATCAACTAAACTTTTTATTTTGTCTACGAAGTTAGCTTGCGTTTAGCGACGAGTTTGCTGCAGTAGAGTTTGTAGCTAATTAGCGACTACCGTTTAATCTATTTCTTCTATGGAATTAGCTTTTGCTTTAGTGATGGATTTGCGACTATCTATTTGGAAGCTAAGAAACTTTTCGATGAAATAGCGACTATTGTATTTTCCTCACTGATCTGCGACTTGTAATTAGCAAGGAAAGCATTAGTTGTTAGGCGGTAGCTAATTTGTCACAAATTATATTTTGCGTCAGATTAGCGATGATTTTACGACTCTTTTCGTGGTAGCTAATCGGCCATATTCTTGTAGTGCTTGTTGTTGAAGATAATGAATTATTCAAGTTCAAATTGTTAATCGAACCAGAGTGAAGTGGATTATTGTTTTAAATCCAATCAAGTGGTTGAAGTGTGGTTTGATTCTAGTTAATGTTTTTGTTAGTAGTTTATGATTCTATAAGTGAATAATGTTATTTTTCTTTGTGAAAATTGCTATTCAACGTTGATATTTTGAATTGAATGTAATATAAGAGTTCTGCATTAAAAGAAATATTTTTGTGTATTTGTAGCAAATTTTGGTGTAAAACTAAGATATTTATATGTATTGTTTAAGGATTTTCGGTGTATGTATACTGATAAATTCTGCATAATTCAAAATTTTTCTTTCTCTTCATCTTTTGCTTCTTCTTCTTTTTTTTTTCATCATCATTTTTATTTTTTTTATTCATCTTTTTCTTCTTATTTTACCTTTTCAAGTTTCTTTTTGTTTTACTCTCTTAACAAGAATAAAAACAAAAAAATCAAACAAAGAAGAAGAAGAAACACATAATGCTACAAAATTACTTGAAAGATGATGAACTTACATTCATTCAACTAAAAAAAAAAAGAAATAAAAAAAAGAAAAAAAACGTAATATTAAAAAAAAAATATTTGTATGTATTTGCAACAAATTTCAATGCAAAACTAAGATATTTATGTGTATTGTTTAAGAATTTTGTATAACACCCCGAATTTTTAAAAAAATTATATAATTAGTTATACATAATTTATTATTGTATTTAAAGAAAAATTATTTTTCTAAAAGTAATTAAATTAAATTTTATGATACCTTGAGTTTAAAATCTATTAAAATTTTTAAATTATTTTTATTATTGTAATAAGATATTTAAAAAAAATAAAAGAATTGTTATTTATTTATTTATTTATTATAGTCAAAATCATTAAGGGGAACGTGCATATATGCATATATTAATAATGACACATGCTTTCATTTATTCATTATCCTTGATACCTAACAATTAAATTGCCAATGAACTTTATGATTAGCATTAGTAATTACTCAGTTTTCATAAGGGCACAAGGGAAAAGAATTGGCCGAAACCATTAAGGGAGAAAAAGAAATAAATGGAAACGTGGCCTTGAATGCATATATGTATATATAGAACAATGACACCTAACAAAGCTTAACTCCACACAAATCACCACCTAATATCTTTGCTCATCTCATAACCAAACTGAAGTTGGAAGAGAAGAAAAGAAAGCACAGAGAAAGAGAGAGAAAGCCGTGAGCGAGGGAAGGAAGAAACCGTGGCATTGTTGAGCCTTCGGCTTCAATTTCTTGAGATTCGTAACTCCAATGAAAAATCTAATCCGATAAAAGTGTTCGTATCCTCCTCCTCTACGTATTGGCGTCACTTTTTATCGGTGGAAGTTGACGGTGACATAACTCCTCTTTCCCTTGAGTTCGGTCAATTGGAGTTTTAGGAGGCACAGATGATTCTTAACGTTTTCTTCTTCAGCAGTTCGGTCAGAAAACTTCTCCGGAGGTCCCGTTAGTTTGATTTCATATGGAGGTAGGGTTTGGTAACTTTATAATAATTAAATGTGAGTTTGATAAGTGAATGTTGATTTAGCTGATTATTGCGTGAATTTGAATGAGTTTATGTTAAATTATTGTTGAATTATTGTTGTTTGCTTGAGATTTTGATTCAGTTATGTATGAACAACTAGTTGGGATGCTTTGATTATTTTGGGAATAAGAAATGGAATTTTCAAAAGCTTTAAGAAATATATTAACTGATTTTGAATTATTAAAGAAATATTTTTGCTGCTGGATTATTAATTGTTTTAAAGATTTTGGAGAATGACATAAATATGTGGTTTTAGTTTTAAAAGAAAAAGAGAAGATAAATCGGCATGTGTACTTATGAGAATGATTGAAAGGTCACGAGAGGGTGACGGAAAGTAAATAGTTATGGTGCCGATGTGAAAGTGTTAAGCCGTGGGCTTTGTTTTTGAATGATTGTACGGAAATCCCGTGTATATGGAATGGCTTCCAGGAGAAAGTGGCACATGCTTCAGCTGGAGAATCAGCGCCTGCAAGTACTTGCAGAGGTCATGTTCAGCGTACTTCAGCTGGAGAATCAGCGCCTGCAAGGAGTAGAAACTTGCAGAGGTTATGCCGCTAGAATGCCTTATCTGACTTGCGAGTCGGATTGCGTCGGGCGCGGGTCGAAACCGACAAATGAGCTCATTACCTGCGATAGGAATAGACATGCATCACGCTTGTTTGCGCATATCTCTGTGCTGTGTAACTCTGTGATTGTGTGTGTGTGCTGCGTGACTGATTGACTTCTGAGTTCTTTTATTATTCATGCTTATAAGTGTTTTGTTGTTAGTTGCGGTTGGTTAACAATGGCAAAATGAACTTAACTTCTAACCCCGACCCTACTAAGAACTTCTCAGTTCTTACCCCCTATCTCCACCCCTTTTTAGCTACAGGTGCAAAGGCTCATTGTCAAGTTACGGGAGCACAGAGGAATATGTTTATAAGTTGAGTTGTTAGGATTTGTTTTCCCCTCGCCTTGTTAGTTAGAGTTTTTAGAGGGGTAGGATTTGTTTTTGGGAATCTTGAAATAAGTTTATGTATTTAATACTATGTGAATATATATACTTTTGTGATTTAGTGGCGTAAAATAAAGTCTCTTTTCGTTTTCTTAATTAAAGTTTCGGTTCGTATTCGCGAAGACTCAATATTAAATAAAGATAGTATATAATAAAAAGGTTTAGAGGTAAGTAGCACTTAGACTTTTAGTACGATCATGAGGTGCTAAAAGTTAGGGTGTTACATTTTGTGTGTTTTTGTATTAATAATTTCTGCATAATTCAAAAGTTTTTCTTTTCCTCCTTCTCATCTTCTGCTTCTTCTTCTTCTTCTTCATCTCCTTATTTCATTTTTTCATAATTCTTTTCGAATTCAACTTTGAAACTTCGTTCACTTTTCGCGACGATTTTGAGAGATTTTTAAAAATTTTGATCTTTGTTTGAATTTTGAGGGTGGCGATTTTGATTAAAGGAAAAAAACTGTTTGCGCTATTCAAAGTTAGGGAAGTGCGTGTTTATACGCAATATAAATTTAGAGTTATTTTTGTTAAATTTGAACCAACTTATATAAATTTATATGTTAAAAAAATTTATATGTGTAACAAATCTGTAATAATAATGTTATGGATTGAAAGTTATAAGATCCGAGTCCTAACTCCTAACCCAAAACATATTTTGCCAAATTTAAATTTATTATTTTATTCAATAATATTTTTTAGTTAGATTTTAATTATATTTCGAATCAATCGATTCACCTCAACAAAAATTATATTACATAATTAAAATATATATTTTGATAAAATTAAATAAAATATTATGTTTCATACTTTAATTAAAATATTTTTATATATTATATAATATTATTTTATTTATTTATTTTAAAAATAAATAAAATAATTTATTTTAATATAAATACATATAATATTTATTAAATTTATTTTTTTAAATTATATTTTATTAATTTATTGTATAAAACTTAAAAATTTATATATATTTCGAATCAACTTAGTTAATTGAATATTTTAAATTAATTTAAAAAATAGATCCGATAAGATATTAGAATGAAATTTTGATCTAACCCGTCTTAATCCGAGCATGCACGCCTCTGTTACGGGAATCTTTGAATTCAGTAATTGAGCCACATCAAAACATATGACATACATTACATCACACTTCATGATCATGCACGCCCAAAACACTTCAAACAGATAATGGACTCAAATTTCCAACACACGTATTTGACTCTCTGTTCTTTCTCTTCTTTTTCTCTGTTATGCTGGGACCATCACTATACATTTACTCTATAATAATATACAATTTCTTAATCATTTTCTTCATTTTTAAACAATATAAAGGATAATTATTAATATTTTTCCTTTTTTAATGAGAAAGATAATTACTAGATTAATCTAAGAGAATATAATATAAGAAAAGTTTTAAGTATATCAAAAAAAAATATCGGTATTTCAGTTATTTTAACCGTTAGTTTAAATTATAAAAAATATATATAATATATATTAATTAAAATCAACAGTTAAAACAACTGGAATGGTGTTTTCCGTACACTTGAAATTTTTTTTATAATATATATCATTAGTAGACAGAATTTTTTAATTAAAATATCACTGTTTTATATAAAAGCTATTTATCAAATTATCACTCTTTTAAAATATATTATTTAATTGTCACCTTCTTGATTTTTTTTACGTCACCGTGTAGATTTGTGCTTATTTAAAAATTCTGCTTGAGATGAGATTCGAATAAAAAATTTGAGAAACAAAAAGTAGTTTAATTAGCTATTACTGGACCAAGCTGTTTTTTATTATATATTACACCTTTTTAAAATTATATTACATAATTATATACTATATTTTTTAATTAATATATAATCTAAAATATTTAATTATATATTATTTTTATATTTATTTTATATTAACTCATTATTAAATTAAGAATTTTTTTATTTTATAAAAGTATTAAAATAAACAGTAAATTTTATTAAATATTTATAAAAACTAAACAAAAATATTTTTATTAATCACAAATATATTTTAATCTTAAATATATTTGAATAAAATTTTTAAAAAAGCCTAATAGATACATTCATACATAGAATTAGTGTCTAATGACTAACACATTGTCGGTTGAAATGGGTTGTTCCTATTTTAATCCTACTCAATTTTCTTAATTATTCAAATTATGAATATACAATAATGAATAATCTATGTAATTTTGGTCATTTTTAATTTTAGAAACCAAATTACTTACTTTACAAATAAATTATTTTAAACTAATTTCTCAATTTTTTATTTAAATAATAAAAAATAGATAACAACTATAAGGACCCGTTTAGATAGGTTCATAAGTTACTTTTTTTTTTTTTTTTACTTTTAACTTATAAAAAAGTATAGCATTAATGTTAAAAAACTAAATTATAGCTTTCTAAGAAGTTATTTTAGTGCTTATGGAGAAGTTAAAAAAAATAATTTCTCTCAAATAAAAAATTTTTTATCACTCTTCTCTTAAAATAAGTACTTTTAAAACTAAAAATCCAAACACAAAATAACTTATTTATAAGTTACATTTAATATAAATATTTATTGTTTAAGCTATTTTTTAAAAGTAACTTAATTAAGTTGTTTATTCAAACCGAACCTAAGTCTACGTTAATTTCTTTTTGGGTAATGCTAGATAACCAATGATTTTCTTGAACAATATAAACAATAGGTCATAAAATTGGTCCAATTCAAGTAAAACACACTACACTCCAAATTACTAACCTAAATCTTAACCATCCGCACACCTAGTAAATTGAACATTCGATATATCTATTGTTCACATTGTTTAATATTTTCATTATCTACCTATACTTTTCCTTTTTTTTTTTTTTGTTGTTATGCGGCATATAAGTCTTTCTATAATATGTAAGTCAAACTACAAAGTCTTTAACAATGGAAAATGTTAATAAAATGAAAGGAAATTGCTGCTATCCTACAATCCAATATCCATTTATATAACTCACTTTTTCTTCTTTCTTGATCACCACGTAATCTTATTCAAGCAGAGCCACTCCTTTTATTGATACACAACACAGCACACCTTCTAAGCAAGTCTCACTTCACTATATATATAAATATAACCTCAAAAACCATCATGTTTCTCAAACATTTATTATGTCTCAAATTTCCTCGTACCTTTCCCTTACTTACTCTGACATGAGCTTTCTACTCCAACCCATTTTCCTCCATGCATTCTCTGCCATCATCCACCTCATACTGGTGGCTATGGTTTTGGTTTCTTGGGTTTGGAAGAAGATCACAGTTGGAGAAGCTAGTGATGAGTCCAACAAGCATAAGAAGCTCAAGAATAAAGTTATGTTAAGAAAGACTTTGTTTTGTTCTTTGGGTGTTTCTGCTTTCAACTTTGTCCTCTGCCTCTATAGTTCTTACTTCTTAGAGGAAGAAGGAAAGCTTGTTACCCTTTTGGATTTAGCTATCAAAACTCTTGCTTGGGGTCTTATCAGTGTTTGCATGCACAAGAGGTTTTTCTTCTTCTTGATCAAACCTTGGTGTGTTCTCTATTTCTTTCTTTCATGTTACTCCTTTGTAGTTGATATTATTGTTCTTTTGTATGAAAAGAACGTGGCTTTACCAGCTCAGTACTTAGTTTCTGATGTTGTATCAGCTTCTGTGGGTTTATTCTTTTGTTATGTGGTGTGTTTTGTGAAGAATATTAATGAGTGTGAAGAGGATCATGTCAGTGATGATCTTCAAGATCCATTACTATTGAATAATGGTAATGCACCTGTTTGTGTTTCCCCTTTCTCAAATGCTGGCATTTTCAGCATTCTTACATTCTCTTGGGTGGGCCCTCTTATTGCTCTTGGCAATAAGAAGACCTTGGACCCTGAGGATGTTCCTCAACTTGATAAAAATGATAGTGTTTTTGGAGCTTTTCCAACTTTTAGAGAAAAAATTGAGAAAGATTGTCGTGGTGAAATCAACCACATAACCACTCTTAAGCTGGTGAAGTTGTTGATACTCTCAGCATGGAGAGAGATTCTCTTCACTGCAGTTCTTGCATTGTTGAACACTTTGGCTTCTTATGTTGGTCCTTATCTTATTGATGCTTTTGTTCAATACCTTGCTGGACAAAGGGTCAATGAAAAGCAGGGCTATGCTCTGGTTTCTGCATTTTTCTTGTCAAAACTTGTTGAGTCCCTTTCACAAAGGCATTGGTTGTTTAGGTTGCAGCAAGTTGGGATTAGAATCCAAGCACTGCTTGTAACTCTGATCTATAACAAAGCATTGGTCCTTTCTTGTCAATCAAGGAAGGGTCATACTTCTGGTGAAATGATCAATTTCATGGCAGTTGATGCTGGAAGAATTGGCAACTTCACTTGGTATATGCATGATTTGTGGAGAGTAGCTCTGCAAGTTGCCTTAGCCTTGTTGCTTTTGTATAAAAATGTCGGTCTTGCTTCAATCGCCGCGTTTGTGGCAACCATAATTGTAATGTTGGTAAATGTTCCTCTTGGAAAATTACAAAAGAAGTTTCAGAAGAACTTCATGGACTCGAAAGATACAAGGATGAAGGCAACATCTGAGATTCTAAGGAACATGAAGATCCTCAAACTACAAGGATGGGAAATGAAGTTTCTATCTAAGATAACTGAGCTTAGGAAAACTGAGGAAGGGTGGTTAAAGAAATCTGTATACAATTCAGCTATCAGTGCTTTTGTGTTCTGGATTGCTCCTACTTTTGTATCTGTTGTTACTTTTGGTTCATGTATGCTTATGGGGATTCCACTTGAGTCAGGGAAAATTTTGTCTGCACTTGCAACATTCAGAATCCTTCAAGTTCCCATATATAATCTTCCAAATACAATTTCAGCTATACTACAAACTAAGGTTTCTCTTGATAGGATTTCGTCGTTCCTTCGTCTCGAAGACTTGCAATCTGATGTTGTAGAGAAGCTACCTTTCGGTACTTCAGATAAAGCAATTGAAGTAACCAATGGAAGCTTCTCTTGGGATCTATCTTCTCCAAATACAACATTGAAGAACATAAATCTTGAAGTTTTTCATGGCATGAGGGTTGCTGTTTGTGGGACAGTTGGATCAGGAAAATCTACATTGCTTTCTTGTATATTGGGAGAAGTACCAAAGGTTTCAGGCACTCTAAAAGTGTGTGGAACAAAGGCCTATGTTGCTCAATCACCATGGATACAAAGTGGAAAGATAGAGGATAATATACTGTTTGGTAAAGAGATGGATAGGGAAAAGTATGAGAAGGTTCTTGAAGCCTGTTCCTTGAAAAAGGATCTTGAAATTTTGCCATTTGGTGACCAAACAATTATTGGGGAACGTGGGATAAATTTGAGTGGTGGACAAAAACAAAGGGTACAAATTGCTAGATCTCTTTATCAAGATGCTG
Source organism: Arachis stenosperma (assembly GCF_014773155.1). Classification (NCBI taxonomy): domain Eukaryota; kingdom Viridiplantae; phylum Streptophyta; class Magnoliopsida; order Fabales; family Fabaceae; genus Arachis; species Arachis stenosperma. Next base: position 1,960,788 of record NC_080383.1, on the reverse strand, counting down.
ATATATACATGTTTGATGATCCTTTCAGTGCTGTGGATGCTCATACAGGATCACACATCTTTAAGGTAACTCAATTTTCATTATTCTCTTTATTATGTGTAACAATTTAGAGTCTTATATCTTTTTTGTGTATATCTCTTTAGTTTTGTCAATATCATGGAACTTGTATAATGCTAAATAGTTATCATTTTCAATTTCTTTTGTGTATGACAGGAATGTTTACTAGGCCTTTTAAGATCAAAGACAGTAATTTATGTTACTCATCAAGTTGAGTTCTTACCTGCTGCTGACCTTATATTGGTGAGTATTTATCATAGTTAACTGCCATCAATTAAAAAAAAATTAATAAGATGATGTTATTATGCCTTGTTGGTATAGGTGATGAAAGATGGGAAGATTACTCAATGTGGAAAGTATGCTGATCTTCTTAACAATGGAACTGATTTTATGGAACTTGTTGGTGCACATAAAAAAGCTTTGTCTACACTTGATTCAATAGATGAAGGAATAGTATCCAATGAAATAAGTACCTTAGAACAAGATTTAGATGTTCCTGTTTCTCGGGGTGGAGAGAAAGAAGAGGAAAAGAAAGATGAGCAAAATGGTAAAATTGATAACAAAGGTGATGAGGCAAAAGGCCAACTTGTTCAAGAAGAAGAAAGAGAGAGAGGTAGAGTTGGATTTTCAGTGTATTGGCAATTTATCACTATGGCATATGGAGGTGCTCTTGTTCCTTTCATGCTATTGGCTCATATTCTCTTCCAAGTTCTCCAAATTGGTAGCAACTATTGGATGGCTTGGGCAGCACCAATCTCACAAGATGTGGAGCCACCTGTTTTGGAAACAACTCTTATAGCTGTCTATGTTGCTTTGGCTATTGCAAGTTCTTTCTGCATTCTTGCAAGGACAACACTTCTTGCCACTGCTGTATATAAGACAGCTACCATAATCTGCAATAAGATGCACTTCTGCATCTTTCGCGCACCAATGTCATTCTTTGATTCCACTCCAAGCGGCCGAATTCTAAATAGAGTATGTCGTCTTCATCTATTTTGTTGTTTGCAGAAACTATGAAATACAATGCCTTTGAGGCTTTGACACTTCTTCTTTCTTGCTGTTCTGTTCTAATGCAGGTTTCTACTGATCAAAGTGCAGTAGACACAAACATTCCTTATCTAGCTGCTTCATTTGCCTTTCAATTCATCCAACTTTTGGGAGTTATAGCAGTGATGTCTCAATCTGCATGGCAAGTTTTCATTGTCTTTATACCTGTGATAGCAATCAGCATTTGGTATCAGGTATTAGTTGAACTAATTTTCCAAAACTATACTATATTTCATGATATCACAGGATCATATTTAACTAGAACATTACACCTTATAATGTTGCAGCAATATTACTTACCACCAGCTCGAGAGCTATCGCGCTTAGTTGGAGTATGCAAAGCACCAATCCTTCAGAACTTTTCTGAAACAATTTCTGGTACATCAACCATCAGAAGCTTTGATCAGCAGTCTAGATTTCAGGAAAAGAATATGAAGCTAATAGACGGATATTCGCGACCACAGTTCAATAGTTCTGGTGCATCTGCATGGTTATGCTTCCGTTTGGATATATTGTCTTCAATCACATTTGCGTTTTCTGTGATATGCTTGATGGTTGTTCCTCAAGGAGTCATAGATCCAGGTAAACAATAATCAAATTATGATATTTGTTTAACTAAAAAAAATTACGCTGCATATATAATGAGGAACTAAGTGCTCTACTTATTCTTGATTCTCTTATTGAAGGCCTTGCTGGTTTAGCTGTTACCTACGGACTCAATTTGAACTCGCTAAACGCTATGGTGATTCGACTTCTTTGTGAGTTGGAGAACAAGATGATATCTGTAGAAAGAATACTTCAATATACATCCATTCCTAGTGAGCCTCCCCTTGTTGTGCAAGAAAATAGACCAAGCCCTTCTTGGCCATCATATGGAGAAGTTGATATATGCAACTTGCAGGTAATTGAAGATAGAAATTAGTTTGACATCATACACAATTTTGAATTCATGTTATGATTTTGTCTTCTTAAAGTTCACTTTTCCAAAGTGATTAGTACTTAGAGAGTTTATGCTATGATACTTGTAATGGACTAATGATTCTTTGAACATGATGAAGGTTCGTTATGCTCCACACCTTCCACTTGTGTTGCATGGACTCACATGCACATTTCATGGAGGATTGAAAACTGGCATTGTTGGTAGAACAGGAAGTGGCAAAACAACTCTCATACAAACTCTCTTCCGAATCATTGAACCAGCTGCTGGAGAGGTTGTGATTGATGGCATCAACATCTCTTCAATAGGACTTCATGATTTGAGGTCTAGATTAAGCATTATTCCTCAGGATCCAACTATGTTTGAAGGGACAGTGAGAAACAATCTGGATCCATTAGAGGAGTACACTGATGAACAAATTTGGGAGGTTAGTTTGTTATTATTGTTAAACAGATTCAGTATCTGAAATCCTAAATAATGGACTTATAATTGTTCTTCTGACTCAAGAATATTCACACATTTACATTCTCATATATATAGGCCCTTGAAAAGTGTCAACTTGGTGATGAAGTTAGAAGAAAAGAAGGAAAGTTGGACTCTCCAGGTTTGCATTCTATTTTTCTTGAATAAATAATTATATATCCTCCTAGTTTATAACTAGGAAAATTTTGATTACTCCACATGAATATAGTGATATAGTAACCTCTGAACTTATTGCTAAGGCAAAACTTGATGCTGCAGTTAGCGAAAATGGCGAGAATTGGAGCATGGGACAGAGACAATTGGTGTGCCTTGGTAGGGTGCTTCTAAAGAAGAGCAAGGTATTGGTGCTTGATGAAGCAACTGCATCAGTTGATACTGCCACAGACAATTTGATTCAACAAACTCTTAGGCTGCATTTCGCTGACTCCACAGTCATAACCATTGCGCATAGAATCACTTCTGTTATTGACAGTGATATGGTCTTGCTTCTTCATCAAGGCAAGAACTAAGAAATGCCTATTATTATTTATTATTCACTAAACTTTTATTGTAACTTGATTTTCTATTTTCTGATATTCTTTGTATCTTTATTTAATGCAGGACTAATTGAAGAGTATGATTCACCTTCAAAATTGCTAGAGGATAAGTCATCATCTTTTGCTCAACTTGTTGCTGAGTACACAATGAGATCCAAAACCAGTTTTGAGAAATCTTCTGATCACTGATTTAGACATATTATAGCTAGTTTATTTAGTAGAATAATGTTTTGAATTTGCTGTGGTATACCTTATCAATTTCAATTGGATGTATTACTACATTACTAGTATGTTTTAGCAGTAGCAGAGATTAATAATCTCATATGATCTAATGCTTTATGATAGGAATAAAAACTTTTAATTTGTCATATAATTAATCAATTGACATGATAAATAAGATTTAGCTTCAAGAAGAAGAATCCACCCTATACTGTTACATTTTGCAGTTACTAAATTATATGCATACTGTGAACTAAAACTACAAGCTGCTAACAACTAATTAACTACACCGGTTACTACAACTAGTGACTAAGAGTTAAATTAACAAACTTGTAAATACACTTTTAGAGTAACTAACAACCATGGATTTAGTCTCATCCCAATATATATATATCTATTAGTGCGCTAGTCGTTAATAATCCTAGTATTTATAGAGATATATAGAATGTATGGAATATTTTTTATTGCATTTTGAATGTTAACATGAACAACAATAAATAAATAAATAAAATCTGGATATGAACAATGAACTTGATTAGGTGTTGAAGTAGTGTCCCTCTTGCGTGAGATAAAGCATAATTCTTGTAGCAACAACTGCTAATAAAAAAAATTCCATTTTAATTCTTAAATGTTAAGCTTAATTTGAGTTGCATGATCAAGTTCGCAGAAAATTTATCTGCTTAACTAGCGTATCATCAAATGGTAATTCTGGTCATAATAGAACATTTTTAGAAAATATTCCATTATTACTCACATTGACTTGGAAGTCATTGGTGAATGGTCAACACAATTTTTTTTAAGAAATTTTTCCTCTGGTAGATTTCAATCATTGATAAGGAAATTTCTGAAAAGTGGACTTAGATCTCATTGTATACTCTGCAACAAGTTGAGCAAAAGATGATGACTTATCCTCTAGCAATTTTGAAGGTGAATCATACTCCTCAATTAGTCCTGTATTAGATTAATTTACAATGAAAAATCAGAAAATGGAAGATAAAAGAAAAAGGTACAATAGAGTTTAACTAGGAATAATAGGCACTTCTTAGTTCTTACCTTGATGAAGAAGCAAGACCATATCGCTCTCAAGAACAGAAGTGATTCTATGCGCAATGGTTATGACTGTGGACTCAGTGAAATGCAACCTAAGAGTTTGTTGAATTAAATTGTCCGTGGCAGTATCAACTGATGCAGTCGCTTCGTCGAGTACCAATACTTTGCTCTTCTTTAGCAGCACCCTACCTAGACACACCAATTGACTCTGTCCCATACTCCAATTTTCACCATTCTCACTAACTGCAAAAGTAATCAAACTTGAGAGTTCACATAAACTCATGGAGCTGTGTAAAACTCAACTCAAATTCTATTTGGTAACTAAATTTGGAAACTAGAGTCTGATATTATATGTTTCAAGAAAACTATAATACAAACCTGGAGAGTCCAGCTTTCCTTCTTTCTTTCTAACTTCATCACCAAGTTGACACTTATCAAGGGCCTATATAAAAAAAAGTAATATAAATGTGTCAAAATAATACTTGAGTTAGAAAAATAATTTCATGTGTAATATTTTAGATAGTGAATCTGTTTAACTAAAACCAACTAACCTCCCAAATTTGTTCATCTGTGTACTCTTCTAGTGGATCCAGATTGTTTCTCACTGTCCCTTCAAACATGGTTGGATCCTGAGGAATAATGCTTAATCTAGACCTCAAATCATGAAGTCCTATTGAAGAGATGTTGATGCCATCAATCACAACTTCTCCAGCAGTTGGTTCAACAATTCGGAAAAGAGTTTGTATGAGAGTTGTTTTGCCACTTCCTGTTCTACCAACAATTCCAGTTCTCCATCCTCCGCGAAATGTGCATGTGAGGCCATGCAACACAAGTGGAAGGTGTGGAGCATAACGAACCTTCATCATGTTCAATGAACAATAAGTTCATTACAAATATCATAGCATAAGTTCTCTCTAAGTTCTAACCATTTTTACTGCATAAATTCAAAGGCATGTATGTATCAAACAAATTAGTATCTTTAACTACCTGCAAGTCATGTATATTAACCTCGCCGTGTGAAGGCCAAGAAGGATCCGGTCGATTTTCTTCGACAACAAGGGGAGGCTCACTAGGAATGGAAGTATACTGAAGTATTCTTTCCACTGATATAATATTGTTCTCCAAACTGCAAAGACTCCATATCACCCAAGCATTGATTGTGGTCAAATTTAGTCCATAGGTAACAGATAAACCAGCAAGGCCTTCAATGAGAGAATTAAGCAAAAGGGTATAACAATTAGTTAGCAAAAGGGTCATTTTTTATTATTAAACAAATCTCATACATTTGGATTATGTACCTGGATCTATGAATCCTTCTGGAATGGATATCAAGAATATCAAGGAAAATGCAAAGATGATAGAAGACAATATATCTAAACGGAAGCACAACCATTCAGATGCAGCAGCACTGTTGAACTCTGGTCGCGAATATCTGTCGATCAGTTTCAAATTCTTTTCCTGAAATCTGGACTGCTGATCAAAGCTTCTGATGGTTGGTGTACCAGAAATTGTTTCAGAAAAGTTCTGAATGATTGGGGCTTTGCATACTCCAACTAAACGCGATAGTTCTCGAGCTGCTGGCAAATAATATTGCTGCATCATTATAAGTATGAGCCAAATATGTTATGATCCAAAAAAAGAAGAATAATATAAAAGATTCAACTCTTGGTACATAATGTGTCTCTTTATTGTTATTATCATTAAGGTCTAATTAATACCTGATACCAAATGCTGATTGTAATCACAGGTATAAAGACAATAAAAACTTGCCATGCAGCTTGAGACATCACTGCTATAATTCCCACAAGTTGGATCAGTGGAAAAACAAATGAAGCAAACTGATAAGGAACCTCAGTGTCCACTGAACTTTGATCAGTAGAAGCCTACATGAGAACAGAACAGAACAGACCAGTAAGAAACAAAAAATGTCAAAGGCGTTCTATCGCATAGCTATCAAAATTAAAGCTAACTATATCACAAAATAGGAAAAACTGAATGGATTTGTGGATGAGCATGACATACTCTATTAAGAATTCGGCCGCTTGGAGTGGAATCAAAGAATGCCATTGGAGCGCGAAAAATGCAGAAGTGCATCTTATTGAAGATTATGGTAGCTGTCTTACATAGAGCAGTGGCAAATAATGTAGTCCTTGCAAGAATGCAGAAAGAACTTGCAACAGCCAAAGCAATATAGACTGCTATAAGAGTTGTTTCAGAAACAGGTGGCTCAACATCTTGTGAGATTGGTGTTGCCCAAGCCATCCAATAGTTGCTTCCAATTTGAAGAACTTGGAAGAGAGTATGAGCCAACAGAATGAAAGGAACAAGAGCACCTCCATATGCCATAGTAATATATTGCCAATACACTGAAAATCCAACTCTACCACTCTCTCTTTCTTCTTCTTGAACAAGTTGGCCTTTTGCCTCATCACCTTTGTTACCAGTTTTACCATTTTGCTCATCTTTCTTTTCCTCTTCTTCTTCTCCACCCTGAGAAATAGGAAAATCTGAATCTTGTTCCAAGGTACTTATTTCATTGGATATTTTTCCTTCATCTGAATCAAGTGTAGACAAAGCTTTTTTATGTGCACCAACAAGTTCCATAAAATCAGTTCCATTGTTAAGCAGATCAGCATACTTTCCACATTGAGTAATCTTCCCATCTTTCATTACCTATACCAACAAGGCATAATAACATCATATTAATAAAAATCATTTTTTCAATTAATGGCAATTAACTATGATAAATACTTACCAATATAAGATCAGCAGCCGGTAAGAACTCAACTTGATGAGTAACATAAATCACTGTCTTTGATCTTAAAAGGCCTAGCAAACATTCCTGTCATGCACAAAAGAAATTGAAAATTTCATGCCTAAAAGTGAAAAAACTAAAAGTCATTCCTGTTATACAAATGCCATGCAATTGAAAAAACTAAAAGTGATATACACAAAAAGATATATGACCCTAGATTATATTACACACAATAAACAGAAGAGTGAAAATTGAGTTACCTTAAAGAGATGAGATCCTGTATGAGCATCCACAGCACTAAAAGGATCATCAAACAGATATATATCAGAATCTTGATATAAAGCACGTGCTATTTGAATCCTTTGTTTTTGTCCACCACTCAAATTTATCCCACGTTCACCTATAATTGTTTGGTCCCCAAATGATAAAATCTCAAGATCCTTCTTCAAGGAACAAGCTTCAAGAACCTTCTCATACTTTTCCTTATCCATCTCTTTACCAAACAGTATAGTATCCTCTATCTTTCCACTTTGTATCCATGGTGATTGAGCAACATAGGCCTTTGTTCCACACACTTTTAGAGTGCCTGAAACCTTCGGTACCTCTCCCAATATACAAGATAGCAATGTAGATTTTCCTGATCCAACTGTCCCACAAACAGCAACCCTCATGCCATGGAAAACTTCAAAATTTATGTTCTTCAATGTTGTATTTGGAGAAGATGGATCCCAAGAGAAGTTTCCATTAGTTACTTCGATTGCTTTATCAGAAGTACCTAAAGGAAGCTTCTCTACAACATCAGATTGCAAGTCACCGAGACGAAGGAAAGAAGAAATCCTATCAAGAGAAACCTTAGTTTGTACTATAGCTGATATTGTTTCTGGAAGATTATATATGGCACCTTGAAGAATTCTAAATGTAGCAAGTGCTGATAAGATCTTTCCTGATTCAAGTGGAATCCCCATAACCATACATGTACCAAAAGTAACAACAGATACAAAAGACGGAGCAATCCAGAACACAAAAGCACTGATAGCTGAATTGTATACAGATTTCTTTAACCACCCTTCCTCAGCTTTCCTAAGCTCATTTATCTTAGATAGAAACTTCATTTCCCATCCTTGTAGTTTGAGGATCTTCATGTTCCTTAGAATCTCAGATGTTGCCTTCATTCTTGTGTCCTTTGAATCCATCAAGTTTTTCTGAAACTTCTGTTGCATTTTTCCCAAAGGAACATTTACCAACATGACGACAACAGTGGCCACAAACGCAGCAATTGAAGCAAGACCAACACTTTTATACAAAATCAACAAAGCTAAGACAATTTGCAAAGCTACCCTCCACAAATCATGCATATACCAAGTGAAGGTTCCAACTCTTTCAGCATCAACAGTCATGAAATTGATCATTTCACCAGAAGTATGACCCTGCTTTGATTGACATGAAAGGGTCAAGGCTTTGTTATAGATCATAGTCACAAGCAGTGCTTGAATTCTAATCCCAACTTGCTGCAACCTAAAGAACCAATGCCTTTGTGATAGGGACTGAACAAGGTTTGATAAGAAAAATGCAGAAACAAGAACATAGCCTTGATTCTCATAAACCCTTTGACCATCAAGATATTGAACAAAAGCATCAATAAGATAAGGACCAACATAAGAAGCCAAAGCATTCAACAATGCAAGAAATGCAGTGAAAAGAATCTCTTTCCATGCTGATAGTACTAACAACTTCACCAGTTTAAGAGTGGTTATGTGATTAATTGCACCACAATCTGCTTCAACTTTTTCTCTGAAAGTTGGAAAAATTTCAACTACACTATCTCTTTTATCAAGTAGTGGAACATCCTCAAGGTCCAAGGTTTTCTTTTTGCCAAGAGAAACAAGAGGGCCCACCCAAGAGAATGTTAGAATGCTGAAAATGCCAGCATTTGAGAAAGGGGTAACAGTGTCAGCCCCAGAGGCATTCCTACAAACAGTTGCATTACCATTATTCAATAGTAGTGGATCTTGAAGATCATCAGTGGTATGATCCTCTACACACTCATCAATTTTCTTCACAAAACACACCACATAGCAAAAGAATAAACCCACAGAAGCTGAAATCACATCAGAAACTATGTCCTGAGCTGGTAAAGTCACGTGCTTTTCATAAAAATGAAGAACAAAGTCCACTACAAAGGAGTAACATGAAACAAAAAAGTAGAAAACACACCATGCTCTGAACATGAAAGAGAACCTCCTTCTATCATCACCTGAACTAAATAAGAGCAAGCTTTTGTGCAAGCAAACACTAATAACACCCCAAGCAAGAGTTTTTAGACCTAAATCCAAATGGGTCACGAGCTTTTCTTCTTCTTTTTCTTTTTCTCCTAAGAAGTAGTAACTATAGAGGCAGAGGACAAGGTTGAAAGCAGAAGTACCTAAAGAACAAAACAAAGTAGTCTTTCTTAACACAGCATTATTCAAAGGCTTCTGATGCTTGTTATTGGAGTCATCTCCAGTCTCTCCAACAGTGATGATCTTCTTCCAAAGCCATGAAACCAAAACTATAGCCAACAGTAGGAGGTGGATGATGGCTGAGAATGCATGAAGAAAAATGGGTTGGAGAAGAAAGCTTATGTGAGAGTGCATGAGGGAAAGGTACGAGGAAACATAAGACATCATAGTTTAAGGAACATACATTGTGTAACGAAGTTATCAAAGAAAGTGATGGAACTAAGGTTGTTCCAAAGAAAAAAAATGGTGAATCAACTTTAGAAAAGAGACGCTAAGAGAAGTGACAAGCACCTATTTTTCGCATGTTACACTATTTCTTCCATAAGGATTGCGATGTAGTTGAAAGAATTTCTAACTGAAATTCATTTTTTATTTTTTATTTCGAAATTTAATTTTAATTTGATTGGAAAAATATTTAAAAAGGACATATAACTCATGTATTTTTTATTATTTTTTCATTCTCATCTCTAATTAATAATAATAATACTAATATAAGTTTAAGGTATAATATTAAGTATATTAATTAGACATTATTTTTTTCTATAAAAATAAATTTTGTCCATTCACGTACTTTTTTTTGTTAGAATTTTTATTCTAATCGTGGTCCAATTTGTTAATATAGAGATTAGTTTGGGTGATGTTATAATTATTAATTAATTATATTAGTAGTTGGTTTAATTTTTGATGAAAAAATACAACTGTTCATAAATTTTATAAAGTTTGGGTCTCCAATTTTAATTACATATAACAAACAAACACACTTTAATTCCATCTGAGTTTGTGATTTAGAATCGAAAATTTTTAAATTAAATCAAAGAATTTATTGATAATAACTGGTGGTACATAAATTACTAGTTTTATAAAATTTTTAACATTTTTCTCTTGTTATTATCATTTTGTTTTTTTTTTATTTTAGTTTGTGTAATTTTTATGCTAGAATGATTTTGTGGGAAAAGAAATGAAATAATAAAATTACGTTTATTGTTCATGGTTTATCATAACTTTTGGAAACAAATAGTAATTTGATAGAATGTTTTGAAAAGAATTTTGCATTGTGTGTATAGGAAAATGGCTCAATAGGCATTTTAGAAATTAAAGTGGATTCATCTTAGTCTTCATATAATTAATTATTATGACTATTTTATTCCTATAAATTAGTTAATGTCAATTTTAATTTTTAAATAAATATACAAATTAAAGTATTAAAGTAATACAATTTAGTAACTACCTGTGTCGAAAAATACGTAACAACCTTTGAATTTTAAACTGATTACTTCTCTTAATTTCTTGTTAGTAGAAGCATTTATTCATATACTCAAATTTTTGTTTTGCCATTTACATGGAATACTATCACTTCAGTGTTTTTTTTCTTTAATTTATACACCAATATGCTAAATGTTGGACTTACTCATTGTTTATTTAAATAAACTATAAACTTATATATATATTATTTAATTCAATAGCTTGAGTATTTGTTTTGTGTTTTAATATTAAATTTTAAATAATTTTATTGATTACAGATTTTTTAAGAGTTATAAAAAATATTAATTTAATATTTAGAGTTGAGAAAAATAATTAAATCATTAAAGAACGTATTCCTGTAATATATTGATATTTATTGGTATTAATATTATTTATATATTTACTAAAAAGCCCATTACTCAAACAAAGACCATATACACCCCTTAAAGACCCAACCAATAAGAAACCAAAAAAAAAAAAAAAAAGAGCCAACCAATAGTCCATGCTAATAAAATTAAAGTGGTATTTTTATAAAAACATCTTCACATAAAGATATAAGATATTAATATTAAAATATATTTTTTATTTTTGAAGTTTGACAAAAATTTTAAAAATACTTTTAAATTTTATTTTGTTTTAATTTTATCTCAAAAGTCTTTTATTTGTATCAATTATACTCATGACCGCTAATTTTTCAAAAATTTTAAGACTAATGTAATGATAATTTCATAAGAATAACCTTCTAATACAAACAAATCAAGTATACTTTTATACTTTTTTGTTGAATTGATCTTAAATTTTTAAAAAATTTAGCTATCGAGGATATATTTGATGCATATCGAGAACTTTTGGAACAAAATTAAAATAAAATAAAACTTAAGAATATTTTTGAAACTTTTGCTAATTTCAAGGACAAAAAATATACTTTACTCTAAAAAAATTAAAAAGTTAAATATATATAAATTTTTGTGCAACTTAAATTATATTTATTTAAATTTTAAATTTTAAAAATTTTGTAAATTATAAAAGGATATTGAAGTATCACTCCTCCTACTAAATCTTAATATAGAAACAAGTGAAGGTTTAGAGTGGAATTATTATTTGATCATGGAAAAGTATATAGTATTAATATATTATTTGTCAACTTATTACTAATAATAATTAATTATTATATTTTAAATACATGTATAAAAAGATACATTTAGAAAATACATATATAAAGACATTTTTATTAGACATAACCATAAAAAAGACATTTTTATTAGACACATCCACAAAGACATTTCTATTAAACACAATCATAAATAAGAGTTAGTAGAAATTGACAGAAATATTATTGGTAGAAATATTGTTGGTAAAAATATTGTTGATAACATAACGGAATTATTTGATCATATATTAGTAAAAGAAGGAAATGGAAAATTGTGTTATTGACCATAGCAAAGTTTAGCCTTATATGGAGCTTAATTACATAGATAACACACACTATGCTGGAATGAAAACAGCATCAAACAGAATTACTAATAGAATTATCTAACCAAACACACCAAGGCTAATTAACTATATGTAACTAATCATCCTAACTGCTAATTACATTGTTATTTTTTATGCATATTCTTGACAATAATGGGAATCAAACAGAGATCATTTCTTCTTCTTACAGTAGTCCCAAACAATTCGGTCATGTCAAGTTTTTCATTGTTCATTCCATTGGGAAGCTTCCAATCAAAATGGTAAAGCAATTGAGCAAGTGGCAACTCCATGTTTGGTGTAGCAAATGCAATTCCGGGACAAATTCTTCTTCCAGCACCAAATGGAATAAGTTCAAAGTTTGTGCCTTTGTAATCAATTGAACTATCTAAAAATCTCTCTGGCATAAAACTCTCAGCATCAACCCAAAGCCTTGGATCTCTTCCAATTGCCCAATAGTTGATCATGATCTTAGAATTTGCTGGAATATCATATCCCATGATTTTGCATGTCTCTCTGTTCCTTCTTGGAACTAAGAAAGGCAAAGATGGGTGTAATCTTAATGTCTCTTTGATGATAGACTTAAGGTATGTCAATTGGTGCAATTCTGATTCATCCACATATCCTTTGTTACCATAAACCCTTCTAACTTCAGATTGTGCTCTTTCCATCACTTTTAGTTTCTTTATCATCTCAGCCATTGCCCAATCCACAACCGCCGATGATGTTTCGCCACCACCAACAAACATGTCCTACATGCAATGCAATTTAAACAGTTATTAAATCAATAATTACGCACTTATGTATATTTATATATTTTTAGGTGAAAACTCAGATGAAGTCGACTTCAGGTGAAGTTAGATGAAAATTTAGTCAAATCAGTCAAATTATCTAACGACTCTCAGGTATTAATTAACTTCACGTGAAGTCAACTGCACCTGAGTTCCACCTAATCAAATTAAAATACATTTCTTTAAGAATAAATTTGAAGGAACAATAGTCACCAAAAAAAAATTTTGAAGGAACAATAAAAAATAAACATAATAAATTTTAGATGTTTAATTTTTTATTTTTAAAATTTTTTTAGTAACAATAAAACCGTTATCATAAAACGAAGTTTAACACTGAAAATTGAGATTAGAGTTTCTTTTTCTTTTATTTTTATCTTTTAGTAATAGAGAAAGGATAACCCTTAAGAAACCTAATAAATAAAATAGTTCAATATAGTAAAACCAGGGGTAAATTAAGTAGGACACATCCAAAGATATCATTTGATTTAATAGTGTGTGATTGAAATTCATTAATTCAATATCCACAAAAATCTTTGGCATCTTGTGTATACTAGCTACTGGTGTGTAGCTACGTGAGTCACACATATACAGATATTTTTACTTATTAAAATTGATAATTAAAAATTATTAAGATAATTTAATATAATTGTCTAATTTTTTTAATAATTTTTAATTATTAATTTTATTTAAAAACATCTGTATATGAATTTTCAATTTTTTTATTTGTTTCCAAATTTTTTTTATCTTATTATTTCTGTTTCTCTATTTTTGTATGAATTTTTTTATTACCTGAACAACTGCTTTGATGCATTCATCATCCAAGGAGAATTCTGACTCCTTTTGAAACTTGAGAAGAATATCAACTAGATCTTCAACTTCTTCACAGTGATGACTACTTTTTCTATTCCTGTGATCATCTAAGATGTCTTGTAATATTTTATCAGTCTTTTTGTGAAGTTCTTCCATCCTGGCTTTGGTTGTACTCATCACTTGAAACACCCTAACAGAAGGATAGAGATCTGCTACACAATTTGTTCCTGCTAGTAGCATTAATTCCTCAATAGCTGATATATAAGCTTGCTGGTAACTACACCTCTTACCTATGTTACAAAAAAAGAAGTATTGGTTATTAGAAAATTGTATATTAAAAAATATATAAATATATTTAATATACTTAATTATATAGTATTGAATAATATGTATAATAATCATTATAACATTTAATTATATACTGTTAGTCCCTATAAATTTTTAATTAAATTTTTATAATTTAAAAGTATATAATTGAATCTTTATATTATATATTAGTTTGTAAATTTTTTTTAAAGAGATACAATAATTTAAAAATATATTTTTTTAAATACTTTATAATTCATTGTACGGTCAACAAAAAATGATACTTTTTAATAAAAAAATATTTTATAATTCATTGTACGGTCAACAAAAAATGATACTTTTTAACCAAAAAAAAAATACTTAAATAAAACTTAATTAAAAAGTTTGAATTTAATATAAAAAAAAAATTTGTCTCCACGTTATCTCTTAACCCAACAAATAAAAAATTAATCCATCAAAAATTTTATTTAAGGGAGTTAATAAATATCTACTTGCATTCCAATATTTATTTAAACGAACTAGTAAGTTAACTATTAAACTAACCCAATAAAAATTTAATAAAATCTTTTTAAACGGTAAAAACTTTAATAAAATTTAATAAAATAATAAGAATTACGACACTAATTAAACCTAATTATAATTACATACCAAATGCTGCCCTAGCTGCGATCCCATATGTTAATGAGAAAATCTTCTTGCTGAGATTAACAATGGACCCTTCACTTTCAGATATTGTTTTAATCATCTCCGAGACCTCTTCTTCTCTGATGAACCTAAAAGATTGAACACGCTTTGCTGTTAACAACTCCATGGTGCATATCTTCCTTAATTGTCTCCAATAGTCTCCATAGGCAGCGAAGGAAACGCTTCTTCCATTGTAAGTAATAATTCTAGCAAAAAGAGTTTCATGAGGCCTATCAATAAAGTTTAGATCTTGATTCTTCATAATCTCTTGTGCCATTTCAGGTGAAGAAACTATGATGTTGGAGACTTCTCCTAGTTGAAGGTGCATTAAGGGTCCATATTTGGATGCTAAGTCTCTTAAGCATTGATGGGGTAATGGACCAACAAGTTGGTGGATATTTCCTATGAGTGGTAGTTTCCTTGGCCCTGGGGGTAAATTGGTCTTTTTATTAGAACTGAATTTGCTAATAACTGTTTTGAATAGCACAAAGAGAAAGACGAAGGTGGTGAGAATAAACAAAAGGTTTTGAAATTCCATGGGGTGTGGTAGAAAGGAAGAAGGAACGAACTAAAAGGAGAGAGACTTATAAACTCAACAATGTATAAATAACATGTCTATATATATATATATATATATATATAGGAAACATTTCAAGTGCACCGGAAGTACTGATGTACCAGTTGTTTTAACCGTTGATTTAAATTATAAAAAATATATAATATATATATTAATTGAAATCAACGTTAAAACAACTGGTGCACCGGTATTCCTCGGTGCACTTGAAATGTTTCCATATATATATATATCTCACATGTTAATCTTTTTTATTGAAATAAAAATTGTGAAAACTTAGGTGCAGTCGACTTCACGTGAAGTTGATAGCGAAGAGCTGTTAGATAATTTGACTGATTTGACTAAATTTTCATCTAACAACTCTCCGTTATCAAATTCACATGAAGTCGACTGCACCTGCGTTTTCACCAATAAAAATATAAATTTATAACATGTCTCTTTAGTGTCACGAATGGACAAAATAAAAACTAGTATTATACATACTGCCACTAATTATTAAAGTATTAAACTACAACCACGTTCATATTACAAATGTATATCCGGACCAAAAAAGGAAACAAGTTAAATAATTGCAACCACACATGCATGTTAAGGTTCACATCGGTGGATAGATGTTAGTCGATCACTGCCGTGAGATATAAATAATGTGTGTGATGCAGCTTCATCTATATATTGATGAATGATACTTTTATGGGTGCAATTCAAACTCGTCAATTTCTATACCATTTAATAAGTTTTTGTACAAGAAAGGTTAGTGTTTTCAATCTAACCATATGGTTTATATATAATTCACAACTACAAAATTTCACATTATTTTAAGCCCCATTTTAGATTCACTATGACAAAACACCAACCTAGCTATGATTTTAGCCACTGTTATAATTTTTTACAACAGTTATGAAAAGAATTTAGCGATGATTTTAGATTATTGCTAATAAAACTGCCACAAAATTATTTGACGCGATTTAAAAAATGTCTACTCGTTATTAAATTATAGTGGCTTTGAATTGATTTTTTGTTATATTTAATCACGGTTGTAAAATGTCACAATATATTTTAGGGCAATTTACGTAAATAAATTGTTACACCTTTAAAATTACGCAAATGCATTATTTCCAAAATGAAGACGCAAATACATTATTTTATGTATCTATAGAAACTGTTACTGGCAGTAGCGGTTTACACAAACACAGAATCCGCTGCTGCTAAATCCGCTGCTGCCAGCCGCAAATTACCTTGAAATGTGGCAGCATGAAAACCGCTCTAGCCTGTCGCGGTTTCTGTTTGATTTGAGTTGGTCATAAACCGCTATTGACATTAGCGGTTTACGTGTATTGGGACACGTGCGTAAACCGCTGCAGCAGCGGTTTACGTTAAGTATGGGTTGTGTTCTTTGCTGCTGATTTATATTTGAGGTTCTAAGTAAATGAATTTTTTTATTTGTGCAACTTTGTTGTCTTATGCCAAAAGCTAATGTAATGGCTAAGATTTAAAGATGATTTTTTAAGTACATATTAATTGATAAAATTTTATATTCTTATGATTTATTTTTATAAATTGAAAAAAGCAAAATTACTAATACCTATCAGAATAATTATACTTCTCTATCAACATAGATTTAATAAATATATAAAAATTTGTATTTTAAATTTTAAAATATAAAATTAATTTTATTTTAATTTTTAAATATTTAAATAAAATATAATTTTAACAAAAAGCTTCTACAATTACAAAAAATATATATCTCTTTAAAAAATAATAGAAAAAACTGCTTAATTTCACTTTATTCTTCTCGTGCTAGATAGATTAGTTGTGATTTCAAGGTGTGTATATTTTTGTGTTATAATAATCATAATAAATTCGTTTCAATGATATCAACTTCATCTAATTTGGGATCTCCACGTCCCATTTTAAGGAACTAAATATGAGGAAAGGGGTTTATTCTTAATCCATTTGCTTTTTACTTATGCAAACCATATAGCTGATAGTAATGTTGAGAATGCAAATATTTTACTTGGACAAAGTTTCATGCTTGCTTCACCTCGATATTATGCAGCGGAAGATGGCCTATTTTATCGAAGTATTTGCTGATCCGATACTTAATATAGCGTGAATTCTATAGAGTCCTCAACTTAACTAGAATTGTTTTGGTTTTTAAGAAATTCTTACTAGAAAGTTTTTTTATGAGATTTTTTTTAAAAATAGTATTTTTTTGGTGACAAATCAAACTATTATTGAGTCGATAAAATGTGAAAACTGAAAAGTGATTCATATTGATCTTAATACTGTTAAACTTGCTCAATAAATTATCCTCCTCAAAACTTTAAGTGCACCAAATAGCTCATACCAAAATTAAGCAGGCACTAGCTATAACTTTTATTTTCCCATTACATTAGCTTTTGGCATAAGACAATAAAGTTGCACAAATAAAAAAAATTCATTTAGCTAGAACTTCAAATGCAAATCAACAGCAAAGAACACAATCCATACTTAATGTAAACCGCTGCTGCCTCTAGCGGTTTACACACGTGTCCCAATATACATAAACTGCTACTGCCAGTAGCGGTTTATGACTAGTTCAAATCAAGCAAAAATCGCGACAGGCTACAGTGGTTTCCATGCTGCCACATTTTAACATAATCTGCGGTTGGCAGCAGCGAATTTTGTATTTGTGTAAACCGCTACTACCAGTAGCAGTTTCTATAAATACATAAAACAATGCATTTGCGTCTTTATTTTGAAAACAATACATTTACGTAATTTTAAAAGTGTAACAATTTATTTACGTAAATTGTCCTATATTTTATTTGACGTAGTAATCATGAAGCCAATTAATGAACACCTAATTTTGTTTTTCAAAGATATAATTAAAATCTTATGCTAACAAGGCTCCTAAAGACATTTATGTTTTTTTTTTTTTAAAAAAACTTAAATGTTTTTTAATTAATAGATTATAATAATATATAGAAAACTTTAAAATTTTATCTTTTTAACAAAAAACATATAAATTAAACACCATTATATAATATGGTTATTAATAATGTAAATTTACAATGGGGTGAGGAGTAGGCAAACGATCAAACAAGGGTGATGATAAGTAGAGCACGCATAATAAAACCACACTTAAAAAAAAAAAGCATATACTAAGATCACTCATTTAATTTTCTCATTCTAGGGATAATCTTTTTTTAATTGTTAAGGTTGATGATGAATAATAGGAATCAAGCAGAGATCATTTCTTCTTGTCATAGCCATTCCAAACAACTCAGTCATATCAAGTTCCTCATTCTTGATTTCATTGGGAAGCTTCCAATCAAAATGATAAAGCAATTGAGCAAGTAGCAACTCCATGTTTGGTGTAGCAAATGCAATCCCGGGACACATTCTTCTTCCACTACCAAATGGAATAAACTCGAAGTTTGTGCTTCTATTTTCAATTGAATAATTATCAACAAACCTCTCAGGCTTAAATTCTATGGCATCAACCCAATACCTTGGATCTCTTCCAATTGCCCAAGCATTGATCATGATTCTAGAATTAGCTGGAATTTGGTACCCTTTGATTTGGCACGGTTCTCTGTTTTGTCTTGGAATTAACAATGGCACAGGTGGATGTAACCTTAAGGTTTCTTTGATGATACACTTAAGGTATATCAATTGGTGCAATTCTGATTCATCCACATACCCTTTGCTACCATAAACCCTTCTAACCTCAGATTGTGCTCTTTCCATCATTTTTGGTTTCTTTATCATTTCAGCCATTGCCCATTCCACAACTGCTGAGGATGTTTTTCCACCACCAGTAAACATGTCCTGCAAATTCATTAATTATTATAATAAAGGTTTTGCAAATTGATTAATTATTATAAAGGTTTTCGCTAACTAACAAGTGTCTTAAAAATGCTAAAATACTAATGTGCTTTGGCCTCCAGCAAAAATAAGTAAGTGCAGCGTTTTTTTAACTTTAAAGCATAAATTTAAACTCTAAACTCTAAATTTTGAATTCTAAATATTAAATTTTAAATTTTAAATTTTTAAATTATAAATCATAAATCGTAAATTATAAATTCTAGTATAAATTATTGATATAAAATATAATAAATAAAGAGTTAAGATTTATTTAATTAATAAAAAATATAATATTTATTATTTAATAAAAAACATTTAAGGATAAACCATTAATTTACTTATTAATAAAAATAACTAAATATTTGTAATGTATTTTTAAGACAAAATATAAAAATCTTACTAAAAAGGGCCTAAACAATAATCTCAAGCAAATAATGATTCTTCACGTAAGATATATATTATTATAATAGATTACGTTTATTTTTGTAAATACAATATGACATGACATTAAAATAGAGATATTAAAAATTATTTTTTATGTATTGTATTTAAATACAATAAACAAAACAGTAATGTAATATTTAGTATTATATTTAGATAAATATAAATAATATTAAAATATAATATAAAATTATTAAAATAGACCTATCTAATAAAATAGATAGAATTTTTTATAAGATAATAAAAAGGAATAATAGGAGAATAATAAAAAATAACTATAAACGAATAGAAAAGGAAAAAATTTTATTAAAAATTCTGTGTCCACCTTTCTATTTCTGTGTTTATGTCCTTCGTAAACACAAAAATAAAAAAAAAGTATCCCAGAGATATTGTATTCAGTGTCCATGTCTCTCTATCTAAACATGTTTTATATATGAGAAAGTATAGGGAGCCAATGGAATATTTGTACAATATGTATAATAGTGGTTTAGGGATGTTCGATTCAGTAGAATATCAGATGTTTATTATCTCTGATACTCGGATAGTTATTCTGGATAGTATGAATATATTGTATATGTTTGAGAAATTAGTAGTATCTTATCATGAATGTTCATTTTTTAACTCATATATATTGGGCTAAATAAATAGTCCATTATACACATTGTACAAATACTCCATTGACTCTCTAGCGGAATAATGATAATGAACACGTGACTTGTTTAGGTTCACATAAACATTAATCTATATAATAATTGTCTATATATGTCTAGAAATATAAATAAGTACAACACATAAATACATAACTCATATATAGTGAGACTAACCTGTATGACTGCTTTGATATCGTCATCAGTCAAGGGATATTCAAAGTCCTTTTGTTGAAATTTGAGAAGAACATCAACTAGATCTTCACTACCTTCTTCTTCATTACATTTGCCATCTTTTCTATTTCTATGATCATTTATGATGTCTTGTAATACCTTATCAATCTTTGTGTGCAGTTCTTCAAGTTTAGCCTTGTCTCTACTCATCATTTCAAGCAATACTCTAATTGAAGGATACAGATCAACAATACAATTTCTTCCTCCTATTTGAGATGCTTCCGCAATAGATGATATAAAAACTTCCTGGTAGCTATACTTTTTACCTATATTGTCAGTTAAAAAATATATAATTATTAAATAACAAATATGATAAAGTATATGTAATGAGTTACAACTTACAAGCTAAGGCTTATAACATCTTATAAAATTCTTTTTTAAGTGTTAGTCTTTGATATGAGAATTTTGTTTTAGGTATTGATCTGAAGAGACTCATAAAATATTTAGTATCTCTTTTAAGAGCCAACATTTTAATGGCTTCATTCTACAGTACTTCATTCGATTTTACGTCGGTTCAAAATTTTCTGTAGTTAGTTTTTTTTTTTTAAGATTGGCGGCTCTCAATATATAAATACACGAATATATAATGAGTGATATAATTATAATAATAATTATAATAATAATAATTATGATATTATTATTATTAACAATATAATTCACTAAATAATAATAATAATAATAATAATTATTATTATTATTATTATTATTATTGTTATAATAATAATAATAATAATAATTATTATTATTATTATTATTATTATTAAAAAAGTATTTGCACTGTGTATCATAATTTTTTCTTACCAAATGCTATTCTAGCCGCTATTCCATAGGTCGTTGATAAAATCTTGTGAGAGAGATTAAAAATGGAGCCTTGACTTTGAGATATTGCTTTGACCAACTCTGAAACCTCTGCTTCTCTTAGGTGCCTAAAAGATTGAACACGCTTTGTTGTTAATAACTCCATGGTGCATATCTTCCTTAGTTGTCTCCAATAGTCTCCATAGGCAGCGTAGGAGACGCTTCTTCCATTGTAAGTAATAATTCTAGCAAAAAGAGTTTCATGAGGCCTATCACAAAAGTTGAGATCTTGAGTCTTCATAATCTCTTGTGCCATTTCAGGTGAAGAAACTATGATGTGGGAGACTTCTCCTAGTTGAAGGTGCATTAAGGGTCCATATTTGGATGCTAAGTTTCTTAGGGTTTCATGGAGTTGTGAAGAACCAACAAGTTGGTGGATATTTCCTATCAGTGGTAGTTTCCATGGCCCTGGGGGTAAATTCGTCTTATTACAAGTGGATTTCTTAATAACTAAATTGAATAGTACAAAGAGAAACAGGAAGCTGGTGAGAATAAACAAAAGGTTTTGAAGATCCATGATATGCATGGTAGAAGGTTGTATTTGCCTACCATTATATAATAACTATGATATGTTGCTCAATAATTGATCAAAAATGCTATTTATACGCCAAACTCAACTATTAAAATTAGCTTTTAATATATTTGTGTATAAATACATGTGTGGTTTAATTTATTTTCATTGTGTATTTATATTTCAACATATATTTTATACTGATAACTGACTTTGGTAGTTAATTTTAGTATACACGTACTATATAGTCCATAATTAATTATAAGTTGTCATTTACAAAAACAACTTAGTATAGGTGCATGTAGGGATGGCAATATACACCCTACTCGTAGGTACCCAATCCGATCCCACTCGATTGGATAGAATTATCAACTCGATTTGTAGTGGGTAGAATAGGGTGCGGCTAGGATTCTCGTGCGGTTGAGTAAGATATAGGTTGAGTAGTCTCAACTCTACCAGCCTGACTTGCATAGAATTCTCGTGCGGTTGAGTAAGATATAGGTTGAGTAGTCTCAACTCTACCAGCCTGACTTGCATATATATATATATAATATATATATATATATATATATATATATATATATATATATATATACTTTGGCCCAACAATATTAAATTGTAAAACTTTGGTTTCAGATTAATAATATTAAGTAGATTTAAGTCAATTTTAAAAATTAATTTAAAAAATAAGTGATAGCATTTTTATTTATAAATACTTTAAAAATAATATTTTTAATCAATATAAAATTTATAATAAATTCAAAATATACTTATAATCAATTAGACTCATTTAAAGTAAAAAAAAAAGGTAAGAAAATGAATGTTTAAATTCTTAAATTAAGATAATAAAATTTATAAATTATAAAAATTATAAATTTGATGACGGTTAATTCTTTATTTTATTTCTTTATAAATCTTCAAACTTTAGAATTTACATAATTTCTTTTTCGGTTGTGACTTAAGGTGTTATAAATAAATTAATGAAATAAATCAAAAGTATTTTAATTTGTTGCTAAAATATTTATGGTAATTAAAGATACGTGACTAGATAGTAGATATATCGCCGTAGTGATGAGTCACGCATTGATGAGATTGCTTGGCATGCGGAATAATTCCATTTGAATCCAATAATGATCACCCTACTCTACTCTCTAAATTTTCAGGGATTATTAAGGCCAGCCCCACTTATTAGATATGGACATTTATTAAGAGGGGGTGCTACCGTGATGAGAGAAAAAAATTTCTTTTCATATTGAAGTAACGTGAAGTAGAAAATTGGTTGACGTGTGGAGACTGGAGAGTTGTTTCTTAAGAAACAGCATTTCTGAGCAAAAACAGAGACAATAGATTTTTGGTAAAATATAAGTTATAGATCAAAGTTTAAAGATATGTTACGTGGTAAAATATAAACTATACATTCTAAAGCTATATTTTTCATTTAAAATCCTAATTCTTCACAAAGAAAAGCGTCACCTAATGGAAAAAAAGTAAATTAGAAGATTTAAGAGAAGAAATAATTAAATTATCAAAATTAATGATTTTAACCAATGTTAATTGTAATGACACTGAATTCTTAAAATCAATACAAAATGATTTTTTTCAAAATCTTTATTTTACTATAAGTTTTATTGAAGGATTTCAAAAACCTGAAAAAACTTATTTTTCACACGGAATTTCTAAAAAATGCTACCATGGAAATAATTCCCCACATCTTTATCATACTTTTAACCCACAATTAAATTCTATAATAGATATGCTTGAAGAAATATTAGTATCCATAAAATTTCAAAGAAACAAGGAAAAAGAGAATTCCAAAGAAGAAAAATTTCAAAATATAATCAACATAACAGACTTAAAAGTAAAACCACCATTGAAATTATGAATATTGAAGAAAAATTAGAAGAAGTTACAATGCTTTTTAAACAATTAAAAATGGCTCAAGAAAATAATATTATGGAACATGGTTTTCAAATAGAAGAAGAATTAGTAAATTCTGAAAATATAGAAAATGAAGAACACATTCTAGATTATTCAAGTGACGAAGAACCAGCAATTCCAATACAAGTAAAAAATGAAGTTGGAACATCTAAGGATAATCAATCTCAATTTAAATGGGAAACATGTTTTGATAATTATGCTTTTAAAAAAGGGTTTATAAATAAAGATTCAAAATATACAAAAATACCATCAAAATACTTCCTAAAATCCAGAAAATGGAAGGAGAAAGAATGCTCGATTTAGACTGTAAAAAGAACGAAAAAGAAATTTTCGAAAACTGGTTGAATTCCTTCTTATTAGAAGCCTTTACTAATCCAAAACTTAGTGAATTATCTGGAAGAGACATTTGGAATTACATAGGGTTTCATACTAAAGGAACTATAAGAGATTATATGACATCAATAGAAAACCAAATAATAGAAGAATTAGAAACAAAAACAACAGCTTATGATAAGATATTATATAATGATGATTCTGTATAAATAATTTTTGGAAAAATATTATAGATCATAGACAAGAAGTCTATAATAAAGAATATCAAGAAGCAAAAAACTATTTAGCTAATATTCAGATATATGATTTATGTAATATGGAGTCTTATATATGTGAATATAGAATACATTATTACAAGTTAAAAGAAGAAGATAAAAATCATTATCTTAGTATGTATATAACAAAACTTTCATATCCTGCTAATGAATTTATAATGGGAAGATTTATAAGAGAAATAAATAGAGGAACAATTGAAAATAATTTTGGTGGAGCAACCTCTGCAATAAGAGAGGAAATAAAAGAACATTGTATGCAAGAAGCAACTCAAAAAAGATTTGCAAATATAATTAGAATTTGCTATCAGGATAATGAAGAGATACCTCAAAAATATGGTCTTAATAAAAATTTTCAAAGAAAAAGAAAATATTAATTTAGAAAAAGAAAATACTATCCAAACTGGAGAAAAAAGAGATATTTTAGAAAAAAAATAACAATAAAAACAAAAGACAAAGAAATAACTATTGCCCGAATAAAAAAGAAAATTGTAAATGTTGGTATTGCCAAGAAGAAGGACACTATGCAAATGAATGCCCAAAAAAGAAGGATAAAAAGGATCTTACTAAACAAATAGAAATTGCTAAGTCTTGTTTCATGAACCATTAGAAGAATCTGATGATAACTTAAACTATATTTTTGAATATGTCTCGGAAACAGACTAAGAGACTGAGTAATAATGCTACATTTATTACTATAAAAATAACAGAAAAGTTTATAAATTCTTTCATAGATTTTGGAGCAACACAATGCTTTGCTAGTTCAAATATAAAACTTGATTGGAAAAAATTAAAGAAACCATTAAGAGTTAGAATAGCTGACAAATCAATACATAAAATTGACCAAAAAGCAGAGATGGTTGAAATTTTTATTCAAAATTATAGGTTCATTGTTCCATCTATATATATGTTAGATTCTGGAATGGATTTTATCATAGGAAATAACTTTTTAAAGCTATATCATCCATTCATTCAAGAATTAATATATATAGTTTTAAAAGCTCCACATGATTCTTCAATAAATCAAAAATCAAAACGTATAAAAATACCAACTACTACTATAGATAAGATCTTAAAATTTAAAATATTTTCTATATTAGAAACATGTTATTTAAATTTATACTTTCAGATAAATATTCCAAAAAATAATCTTGAAATAAAGATAGAAGAACTTTTGGATGAAATTTGTGCTGAAAATCCTTTAGATATTAAAAATACAAATAACGAATTAGTAAGCATTAAATTAAAAGATCCCACAAAAGAGATAAATGTTTCAAATAAAATTCCTTATTCCGCAAGAGATAGAGAAGAGTTCTCATTAGAATGTAAAAATCTTTTGGAAAAAGGAATTATAAGATTAAGTAAAAGTCCTCATGCGGCTCCAGCTTTTTACGTCGAAAACAATAATGAAATTAAAAGGGGAAAACGAAGAATGGTAATAAACTATAAGAAAATGAATGAAGCAACTATTGGTGATGCTCATAAACTTCCAAGAAAAGATTCTATTTTAGAAAAAATCAAAGGAGCAACTTGGTTTTCATCTCTTGATGCAAAATCAGGATATTGGCAACTTCGTTTAGACGAAGAAACAAAGAAATTAACTGCTTTTACTTGCCCAACGAAAGAATCAACAAGTGTATTACTCTATGAATGGAATGTATTACCATTCGGATTAAAACAAGCCCCAGGTATTTATCAAAGATTTATGGAAGAAAATCTAAAAGAGTTAAATGAATTTGTTTTAGTATACATTGATGATATACTAATTTTTACAAAACAGGATAAAGAAGATCATCTTCAAAAATTATTAATAGTTTTAGAAAGATGTAAACAGAAAGGATTAGTTCTTAGCAAAAAGAAAGCGAAAATAGCAAAACAAGAAATAGAGTTTCTTGGATTAATTCTATCCATTCAAGGAAAGCTAAAACTTCAACTAAATGTTTTAGAAAAGGTAAATTTATTTCCTAATAAAATAGAAGATAGAAAACAATTACAAATATTTTTAGGGTGTATAAATTATATTTCGGATCAAGAATTTTTAAAGAATATAACAGAATACACTAAAAGCTTATTTCCAAAAATAAGTACTAAAAAAGAATGGAAATGGGATGAAAAATATAGTATGCAAATTCAAAGAATTAAGGAATTATGTGAAAAACTTCCAGAACTTTATATTCCAGAAGAAAACGACTACTTAATAGTAGAAACAGATGCTTCAGACATAACCTTGTCAGGATGTCTAAAAGCTAAGAAAGTTATAAAAAGTTTGGAACAAGAAAAAGAATCACTAGATTCTAAATATTCCATAAAGGAATTACTTTGCAGGTATATTTCAGGAACTTTTACTCCAACAGAACAGAGATATACCACTCATGAAAAGGAAACTCTAGCAGCAATTAAATCTCTTAAGAAATGAAAAATTGATTTACTACCCAAAGAATTTACATTAAGGACAGATTCAAGTTACCTAACAGGTTTCATACGATATAATTTAAAAGTTGATTATAATCATGGACGATTGGTAAGATGGCAATTATTTTTGTTACAATATCCAATAAAAATTGAATATATTAAGGGTGACAAAAATGTTATTGCAGATACATTAACAAGAGAATGGAGTTCGTCTACAACGCATTAGATCAAGAAATTCAAAAATATGAGCAAGAACTCGAAAAATGCAAGCATTGTCAGCAAATAAGGACACAGATCCAATCTCTCAAAAAGGCCATTGAAGCAATGAAATCAACACAACAAGCAAAACCATCAGAGTTCAGCTAGCTAAGCATGGTGGACAAATCAGGTGAAGAAAAAATTTCAGAAAATAAAATAATTGCTGAAATCATTAAAAAATCCGCCCAAGATAAAAAAATATTATATAATTTATAATGGCCCCATGAAAAGAGTATATGATGCTTGGGAAAAAGCAGCACCATTCACACACCAGTCAAGGATAATTCATAAAGGAGGGTTTATAACACTGGAAGAGGCAAAGAAATCCTTCAGGGAATATGAAGCTCTCCATCCAGAGCAAACCCTAAAAAGAGCAGATAAAGCTCCAATTCAAACCCAGAGAACAGGGATAATAAGAAACATTCCTACAAGGGCTGAAGTCAAGGAAAAGAAAAAGGGTCTGTAGATCAAATATAAGAGAAACCCTTAACATAGTCCTGAACTGGACTGAAGAAAAAAGGGCAATTTTGGGATATTATCTTATTGCCAAAGAACAGCTAACAAAGCTGGTTATATTTCCAGATGCTTCCCCATCTGACACCTATCAGTTTTTCTAATATGGATTAATTGATACAATTTTAATTTTTAATGATCTAAAAATTATTAGTGAGTTTCCTGCAGGATTCGTTGATGCAGTAAAGAGATTTAAAAATATGATTGACAATGTAAATCCAAGGGATATATCCCTAAAATTTACAAACAGTCAACCTATTTTTAATGAAGAAGAAGAATGCTTGGTTCCAGCACACCAAGTAATATTCATGTCCGTCTTCCCAGGAAATTTTCAACCAATTGATCAGATTCAAGACTTAACAATTTACAGTCATGAAGGAAGGCTAGCCAGTACATTAGCAAGGGTCTTTGAAAGAACTCAAAAAATAACGAAGGAATCTCACACAAGGATTAATTATAATATAAAAGCAGAAATACTTTGCTTGTGTCCAGTAAAAGAAATGAAATTGAAGAAAGAGAGATGAGAC
Organism: Arachis stenosperma; assembly: GCF_014773155.1. Lineage (NCBI taxonomy): Eukaryota > Viridiplantae > Streptophyta > Magnoliopsida > Fabales > Fabaceae > Arachis > Arachis stenosperma. The sequence goes on along the minus strand of NC_080383.1, from coordinate 1,932,536 downwards.
TCTTGGTGGAATTTAAATCAGCATTCTACAACTTATCCGGACTTTTAGAAAAGCTCCCTGAAGGGATAAAGAAGAATCTCTGCTATTTGATAAAAGACAGAGAAGACCACAAGTGCCAGCTATGTGCCTCAGAGTTATCTGAAGAAAGCAATAATGAAACGGAATCAACTCACATGATGAAAGAAGAGGACAATGCATCTGAGGGTCACATGATAAAAGAGGAGGACAGTGCATCTGAAGCATCTCTTAACATTATTGCATAGTGACGTAAGCACTTAGGTCATAGAGCACCAACAATGTAGCTGGTACAAGAAGAACAAACAATGACGTAAGCAATGACGTCATAAGAAGGGTAAGGATGGGAATTGTCCATCAAACCCAACTATTATAAATAGGTTGCTTAGGCAATTGTAGAGGGGCAGACAATAGAAAGCAGGAGGCTAAGAGTACTCATATGCTAGGAGAGCAAGGAGGAAGCTGCCGAGGCGATTCTATAGTCTGAAGAAGAATCCCCTTAGGGAAAAATAATGCTAAACTCCCCTCTGGAGCTAGTATCTACAATCTCCCCTCTAGAGATAAAAACATCTTATGTAAAATATATTAAATAAAGGAAGTTTTTCTCCAGAAAGGTACGCCTTTATCCTAATCTCTTAGTTATGAATTATTTAGAAAGCTTAGAATTAACGGAAGAATCTGATTATTATAGATTATCTGCTTTATTAGATAATGAAAAACATGCCGTTCTAAAAACAGAACTAAATCTCAAATCAAATGAAAATTTTAATAAACAAAATCTTTTAAAAGAAGTTTTTAATAGAAAAAATATAATATACTATGAAAAAATTCAACTTGAAGCCCCTATAAAGATAAAATCCGCCAATGGAGAACTTGAAATAGCTTTGATAAATGATGAAGAATTGAGTAAACAGATTGAGAAAATTAAGGATCAACAAAAAAGATCTAAAATTGGATGGATTCATATTAGTACTATACAAGTCTTAATCAAATCTACATATATGAAAGGAATTAATTCACCAATAAGCTTAGCAATCTGTGACAAAAGAATTACTGATGACCCAATAGATCAAATAATTGGAATTGTTCATGGAAACTTGGCAAACGTAAATGTTAAATTCAATGCCCATCTTGGATATGCTATACCTTTATCAACTGAAAATCTTGGAAGATCTATAAGTTTGGCTTATAAATTTCACAGAAAAAATCTAATGGAACAAGACGATGAACCATTTTCAATTACATATGCAATAAATTATGCTTTAACAAATAGCCATCATAGTATAATATTTAAAAATAGAGAAAGAATTTATGTTGATGAATTATTTTAGAAAATTGTAAAAACAGAAATACCAAAATATAAAGCTATTGAAAACCCAGTTCTATTATTAAAAGAACCATCAGGAAAACTAGTTTCATCGAATTTTCAAATAAGAGAATCTAAAATTAATAGCCCTTTAAGTTTATCTAAGTTAAAGATTAAAAAAGAAAATTCTGAAATAAAAGAATTAACAAAAAAGGTCAAAAAATTAAATGAAACCTTAAACACTAAATTATGACAATAAATAAAGAAAAAATATATGTAACTTATCAAGACAAGAAACAAGAGCTCTTTGAAAGAGAAAATCGGTTGAATTATTTACAGTTTTCTGAAATAAATCAAAGAGCATTTGAAGCTCTAAAAATAATCTATGACAAGTTGAAAGGAGAAGTTGAAGAGTTAGAAAGAACGATAGAATCTCTAGAAAATAGTGATGAATCGATGATAGAATTTGCAGAAATTCTAAAATAATGAAGCATACAAGGATTGAAAAACCAGAAAATAAAATACAAAGAAAAAGGGCAAAAAAATTAAAAAGTAAAATAAAGGAATATAAAAGGGAATTAAATAATCTTCAGATCGAAATTAATGACCTTATAATAAAAAGGATAGAAATAAGAATAAATATAAACAAGTTAGAGTTAAACTTAAAAAAATTTATAAATGCCTGAAAAACCATATTATGACTTAAAAAAATTAAAGCTGTTAAAAGAAAAAATGAAAAATGAAGTTGAAAAATTAAAAAGATATTTAGAAACAACAGAAAGTATAGAAATAAAAGAAGTTTTTGAGGATTTGAGAAATTATATTAAAAAAAAGACAAACAGATAAAAGATTTTATATACAATAATCCATGCAAAAAAGAATATTATAAATTAAAACAAGATTGAAAAAACTATAAAAATGAAATCAGAACTATAAATACTAGTAATAGTAGAAATGGTCAAAATTTTTTATTATGAATTGGCAAATAAAGTACCACCAATCAAATCCATACAAATTATCCGAAGAGTTAATAGAAATTTAAAAAAAGAAATTAAAAGAAAAGTCGACTTTAAAAATTGGTATCAGAGCCAAATTAACGATTAAGGGTAACATTTTCTCTTTAAACAACACTTTTAGTGATACGCTTTTAAATCAAAAAAGACAAAAATCTGTATATATCCATCTATACACTAGATGGACCCTAGATTTTTACATGTGAGAGTGATTAATGAGATTAGTAATATTTTATGTTAATTACTGTGATTAAATATTTGATTTTTTTTTATTTAAAGTCCAATAAAATTTTTGTGAGGCTGGGTTATTCATTTAACAAGAATAAATTGGGGTAATGCGTTATCCCTGTCTGGGCTTAGTTCCAATCTATTAATAATAATAATAATAATAATAATAATAATAATAATAATAATAATAATAATAATAATAATAATAATAACTATGTGAAGCAAGTGTTGAAACAAGTAGTGCAAAGTAATATTTGTATTGCAGTGTATATTTTATACTCGTGACTACAAAAAAATGACATATAAAAATAATAAGTAGTTTATTATTAAATTTTAATATATATATTTTTAATATTTTAAAAATATCAACGACTCTTGAATAATACGGTACAAAAATAAAATCTCATTTCGGTGTATTTGACTCCACTTTTCATAATTCAATATTATTAAAGGATATTTAGTTAAATATAATTTTATAAAGGAAAAGTCTAGGGGGCCAGCAATTCTATTGAATTTTGGCCAGCATGTAACCAGCAGAGAAATGTGAGCCATTTGATGAAATCTCACACTAATCTCACACCATCAAATCATCATTAATGGCTAATTGATGGCTAACAATCACAAAAGTTGCTGGTCCCTAACATTGCTCTTTTATAAATATATAAAATTTGAATTTAACTATTTCATAAAAAAGTAATTATATATATAATACCAAAAAAACGATGAGTCAAAATAGCAACCGTAATCCTAATTATTCCTAAAACTCACTTTCTCGCTGCTATATTTCATTATATTTGTCCAATAATTTCTTATTTTTCTATTTTTGTTGTTTTTTTTATTTTCTTTTGATTACAAAAAATAAGAGTTTATGTTTATCTTTTGTGATCTTAATTTTATTAAAGTATATCAAATTTATTTTGTAATTATACTATTCTGTAATATATTTATTTTTGACTTAATGGTTATTGTATAATAAAATTTTATTTGTATTTTTTTCAACGAATGGTTTCTGAGTCTTTTATATTCATATTAGACTTAACTTATTTTTTAGTAACGCAGAAATACTTTAAAGAAAACATCACCATCAGAGTTTGAATGTCAAAATAATTTAGTAATCTCTTCTACTAAAAAGACGTTTCTAAAATTTCAAATAGAAATACTTATAGCAGATTTTGGACAATGAATAAATATCTCAAATTATGTTTTACAATAATAAAATATAATTATAAAAATTTGGGTTATTTATTTTTTGTCCCAATAATTACATTTTCTTTTCAGAAAAATTTTTAATATTTAATTTCATTCATTCTTTTTTCTAACGTTTTTTATTATTTCAAAATGATTCTTAATGTTTTTTATTTGTTTGAAAAATATTCGTAAAAGTTTTCAATTTATTCCTAACATTATATATAAGTTGACATCTAGGGATAATTTTCACACAAATCGACAATATTAGAAACAAAATTGAATGTGACTAATTGTTAAGTGTATCTTTGAAAAATTACAAAAATTACATTTTACCCCAAAAATTATTGTTTTTATTATGTATGATTTGCCCCAACTAACAAAATTTTTTGAATCCGTCACTGGGCTTAGCACTGTTGACACATATGATTGTAGTTTTTATCCTTCAGTTCATATGTTGTGATCGAGTTTATTTTTTTTGGTATTTTGTCTTATGAGTTTGTATTTGAATGAAATCATAATAATATGCTTCGATTTGTTTATTTATATTTTATTTCTTATTTTATTATAAAATATTTTTTTACCTTCAGTTACGGTTGAACCCATAAACGATTGAACCAACAGCTACAACAGCTCAATGGCCGGTTCAGTTTATAAAACCGTGCATGAGACATTGACTACGGTCTAATGACGACATCGAAGCGTAGTGCTGACGTAAGACCAGTAGTGTGGTTTCTCCATAAGGACGGAGAATACGACACGCTCAAAGAGGGAAACATTTTGATTCCCTATGAGGACGCCTATAGTGAAAGCTCATGGAGGGAATGATTTGTAAACATAAGGGGTGGTGGCGGTGTGGAACTCAGAGAGAGATACAAAGGGAAACAATAATGATTTCCTTTATTACAAATTCATTAAATCTTAAACACAATTTTTTAATTAAGAAATTATCTTTATTTTAAGAAATAAATCATATAATTTAAGCATATATATAAAAGTCTAAAATAAAATAAATAAAGTTAATCAATAAAAAATAATGAACAAATTAAAAAAAATGTGTTCGAAAATCTCTAAACCCTAGCCTATATTCCTAAACTCTAAATTCTCAACAACAAACTCTGAACTTTAATCCCGAATCCAAAATTCTTAAACCCTAACTCAAATCTTATACCATAAACTCTAAATTACAAACTTAAAACAAAAATACTAAATAAACAATCTTTAACCATAAATGCTAATTCATAAATTCTAAATCATACATTACACTTTTTAATCTATCAACAATAGATACTAATTTCTTAACACTAAATTCTAAATAATATCATACACAGTAAAATATTAATAAAGATATTTTGTATCACTTTTTTAATTATAAATATTAAAACTTTAATGTTCATTGTAACTATCCTTTAAATTTAAATTTTTTTACTAAAACCTAATATTTTAAAATGTCAAATCTAATATTGTAATAAATAAACGAGTTTCTATGTTTAAGCAAAGACAATTTTATTTCAAAGGGTTTATAAAATAATTTAAAGTTAACCCATACCAAAATCTTTTTCTATTGTTTAGTACTCATAAAATCATTTATAAATGCACACCTATAATTTTTACAAATTACACTCTTTTTTTTTATATTATCATGCAAATTGAATTATGTGAATAGACTTTTGTTAACAAAAAACGACTATCACTATATTTTTTTCCCTCCTTTACCAAACCAAAAACAAGTGAATTCCATGAAACTTTCATACCAAAAAGCCCAAAATCATAATGACTTTCATTAACACATAATTCCTCATCGAATTTTTTATATAACTTCCAACACCTGCTGCAACTTCTGCGAAAAGAGTAGGACACTTCCAGATGTTGTTTGCGCATGTGAAGACATTACTACCACACGTTACCCATCGAATTGGTCCACGCCATTTTATCACCTGCTAAAAAATAATCGTTTCATCCCAGTAACAATGGCCTTATTAAGAATCAATAAAATAAACTTATTGTTTTGGATACATATGATGTTGGCCAATTTTATGGTGTTTATAAATTTTTACTTAAATTTTGTCTAACTTATTTTTTTGTAAGTTTTAATTTTTAAAAATTATTTATTTTTATATTTTTTAAATTAAATAATAATTTTTAATTTTTTTTAATAAATAGACACTACTTTTAAGTACCATAATATTTATCTATGATGTTTATATATACAATAATGCATTATATCCATGCAATAACTTTAATTAAGTCATCCAAGTAATTTGCATTTACGTGCTTCGATTAGCTTCCTCCAACTCCCAAGTTATTTGTGTTACATGTACGCCTCCCTCCCTCCTTATTAACGTAATTACATGTAAGGTTTTTTTGTTCAATGTAAACCTTTTTTAATCTGCATTGAAATTTTCTTCAACGTAATAATATAAGCTCTCGTCGTTCTTCTCTTCTCTTCTTCGTTATTTTTTCTATTGTTTGTCGTTGTTTTTTGTTTTTCTTTTCGATTTGTATTCCATTGATCTTCTTTCTATTTTTTTTCATTTTTTTTATCTGCATAAAATTTATTTTCTTCATTTTCAAATTTTAATAACGTATCACACTACTAAAAAAATTAGTTATTATAGACAGATATTTCTAACAAATTTTATCCCACAGAAATACAGACAAAATTTTAGAGAGATTTTTTGTCAGAAAACAAAAAAAATGAATTAGCATAAATTACAGACGGAAAAGAAAATCCGTCGATAATTTCGTCGGAAAAATTAATTTTTTTCGTGAAAAATAATTATAGACAAATTTGCTGTCTGTAATTAAATAGACAAAACGATGCGTTTTATTAAATTATTACAGATAGAAAATCCGTCTGTAATTTAAAAATTTCCCTCGAAAATATTGAGTTAACCTAATTCACATCCTATCCTCTCGATGCATTCACACTCCACACTCTCCTTCATAGGAGCTACTTCCTATCCTCTCAGAACCCATCCTCTCAGATCCTATCCTCTCAGAGCTTCTTCCTCTCTCCGTCCACGTTCTCTCCATCACAGGAGCTTCTTTCACCGCCGCCGCTCTCTCCATCGCTCCATCCACGATCTCATCACTGACAACAACTGCCATTTGCTGGTCATCCTCATCCACCGGTTCAGGTATGATTTTGCATGGCTTTCAATTTTTTAATTCTTCTCATCTGAAATCATAGTTTCTGTGCTGTTTAGGTATGGCTTCAGGAATCGAAACCATTACACACTAACAAACCAACAAACCCTAACAACAATTATCAATCTTACTCTCACTTTGTAAACTTGTCTGTCTCTTCGAACCCTAGTTTTTCTTTCAAGACGACTTATGTATTTATTTATTTATTCACTCCCTATTTCAATTTAATTTTGAATGATTTTTGTCTTCAGGAAGTGCAGCGATTAGAATCTTCTCTGGTTAGATTTTCATTGTGGTGTATAAATGGTAGATGATGAAATTTGTACATTTGAGGGCTGATATTTAGTCAAGTGAAAAAAAAATGAATTACTTATTTTACTTCTTTCTTACACAGTTTGCTTTGCTTTGCAGGCTACATAATTCATTGCAGATATTAGAGGGTGAAACCATGTCATTGTTTTCTTCTTCCATTGTCTATTTTGTGCTCCTGCTCTCTATTATCATTCATAGCCATAGAGTTCACTCATTTTCTAGGTACCGACATGCCTTACCAGTTACTACTTTCACATTCCCATTACCATTCCACTATTTGCTTTTCTGCTACACTTGTGACCTATATTGTTATCTTCTTTGGAATGGTTTAGTATATGATTACATTTCTTTTATATTATTGATATTTTGTCCTTGTGTCTATAGAAATATGAGTTCTTGACACTGCAAGTGACAACTCAGAAGCAATGAACTAAAAGCAAGTAGCAAAGTTTTGCAGGGAGAAACTCCACAATTTCCAGAGCTGATGGTTTAGGCAACAGCTACATAAAAGGGCATCTTTTGGAGGAGTTCACTTTTCCTAAAAAATCAGCTCCCTTTAACAGCTGCCATGCTTCCACCATTGTTGAGGTACAAAATTACATCACTTTTTCTTTTTCTTTTCCTTCCAAAAAAGTTGAAGTTTTTGTCATGATGAGAAGCATATTACATTGATGTCTATTTTGAATTCCACTAGGTTAGGAAGGGTCTTTTTTGGTTGCATATTATGGGGGAACATCTGAGGGGGCGCCTGATGTCAAAATATGGCTGCAAACTTACAAGGTAATGATGTAAATAGTTAAAACTTAAAGGTTGCATAAATTGCTACTCTGACACCTAGCTTTTCAATTCATAAGAGACTGGGATTTCTAATGCAATCATAGTAACTTTGAATTTGAAACTTTGGTGAGAGATGTTACTTTCCTCTAAACTATTGGCTGCTTATTTGACTTGATTTGGCAGAATGGCAAATGGAAATCACCTTTAATTGCTGATGAAGAACCAAATGTTCCTATGTGGAACCCTGTGTTGTTCAAAACTCCTTCAAATGTGTTACTGCTGTTTTATAGAATAGGCCTTGATGTTCAAAAATAATGTTTCTAACTCTCACAATCTCCTTATGAAGTTTTGCATATTTTTAGCAAGCTGCTCTAGTTATCATTGTGACACTAACCTAGGTTCTCAGATAGAGGTTCAAATTTTTATTCTACTTTTTGTTGGTTCATTTTTTTGAAATTTGGTGAAGAAAAACATAAATGGATTTGATAAGCTTCAACCTGTGATAAAGGGCTTTTAGTTTCCAATTTTCAGGTTAATGTTGAGCATCATAGTCAGCCCTTAACATGATTTTGATATCTGCAGGAAAGAGCAACTCAACAGGTATTGTCATTGTAGTGATTTAATACTTGATTAACTACGAATATGTCATCAATGGTCATGTTTGAATCTAACCATTATTTCTTTAAAAGGGAAGAAGCGCTGAAAAAAAGGCGCTCGCAGTAACGAAGTCGAGTTAATAATTCATTTATTTCTTTAATTAAGTGTCGAAATTCAAATTTTAGTTTTGTATAATTTAAATTTGAAACAGAATTTTTTGTCTGAATATATTGTCAGGACATGCATTTATCACAAGAAAACTCAGCGCGGATCTTCAACATTCATGGAAAAGAAGATACCTTTTACAGGAATATTAAGCAATAAGGCTGAACAAAATCCAGGTTTCCATTCAATTAAACTACTTTGAATGCTGCTCCCTTTGTGTCTTTCTGTTCTTCTACCTATAGAGTTAACCATCTCGTTTGACTTCTTATTCATTTGTGATTGTAGATTTTTTCAACTCGAACAGAGTGAAAATTTGTTATTGCGATGGTGCCTCTTTTGCTAGGGACAGTGAACATAAGGTAGAGTTTGAATCTCAGAGATAACACATTGGTAACGACATTCATAGAATAAGGGTTACCACACAAAACTAAGTGAATGTTGTCTACTGAGATAGGCTGCACGTCTACAATTCCGAGGACAGCGCATTTGGATGGCTGCAATGGAGGATCTGATGTCGAAAGGAATGCATTTTGTCAAAAGTGAAGTGTCTCAGTGATGCTGGGCTATTTCTTGATGCGTAAGTTGCTAACTGTGGTATTTCATACAATCAATGCCAATTTCCATCTGTGACTACACCATTTTGGACATTTTCTCAAATTAACTACTTACTTGTTTCTCCCTCTCAACTTAAAATATTTTCAGGCCTGGTGTGTGGGGAAATGAAGGTGTGGTCAAGTGCAGTAATCCAGATTCTTGTAAACTCGTAAAACTCATTTGAGATGAACCAACAAGTTCAAGCTGAAGTAGCAATGCTTTCTGAAACGGTATAAATCTTTTATTTAGTACACTTTCTCTAACATAAAAGTGAAAGTGCATAAACTGTTTTCTTTTATGTAATGGCTACAGAATTCTATTTCCAGGGTTTGGGAATCTAAGTTCATTTACCACTTATTGATGGTTGTGATATATTGTGTTCCATGGAAGAGTCATACACCACCGGCCTCCCCACCAGCCATTTGGCCGGTTCTGTTATGGTGAGTCATCCTTCTCCTCTTCCTAGCAGTTGAAGTGGTTTTATATAATTTGGAATTAAATTTTATTAAGTTATTTGAAGCCAATGAACTTTTCTGATCTAATTAGTAATGAACTATTCCTGTTTGAGAATCAGGCTGTCACAACTAGAGAAAAGAGTACTACGAAACAAGATGGTATGTAACTATAGTTCTAATTTTTTTAAATTTTTTCAATTGGAGCTGTGTATTATTGTAATGCCTTGCGTTGAAGCTTGGTTCCCCTGATAACGGATGCAGCCCCTTTGGCAAATTTGAATTTTGTCGACGGATGGATTATATCTAGTATCTAGTTGTAGAAAAGAGAACTTTGAAATTTGAATACAGTAGCAACCTTTTCGTGAATCGGAAAATTAAGTTGAAGCCCTTTTTCTTTTTAATCTTTGTTACCAGTATCTGATTGGTATATTCTATTTTATTTTATTACTAGACCAATTCAAATTTGGTTCCAGTACTTTCTAAGCCACTTTGTGTTTTCTATTGTTATTATCATTTTATTTTAATAAATTTGCTATTTCCATTTTGTTTTATTGATTATATATTAATTGTACCAACTACCATGTTCATTTCACATGGCAGAGTGAATTAGGCATAGTAAATGTTTTCATACGATGGACCAGTAAAGTAAACTTCTGATCTTTGGTCCATAAGATCTTATTTTTGTTCATAAACAATACAAAACATGATTTCATTACACCATATATGTAACATGTTATTTTTATTATTATGATTGTTATAGCAGAGACGTGCATAGTTGAAGAACCTCAAAAAAAATTGGTCATGTCAGCATCTGAGAAACCATCATCATCTTCTTCAGTGACGAGTACTGTAGCATTAGCAAGAGATATTGATCCACTATTGAAGGATTTGAACGAAAAGAAGCAGAGTTTCAAGCGCAACGTGGTGTCTTTGGCTGCAGAGTTGAAGGATATTCAAAACCGTCTTGCTTCACAGGAACAATCTTATGCCAAAGAAACCTTAACAAGAAAGGTACAAGGTTATGAACTTAAGATTCTTTTATTTTCAATTTTTGAGTTGCTACCTTCTGTGTCCTTTTTGTTGCAATTAAAAAAAACCCCAAAAAATTGGGTTTACTTTTTTGCCATACTTGGTGAAAATTTTTCAAATTTTGATATCAATCATTTCTACTTTTTGAGTTGTGGGGTCATTTTTTTTAATGGAATTTTTCTTTAATCATGCAGGAAGCAGAGACTAAAGCCAAGAGCATGGAGTTTGAAATTGGAAGATTGCAAAAGAAATTGGAAGAAAGGAACGAGCATCTTCCAATTGCATTAAGAGATATAAAGCAACACGACATTACTCAAAGCATGTGCGGGATACTGGTTGATTGGATTGTAGAGATTTGCATAATGTAATTTTTCTCATATAAGAAATGTTATGAATTATAGTTGATAAATTTAGTATGGTTGAACAATACACTGAGGATTATAGTTAATATATCAATACATTTTGTCTATGTTTTGAATTATATTGACTTGCTTGATAAATACGATGAATTTGTTTATTTTTTGAAATATTATAATTATTTGAATACAAATTAGATAAAAGTTTGTATTAAATTTATAATTATTTTGTATGAAAATAAGTTTATTTTGTAATTGAAAAAATAAAAAAATTCTATTTTATCTTACTGACGAATTTACAGAGGAATTTTCTGTCTATAATCAGAGTGTCAGATGATTTTCCAAGGTTCAAATTATAGACGGAAAATCTGTCGAAAAATTCGTCTATAATTACAGACAGAAAATCTGTCAAAAAATTTGTCTGTAATTACAGATGGAAAATTTGTCTGTAATTACAGACGAAAAATTCGTCTGTAATTTACAGACAGAAAATCTGTCGGAAAATTCGTCTGTAATTATAGACGGAAAATCCATCGAAAAGTTTGTCACCTTCGGGAAATGGATGGAGAATTTACAGAGGAAAAATCCGTTGGTAACTGGTAAAAATCCGTCGGTAATTTTCCGACGAAAAAAATCCGTCGGTAAATAATTTTCGACGAGGCTTTTACAGAGGGACAAAATCCGTCGGTAATAAAAAATCTGTCTGTAATAAGGACTAAATCTGTCTGTATTAATCCATTTTCTAGTTGTGTCAAAACAATGAATGATTCAACTTCAAATCAGTTGAAATGAAAGCGATTTGGATTATTCTTCTGAATCAAATAAAGCGGACGAGGTTTTAATTATTCAATTTTAAATTGAACTGAATGGAATGCAATTGCTAAATTCTAGACTCAGGTGTTTTGAATTGAATTGAATTGAATGGAATGCAATCTCTGAATTCTAGACGCAGGTCTTTCAAATTTGATTTTATATATACAATGTTCGGTTCATTCAGTATTGTACATGAGTTTCATTTAGAGAGTATTTCTCGGTTCATTCTAGACGTAGGTGTTCTGAATTTTAATTTATATAATGGACAATGTTTGATTTATTTAGTATTACACAATGGTTTCGTTTTGATTATATTTTCAGTTCACCCTGGAGGCAGGTGTTTGAATTTAAATTTATATGATGGAAAATATTCGGTTCATTTGGTATTATATAATGGTTTGCTTTAATAACATTTTCGGTTCATTTTGCAATCCATGTGTGTTGTAGATGAACAATTTGTCTCAAAGGTTGGGATGACTTTCAAGACACTGGAAGAAGTTGATAAAATAATATTTTGTTTTTTGCAGTTGAATCTTTTAGATGGTGGATTAATGATTCAGTCAAGTTCTAGCCTTTATAATGCATATGATATGATTTCGAAGAGGATTATAGGAGTTTTAGTTTTTATTAACATAAATTTTCATTCTTGTATGAACAAAATTTGGTTCATTGAAGTTATAGAAGGGTTAATTTTTTATTGATGTTATTCTTTATTAAATAGTCATTTTTTGTTTTTTAAATTAGCTTTCTGCAATTGTGTTATGTCAAAAGAGTTTAGATATTTCTGAAAGTGAATAGATATATACACTTTTTTCGAATCATTCAGTGTATTAATTTCGGTTCGTTCATTTGTGTTTTTAGGACTCTTGATGTTTGATAAATATACTGAATCCATTCACTGTGAACCTAAAAAAAACAGCAACATAGACAGTTCCAACAGATATATACATTAATATTAGATTTCGATTAGCATTCACATATGTACATTAACATTAGATTTTCATTAACATTTACGTTAATATTCACATATATACATTAAAGAAGAAGTGTTTGTTTTTTTTAAACAAGTCAAACAAATTAGTGTTTTAATTACAACGAGTCAACATTATAGTGCGGATTCTCCTTTTTTTGCCACCATCATCTTTTTTATTTTTGCTGTAAGGATACAAAAATTGGTTATACTTTACTCAATACAAACACAAGTATGCACATTTGAATAAGGTGAACCTAACTCAGATTCCAGTGAACGGAATTTTATTCATATTTGAATAAAAGTTGATAAATAATATTCTATCAGCAAGAAAAGTACATTTTAAATTATTTTTGCATGCAAATGATCTCAAGTGAACACTTAACAATCAAGTGAATGTAAATAATCAACTCCAATAAATCAAATTTTATGCACGTTTGAATAAAACGTGATAGACATTTAATCATTAAGAGAAAATATTTCTGCATGCAAATGAACTCAAGTGAACACTTAACAATCAAGTGAATGTAAATCACCAATTCCAATGAATCGAATTCTATTCATGTTTGAATAAAATGTGATAAATATTCAATCAGTAAGGAAAATATTTCTGCATGCAAATGAACTCAATTAAAGTAAATGATGAACCGAATTATATATCAAAACCAATATAAAATATTAGAACCACATTTTCATTCGTATGGCTTAGTTACGGAAAAAAAAAAAGGATCAGAATAAGTCGATCTACTAAACAAAGCAACTCAATCCACTAAACCTTAAATCGAACTAGGAGAAACGCAAGATATGCGAGAAATTAAATTAACATTATAATAATAGTATTTCTCATACCTTGTGAAATATGCATTCTTGTTTTTGTTTGTTTTTTCTTTTTCCTTTCGGAAGCTTCACGTGATTCTTCGATAGCAGCAGTTTTCATAAAGACGAACGTGGTTTGAGAGATTTTGAAATTTTTCAATAGCGGTTTCGAGTGTAAAGAATGAACGTTATTTCATATTCAAGCATGAATGGTAACGTTTTTGGGGGGGGGGGGGGTTCGCGGGTGTATATACGTTTCATTTAATGAGATCGATTTTATTTTTGTTTTGAGTCTGTTTGAATGGACTTGAATAAAAAATTACTTAGATGTGTAGTCCAATTGTTTTATATATATATATATAGGCATTTAAAAACCAACAAAACTTACTGTTTTGGATATATATGATGTTTATAAATCAAATGGTTAATTTGTATTATTCAAAAAGTTAGAATTTTATTATTTTGATAATATTAAGTAAACTGTCTTTTTATATGGTACTCTTAATGTATCTTTAAGATATTTGTTAAAAAAATTAAATATTTTATAATTCATTGCACGGTAAACAAAAAATATTTAAAAATATATATTTTTTAACAAAAAAAATACTTAAAAAGGATTTAATTATAAAGTTTTAATTTAAGATAGAGATTTTTTTTTGTTTTCACAGAATTCCTTAACCCAATAGACCAAGGACTAATGCTTCACAGATTAGAGCTTCATTTAAGAGTTTATTGTTAACTTTGCTACATGCACAAAACAAAATTCGAATTCCCAACACTTGTTTACACAAACTAACCACTAGACCAACCTAATAAAAAAATTAAAAATATTTTCTGTATATTAAAATTAATCACTAATATTTATATATAAATACATATATAATTTCATTTATTTTTAATGTGTATTTATATTTTATATCTGTGTAATCCGAACAAGAAGGGAGATTTGTTTGATCATACATTATTGTAGGGATAAGCATCTGTTAATCCTAATTCAGTCTCTCAAGAATTGCATCCATATGTTCTTCAGAGGTGACAGAGCTACCAAGGATAGTAAGAGTATCTGCAACTTATTTAATCTTGGAGATATTTTCTTATGCAATTAATCCCTGTTTCCCTCAAGTGCTGTTCGGATCTGAACCTATGCTCTTGATACTATAAAGTGATATTGAAGAATATGCAGTGTGTGTAAGAAATAAGTGAAGGCTTAGAGAGAAAGAACTATTTAATCACATATTAGTAAAAGAAGGAAATGGAAATTTTGTTATTGACCATAGGAGAGTTTAGCCTTATAAAGAGCTTACATAGGTTACTCACAATATTAGAATGAAAACAGAATCAAACAGAATTACTAACAGAATTACCTAACAAACGACCAAGGCTAACTACATGTAACTAATAATCCTAACTGCTAATTACATTGTTGTCTTTATGCATATCTTTGACAATAATGGGAATCAAACAGAAATGATTTCTTTTTCTTGTGGTGATCCCAAACAACTCAGTCATATCAAGTTCATCATTCTTGATTCCATCGGGAAGCTTCCAATCAAAATGGAAAAGAAATTGAGCAAGTGGTAATTCCATGTTTGGTGAAGCAAATGCAATCCCGGGACACATTCTTCTTCCACCACCAAATGGAATAAATTCAAAGTTTGTGCCTCTATTATCAATTAAATAATCATCAACAAACCTCTCAGGCTTAAAATCCATGGCATCAACCCAATACCTTGGATCTCTTCCAATTGCCCAAGCATTGATAATAATTCTAGAATTGGCTGGAATTTGATACCCTTTGATTTGGCATGGTTCTTTGTTCTCTCTTTGAATCAGCAATGGCGCAGGTGGATGTAACCTTAAGGTTTCCTTGATGACACACTTAAGGTATGTCAATTGGTACAATTCTGATTCATCCACATACCCTTTGTTACCATAAACACTTCTAACTTCAGATTGTGCTCTTTCCATCACTTTTGGTTTCTTTATTATTTCAGCCATTGCCCATTCCACAACTGATGAGGATGTTTCTCCACCACCAAGAAATATGTTTCTCCACTTCTAGTGGCAGTTTCGTCTGCACTTCCTTCAGATAGCGGCAGTTTCGTCTGCGCTTCCTTCAGACAAGTGGCAGTTCTGTCTGCGCTTCCTTCAAACTAGCGGCAGTTCCATCTGTGCTTCCTTCAGACAAGCAGTTTCATCTGCGCTTCCTTCCGGCAGTTCCATCTGCACCCGTATTATTCGTTTTTGCAATTTTTTTCTCTTTATTTTGCTGTTTTAAATTAGTTTCATCACTTGAGTTTGAGGGAGGATGTTAGAATATAATTAGGATCAATTAGGATCAATTAGTATATCTGAATATTTATTATAGAATATTACGTCTTTATTATTACGATTCTCTTAGCATCTATAAATACCCTTTTATAGTGTATCATTCCAGACAACTTGAATATACTCAATAATATACCATCCTTTCTCCAGTTTAATCTCTGTTTCTAACATGGACAAAATTAACTCTATTCCATTGACATTTTTCAGACTATAGAATAAATAAAACTAAGTTACTACAAAGAATTATTCAATTTCTCCCATAGAGCAGTACATTCTGTTCTGTTCTGTCTCTAACTCTCTTTATACTTTAGATATGTAAAATTTGTAGCTCCTATTTCTGTTATACTCATGCAACAGGAGAAAAGAGTGGCATCATTACATAAGGTAGAATCTTGTTCTTCTCTTTTGATTACATAAAAAGCTCTGTTTCCTCCCTTATAAGCATTTTCAGTGAATTACATTGAGATAACCGGGATAAGGCTTGTAACATGAATAATTGGGCATGGAAATCAACTGCATATTTACCCTCTTAAACTTTGCCCAAGCTAAAGGTAGGAGTATTTTTCTTGACTCCCTATAAAGTATGCACAAAATGAAAAAAATATCAGATATTTGCTAAAATGTAATAATAACAATATTGTAAATGAAGCAAGTTGTACATTTTCATGTATCATTAAATCAGTTAATTTTTCAATCATAGAGTGAGTGTCTGTTTGCTCTTTTTAATTTTTATCCTAATCTGGATGTGTTCTATCTTATAGTAGCAAAATAGTTGCTAAGCATACAAGTAATAAGTTAGAACTAATTGCACTAAACTTGAGGACCTTAAAACTTTGCACTGGCTTATGTTATGCAGTTTCTAATAAAAAGGCATCAATCTTCTTTTTAAAACAAAAAGAAAACATGAAAATAAGAAACTAAAGATCTTAATGACCAAAACATAATTAATGATAGAAAAGGAAGGTATTTTTTGTAATTACATCTTAATAGGATTTGATCAGTGAGTGAGAAAGCATATACAATAAAGTATGAAGTAGTTGAATTATAGAACTATTTACTTGAAGAAAAAGTTGCAGTGGTTGATAATACAACGGTTTTTTCATCTTTTTTTCTTCTTTTTCGTATGGACGAGCTCGAAACATAGCTATTATGTGAGTGCAACGACAACCCACCATCGAGTCCTCCACTTCCGCTTTCCATCATGGTGCCGAAATTGATTTTTTCCTCCCTCAATAGCTGCTGGATCTACAACAACACTCAAGCAATGCATCATATTCATGGGAAGATGGGAATTAGGGTTTATTTAATTGAGATTTAGGAACTAAATTGATACATTTTGCTAAACATATCTCATCAGCAACACACACGGCATGTCAGGTGCAATTCATATTGCCACTTCACGTTTCAGGTCAGCAGATTGTTAACCGTAGCATGAAGAAGTTAACGGAAGGATGAACGTGATTTTAAAAAAATTATTCAGGGACTAATCTGATTAAAAAAATCATTTAGGAACGAAAATAGAAATTGCATGATCTTTCAGGAACGATTTTGGGTATTAACTCAATAATGTAATAACAATGGATTCATAAGTTATTAGAATTGAAATTTAATAAGCTTAACTCCACTTGAATTCGAAACTATAATTTATGAAACGAGAGATGCTTTATACCTATGAACTATTTATAAACTTTATTTTTGAGAGATATATAGAACTTGTAATAGAAATAGATAAATGATAAAAAAAAGTTGAATAAAATATAATATATAAAATCACTTTTTTAATTTTCTTACGCAGGAGATAATTTATAGGTGAAAACTTAGTCGCTAAATAATAGTTTAACTAAATAATAATTTAGTTAAACTTGTCAAAGTATTTAACAACTATTAACTATCAACTTCACATGAAATTAACAATACTTGAATTTCATCTAATTTATATTAATTGTTAAGGTTGATGATGAATAATGGGAATCAAGCAAAGATCATTTCTTCTTCTTATACTCATCCCAAACAACTCAGTCATATCAAGTTCCTCATTCTTGATTCCATTGGGAAGCTTCCAATCAAAATGGTAAAGAAATTGAGCAAGTGGCAACTCCATGTTTGGTGAAGCAAATGCAATCCCGGGACACATTCTTCTTCCACCACCAAATGGAATAAACTCAAAGTTTGTGCCTCTATTATCAATTGAATAATCATCAACAAATCTCTCAGGCTTAAATTCCATGGCATCAATCCAATACCTAGGATCTCTTCCAATTGCCCAAACATTGATAATAATTCTTGAATTGGATGGAATTTGATACCCTTTGATTTGGCATGATTCTCTGTTCTCTCTCGGAAGTAACAAAGGCACGGATGGATGTAACCTTAAGGTTTCTTTGATGATAGACTTAAGGTAAGTTAATTGGTGCAATTCTGATTCATCCACATACCCTTTGCTACCATAAACCCTTCTAACTTCAGATTGTGCTCTTTCCATCACTTTTGGATTCTTTATCAATTCAGACATTGCCCATTCCACAACTGCTGAGGATGTTTCTCCACCAGCAGTAAATATGTCCTGCAAATGGATTAAATTATGAATTTATAATAAAGGTTTTGTTAAATTAATATGCATATATATTTACACTTGATGAACACGTGACCTGTTTAGGTTCACAAAAACAATTAAACTGATAGTAATTGTCTTTATTAGACCAACCTGGATGATTGCTTTGATGTTGTCATCAGTCAAAGGATATTCAGAATCTTTTTGTTGAAACTTGAGAAGAACATCAACTAGATCTTCACTACCTTCTTCTTCTTCTTCAAATTTGCCATCTTTTTTATTTCTATGATCATCTATGATGTCTTGTAATACCTTATCAGTCTTTATATACAGTTCTTTAAGCTTAGCCTTGTCTCTACTCATCATTTCAAGCAGTACTCTAATTGAAGGATACAGATCAGCAATGCAATTTCCTCCTCCTATTTGAATTGCTTTCTCCATAGATGATATAAAAAATTCCTGATAGCTATATTTTTTACCTATATTGTCAAATAAAAGTCATACAATTATTAGATAACAAATATGATAGAAATATATGTAATGAGATATAAAATCTTGTAGAATTCTTATCATAAAAGTTAATTATTACGTTGATAAAATAATAATAATAATAGATGTAAAATTAAAATATTTGCACTATGTATCAAAAAAAAAATTTTTTTTTACCAAATGCTATTCTTGCCACTATTCCATAGGTCATTGATAAAATCTTGTGAGAGAGATTGAAAATGGAGCCTTGACTTTGAGATATTGCTTTGACCAACTCTGAAACCTCTGCTTCTCTTATGTGCCTAAAAGATTGAACACGCTTTGTTGTTAATAACTCCATGTTGCAGATCTTTCGTATATGCCTCCAATACTCTCCATAGGGGGCAAGAGCAATGTCTGTGCGATTGTAAGTCATGACTCTTGCAAAGAGAAGGTTTGGCCTATTACAAAAATTGAGATCTTGAGTCTTCAAAATCTCTTGTGCCATTTCAGGTGATGTAACTATGATGTGGGACACTTCTCCTAGTTGAAGGTGCATTAAGGGTCCATATTTGGATGCTAAGTTTCTTAGGCATTCATGGGGCATTGATCCTACAAGGTTGTGCATGTTTCCTATTATGGGTAGTTTTCTTGGTCCTGGGGGTAAATTGGTAATATCCTTCGAAGAACTAAATTTCTTCATGGCTATTTTCAATAGCATAAAGAGAAAGAGGAAGGTGGTGAAGATAGAGATAAGGCTCTGAAGATCCATGGTATGTGTGGCAGAATAATGTATTGATTATTGAGGAAGAAGGAACTAATAATTGGAGAGAGACACATACATGTGACTAAATAAACTATAATAACATGTATTTATAATCCATTTCTTTACTAAAATAAAATTATAGATTTATTTAGAAAATAAAATATCTCTATTTTGAGATAAATTTTGTATTTTTTAATAAAATAAATAAATTTTAAACATAAATAAAAGCAAATGTGCTTTTGATTTAATTTCTATTTTATCAATATAATGTCTTATCAAACAGTAAGAGTAATAATATTCTGGATCAATTCTTAAAAAAATTAGTCAAGGACAAATCTATTTTTATATCATATTATTTATTTTATGGAAGAATTTATCTAAATTTTTTAAAAATTATTATATATTTTATTAAATAATAATAAAAAAGGTAATTTATCTAATTTTTAATTAAAATTTAATATGAAAATTAATTTATCTAATAAAATAAAATATTAAAACTAATTTAATAATTAAAATTAAATTATCTTATTAAAAATTTTTGAAAGATCGATATAAGATATGAACAATGTTATATGGCCAATAAATATTATTATTTTTGGCTAATATTTAGCCAACAATAATTTGCACCAATATTTATATATGTTTTATTGTTTTACACACAAAAAATATATGATAATTTATATCTATATTTATCAAAATTTTACACATATAAATCAATATAATTTAAATTATAAGTCCATTTGAATTATTTTTTGGCGGCCGTTGCCAACCGTCGTAAGAACTTTGCATTTCTTAAAAGAAGAAGTATAAGGAACCAAAAGCTTATCAGCCAAAAACTAAACAAAATTACATTAATTTATATTAATAATTAATTAATTTTAAATTTTTTAAATTTAAAATTTAAAAAAATTTAAATTGATTAAGTAAACCTAATTAAAACCTATAAAAATCTTCCTCTTTTTTCTCACATTAATCTATCCACCTCCAACAATCACAAATTCGAAAAATATATAAAAGAACATCTCTTTAATATGAAAAAGAAACATTCTAATACTTAGTAGAAGAAACATCCATATATATTAATTCGTAAAGATTTTGAATTCATCCAAAAATATTTAACTGAGTTTTGGCTGATATGCTTTTGGTTCCTAGTTTTACTCTTTTTAAAATCATTGCATGCATAGCGGTAGTTTTGTACTGTCGCCACGACGCCACTTGCTATGTGTCTTGTGCGATAGTTATCCTAACGGTTATACACAAAACTACCACCGTTTCTATTGTCGATGGTTTATCTATTTGCGTTTTTCGAACCACAACGGTTGGCATCTAACAACGGTTTAAACCATCGTGACTCGAACCGAGAACCACCATCGCTTGCAATTTTTGCTCTAGTGTTCGTTGATCATAAGTTATTAGAATTGAAATTTAATAAGCTTAACTCCACTTCGAAACTAATTTATGAAAAGTGACTTGCTACACATTTAAGTATTTTTTTCATCCAAGTTCATTCAAATAGGCGCAACACTAATAAAAACCACTCTCGTTAAAAGAACGTGATCACACGCACATTTCATAACGCAACTCTTCGTCTTCGTCTTTGTCTTCTCCTTTTCCGTTTCCTCCTTCTCCTCTTCCTCCTCCTCTTTTTTTTTTTCAAATTTGCGCACGTAGGTTATTCTTCTGATTCTTCTTCTTTTTTGCGCACGCAGATTCTTCTTTCGTTATAGTCATCACCAACAACACCAACATTTTGCTCGGTTAAGTGGAATTATTCATTTTGATTCACTTGATTGTTAATGTGTTCAGTTAAGTCCTTGTGCATGCAGAAATATTTTTTTTTTTTTACAGATTGAATATTTATCACGTTTTATTTAGCACATGATTGGTGTTCGGTTCACCTGATTGTTATGTGTTCAGTTGACTTCTTTTGCATGGAAAAATGCTATTCTTGATGATTTAATGTTTATGACGTTTTATTCAGCGCATGAATGTTGCTTGGTTTAGTGGAGTTGCTCATTTTGATTCACTTAATTGTTAGTGTGTTCAGTTGAGTCCTTGTGCATGTAGAAATATTTTTCTTAATGATTAAATGTTTATCACGTTTTATTCAGAACGTCAATAATGTTGGTTCAGTGGAGTTGCTCATTTTGATTCACTTGATTGTTAGTGTGTTCAGTTGAATCATTGTGCATGCAGAAATATTTTTCTTGCTGATTGAATGTTTATCATGTTTTATTCAGCACATGATTGGTATTCGGTTTAGTGGTGTTGGTCATTTCGGTTTACCTGATTGTTATGTATTCAGTTGACTTTTTTTGCATGAAAAAATGCTATTCTTGATGATTTAATATTTATGACGTTTTATTCAGCACATGAATGTTGCTCGGTTAAGTGGAGTTGCTCATTTTGATTCATTTGATTGTTAATGTGTTCAATTGAGTCCTTGTGCATGTAGAAATATTTTTCTTGATGATTAAATATTTATCACATTTTATTCAGAATATCAATAGTGTTGATTCAGTGGAGTTGCTCATTTTGATTCACTTGATTGTTAGTGTGTTCAGTTGAGTCCTTGTATATGCAGAAATATTTTTCCTGCTGATTGAATGTTTATCACGTTTTATTCAGCACATGATTGGTGTTCGGTTCAGGGGTGTTGGTCATTTCGGTTAATTTCTATTCTACACAATTTAAAACTCTTCCTCCTCACCTTCCACTGCTTCTTCACCAGGGAGAAAAGGAGAAAAAGACAAGAAAATACAGCAACAACAACAACAAAAGAATGACGAAAACACGTGAAGAAGAAGGAATGCGAAAAAGAAGGAGGAAAATGAGGAGGAGGATGAAGACAAAGAAGAAGACGCTCCGTGCGTAAACGAGCGTGAGAAGAAGAAGAAAAAGAAGCGCGTGACCTAAAATTGCTTGGATGAACTTGGATGCCAAAATTGTTTGGATGTGGAGAATATCTCAAAAATAAGATGCTTTATACCTATGAACTATTTATAAATTTTATTTTTGAGAGATATATAGAACTTGTAATAAAAATAGACAAATGATAAAAAAGAGGGTGAATAAAATATAGAGTTTTGCTACACATCCAAGCAATTTTACATGTAAGTTCATTCAAGTCATTTAGTTTACGCTGTGAGACTTTGTCTCCTCCTCCTCCTCCTCCTCCTCCTCCTCCTCCTCCTCCTCCTCCTTCATCATCACCACCAATATACCACCACATTCATCTCCTCCTCCTCCTTCTCCTCTTCCTCCTGCTTCTTTTTTATTTGAATTTCTTTGATCTCCTCCTTCCTTTTCTTTTTCCTCCTCCATCATCATTATTATCATCACCAATAACACCAACATTTTGCTAACATTTTTATGGATTCTGATTCTCTGTGGTGATTGAATGAACCGAAAATATTATCAAAATAAAACTATCGTATAATGCCAAATGAACCAAAAATATCCATATATAAATTCAAATTCAGAAACACCAGCGTCTCAAATGAACCAAAAATATTATCAAAATGAAATCATTGTATAATACCAAATGAACCAAAAATTGTACATTATATAAATTCGAATTCAGAAACACCTGCGTCTCGAATGAACCAAAAATATTACAAAACAAAACCATTGTATAATATCAAATGAATAAAAAATTGTACGTTATATAAATTCGTTTCAAAAATACATGCATCTCGAATGTACCAAAAATTAGTTCAAAATAAAACCATTGTATAATATCAAATGAACCGAAAATTATCCATTATATAAATTTGAATTCGATAATAATGATAACGACAATACGTATTCGAAGAATACAATGATGATGATGATGATGATGATGATGATGATGATGATGATAGAGGAGATGGATGAAAAGGAAGGAGGAGACAAAATTCCAATAGGAGGAGGAAGAGGAGGTGTTGTTGGTAACGACAGTAACAAAATTGAAAAATAATAAGAAGGGGTAAGTATTGTTTTGGTCCCTAACGTTGAGGCTGAAAATCGAAACCGTCCCTCATCTAATTTTCGATTTAGAATCGTCCTTAACGTTTTTTTTTTCATATTAAAATCGTCCTTTTTATTTAAAATTTTAATTTTATTCCTAAACTACCCCCTGCTTTAAAAAAAATTATAAAATTAAAAAAATAAAACAGTGCGTGTGGGGGGAGGGGAAAGGGGGGAAGGGGAAAAGGAGGAGGGAACGAAGGGAAGGGACGCGGGGTGGGGGGAGGGGGAGGGGGAGGGGGAGGGGGAAGGGGGGAAGGGGACGGCGGCGGCGTTGGTGGTGGTGGTGGTGGTGGTGGTGGTGGTGGTGGTGGTGGAGGAGGTAATTGTGTTGGTAGTTGTGAGGGTATTTTTGTCCAAACAAATAAAAATGACAATTTTAATACAAAAAAACAAACGTTAAGGATGATTTTAAATCAAAAATTAGATGAGGGACGGTTTCGATTTTCAGCCTCAACGTTAGGGACCAAAACAATACTTACCCGTAATAAGAAAGAGGAGGAGGAGGAGAAGAAGAAGAAGTGCAGGGGGAGGAAGAAAACGGGAAGAAAAAGAATAAAAAGAAAAAGAAGAAGAAGAAGAAGCGCAAAGAGGGAAACAAGAAAACGGAAAAAAGAAATACTTAACTCAAATCACTTGGATGAATTTGGATGTAAAATTGCTTGAATGTGTAGAATTACTCTAAAATATAATATATAAACTCACTCCTTTAATTTTCTCACGCTAGAGATAATTTATAGTTGAAAACTCAGCTGCTAAATAACAATTTAGTTAAATTTGTCAAATCATTTAACGGTTCTCAACTATCAACTTGTGAAGTTAACTGTGCACCTGAGTTTCACCTAATTTATATTAATTGTTAAGGTTGATGATGAATAACGGGGATCAGGCAGAGATCATTTCTTCTTCTTATAGTGATCCCAAACAACTCAGTCATATCAAGTTCCTCATTCTTGATTCCATTGGGAAGCTTCCAATCAAAATGGTAAAGAAGTTGAGCAAGTGGCAACTCCATGTTTGGTGTAGCAAATGCAATTCCGGGACACATTCTTCTTCCACCACCAAATGGAATAAATTCAAAGTTTGTGCCTCTACTATCAATTGAATAATTATCAACAAACCTCTCAGGCTTAAATTCCATGGCATCAACCCAATACGTTGGATCTCTTCCAATTGCCCAAGCATTGATAATAATTCTAGAATTGGCTGGAATTTGATACCCTTTGATTTGGCATGGTACTTTGTTCTCTCTAGGAACTAACAATGGCAAAGATGGATGTAACCTTAAGGTTTCTTTGATGATAGACTTAAGGTATATCAATTGGTCCAATTCTGATTCATTCACATATCCTTTGCTACCATAAACTCTTCTAACTTCAGCTTGAGCAGCTTCCATCACTTTTGGTTTCTTAATCATTTCAGCCATTGCCCATTCCACAACCGCTGAGGATGTTTCTCCACCACCAGCAAATATGTCCTGCAAATGGATTAATTAATTATAAATTTATAATAAAAGTTTTGTTAAATAATTAATATGCTTATATATTTCACTTGATGAATTTAACCAAATATTATCTAAAAGTAAGTAGTAACATCTAGCTTTAGACCAATATACATTGTAAAAATTTAAGAAATTACTTGCAAAATTTTTTGAACACGTGGCCTGTTTAGGTTCACATAAACAATTAAACTGATAATAATTGTCCTTATTAGACTAACCTGGATGACTGCTTTGATGTTGTCATCAGTCAAGGGATATTCAAAATCTTTTTGTTGAAACTTGAGAAGAATATCAACTAGATCTTCATTGCCTTCTTCTTCACATTTGTCATCTTTTCTATTTCTATGATCATCTATGATGTCTTGTAATACCTTATCAGTCTTTATATGAAGTTCTTCAAGCTTAGCTTTGTTTCTACTTATCATTTCAAGAAGTACTCTAATTGAAGGATACAGATCAGCTATGCAATTTTCTCCTCCTATTTGCAATGCTTTCTCCATAGATGATATAAAAAATTCCTGATAGCTATATTTTTTACCTATATTGTCAAATAAAAATCATACAATTATTAAATAACAAATATGATAGAAATATATTTAATGCGATACAAAATCTTGTAGAATAATAATAATAATATTTGCACTATGTATCAATTTTTTTTTTCTTACCGAATGCTATTCTAGCCGCTATTCCATAGGTCAATGAAAAAATCTTTTGAGAGAGATTAAAAATGGAGCCTTGACTTTGAGATATTGCTTTGACCAACTCTGAAACCTCTGCTTCTCTTATGTGCCTAAAAGATTGAACACGCTTTGGTGTTAATAATTCCATGGTGCATATCTTTCGTACGTGCCTCCAATAATCTCCATAGTGGCCAAAGACAATGTCTTTGCGATTGTAAGCAATGATTCTTGCAAAGAGAGGGTTTGGCCTATCACAAAAGTTGAGATCTTGAGTCTTCATAATCTCTTGTGCCATTTCAGGTGATGTAACTATTATGTGGGACACTTCTCCTAGTTTAAGGTGCATTAAGGGTCCATATTTGGATGCTAAGTTTCTTAGGCATTCATGCGGCATTGATCCAACTAAGTTGTGCATGTTTCCTATGATGGGTAGTTTTCTTGGTCCTGGGGGTAAATTGGTAATATCGTTGGAAGAACTAAATTTCTTGATGGTTGATTTCACTAGCATTAAGAGAAAGAGGAAGGTGGTGAAGATGGAGATAAGGCTCTGAAAATCCATGGAGATAAGGCTCTGATAATGTGTAGTTTGAGGAAGAAGGAACTAATAATTGGAGAGAGACACATACATACATGTGACTAAATAAACTATAATAACATGTATATATAATCCATTTCTTTACTAAAATAAAAATATAGATTTATTTAGAAAATAAAATATCTCTATTTTGAGATAAATTTTGTACTTTTTAATAAAATAAATAAATTTTAAACATAAATAAAAGAAAATATGCTTTTGATTTAATTTCTATTTTATCAATATAATGTCTCATCAAACACTAAGAGCCATAATATTCTAGATCAATTCTTAAAAATTTTTAGTCAAATATTTTAATTTTTAATAAATTTTAATTATTAAATTAATTTTTAAATTTTTATTTTATTTGACGAATCAATTTCATATCATATTATTTATTTTATGGAAGAATTTATCTGAAAATTTTAAAAATTATTATATATTTTATTAAATAACAATCACAATTAATTTATCAAATTTATATATAAAATTTAATGTGAAAATTAACTTATCTAATAAAATAAAATATTAAAAACTAATTTAATAATTAAAATTAAATTATCTTACTAAAAATTTTTGAAAGATCGATTTAATTAAAATATGAACAATGTTATATGACCAACATAATATTATTATTTTTTTCCAATATACATTTAGCTAACAATAATTTGCAACCATATTTACGTACATTTTGTACACAAAAAACATATAATTTATATACATAAATTAATACAATTTACACTCATTTTTCAAAATTTATACACATAAGTTAATAAAATTTATTTATTAAAGATAATTTAATATTTGTACTAATTAAATAATAAACCAAAATATTAAAAATTATTATCCCCAAAAATTTCTCCTAAAATATTACTCACCCACTATTATGAAAACCAAACAGTAATAACAGATTGATATCTCAATATATATAAGGTACAGAAAATAATATATAGCGAAGCCTGAATCAGAGGAAGTGGACGGACACCAAAAAAAAATCAGAGGAAATGGACAAATTAAAGATGATCACTACTCAGAGGTCCATATAAAATTTGGAGTTTTCTATATATATATATCACTTAGGTGTACGAGCGATAAATAATGTGTGGTACAGCTTCAGCTATAAGAGTGATATTTTAGGTTCAAACTCAATGTTTATATCATTTAAGGCTTTTTTTTTTTACATATATAAATTAAAGAAAAATTAATATTGTATGATCCACCTAAACGAAAATAAAATATTTATATAACAATAAAATTAATAATGTGTTTGTTGACTATATATTTCACTTTACATTAATGTAATAACAATGGGTTCATAAGTTATTAGAATTGAACTTTAATAAGCTTAACTCCATTTTGAAACTAATTTATGAAATGAGAGATGTTCTATATCTGTAAACTATTTATAAACTTTATTTTTAAGTTGTATAGAACTAACTGTAATAGAAATAGATAAATGATAAAAAAAATGAAGAAAATATAATATATAAAATCACTCATTTAATTTTCTCACGTTGCGGATCATTTATAGGTGAAAATTCATATGTGAAGTTAATAGTTAAGAGTTATTAAATGACAATTTAATCAAACTTATCAAATAATTATTTAATGATTTTTAACTATCAACTTTACGTGAAATTAACTGTACCTAAATTTTTATCTAATTTATATTAAAGTTTAATTACTCTGTTAGTCCCTATAGTTTTGCGAAATTTTTAATTAGGTTTTTATACTTTTTTTCTTTTTCAATTGAGTCTTTGTACCAATTTTTTTTAATTAGATCCCTACACTTTTTTTTTCTTTTATTTGGGTTTTTATACTATTTTTTTTAATTTGGTCTCTATAAAATTAAGCTAATTACTATCAAGAGGGACCTAATTAAAAAAAATTAGTACAGAGACTCAATTAAAAAAAAAGTATAAAGACTTAATAATTAAAAATTTCGTGAAATTATAGAAATCAACAGAGTAACTAAACCTTATATTAATTGTTAGGATTGATGATGAATAATGGGAATCAAGCAGAGATCATTTCTTCTTCTTATAGTGATCCCAAACAACTCACTCATATCAAGCTCTTCATTCTTGATTCCATTGGGAAGCTTCCAATCAAAATGATAAAGCAATTGAGCAAGTGGCAATTCCATGTTTGGTGTAGCAAATGCAATCCCGGGACACATTCTTCTTCCACCACCAAATGGAATAAACTCAAAGCTTGTGCCTCTATTATCAATTGAATAATTATCAACAAATCTCTCTGGCTTAAATTCCATGGCATCAACCCAATACCTTGGATCTCTTCCAATTGCCCAAGCATTGATAACAATTCTAGAATTGGCTGGAATTTGATACCCTTTGATTTGGCATGGTTCTCTGTTCTCTCTTGGAAGTAACAATGGTACAGATGGATGTAACCTTAAGGTTTCTTTGATGATACACTTAAGGTATGTCAATTGGTGCAATTCTGATTCATCTACGTACCTTTTGCTACCATAAACTCTTCTAACTTCAGCTTGTGCAGCTTCCATCACTTTTGGTTTCTTTATCATTTCAGCCATTGCCCATTCCACAACCGCTGAGGATGTTTCTCCACCACCAGCAAATATGTCCTGCAAATGGATTAATTATAATAAAGGTTTTAGTAACAAACATGTTAAGGAATTAATAATCTTATTAATATATAGAAAAAAATTTACATAAAATTAAGAGAAAAGAATAAATAGGTCCCTGACCTTTTGCTTCGCAGACAATTTTGTTCTTGACCATTGAAAAATACTTTTAAATCTCTGACCTTCACAAAATTTGGACAGATCAGTCTCTGACGGAGGCATTTGGACGGATCAGTCCTGACGGAGGCGTTTAGACGGAGGGACTGATCCGTCCAAGTTTTATGAAGGTTAGAGACTTAAAAATATTTTCAATAGTCAAAGACAAAAATGTCTGCGGGCCAAAAGGTCAAAGATCTATTTGTCATTTTCTCTAAAATTAATTAATTAAAAATTCTAATGTATTTAAATTATAATATTATATATATAAGTTTCATAAAAAAAGAGCGAATCAATCCCAAATAAATGATAATAATATGTCAATAATTTCTGTTAATCTTTTATTAAAAATTGATATAAGAACTAATTTATATAATAATTTTAAATCCTAAATTTTAAGAGATGAATAATTTTTTATCATTAAGAAAATGATTGTTTAATTTACAAATGGTTAGAGAGAAGAGACAATGTTTATTTTTAATTATACTGAAATTGTTAAATCGGTGGAATTAAGCTCTTATAAGTTGTACACTTATAATAGTATATAAGTATGCAAGTTATTATGATAAGTGTTTTATTTAAAATAAATAAAAAAAATTATATGTACACATTAAAAATCGGTTATCACATATATTATTGTATTGTTTAATTTATTTTTGTCTATTTTTATTATTTTGTATATATGTAATTGTTCATACACTGGCCCAACACTAAGGCCCAGGTCCAAATACACCAAAAGGCCCAATCCAAAGATTGGCCTTCGTTATTCACCGACCTCTGTAGAAGAGGTCGGACTCAACACAGACTTCTTTCCAAAGAAGTCGGGCTCAAGAGATAGCTGGCAGATAACGCTTATTCAAATAAGTAACTGCCCCTAAAATCTCTCTAACCACTTCTAGAAGCCATATCCCAACAATCCCTAGATAAAGGGACGGTTATCCACCTAAAAAGGTGGCACTACTCCAACGGTGGTTATTGGATCACCACTATAAATACCCTGACACCCCTCAGGTATCTCTAAGTTCCAATACATTCTAAACCTGCTTTACCCCATGCTGACTTAGGCATCGGAGTGTCTTTGCAGGTACCACCCCCCATCTCTTGGAACACACAACTCGGAGGCGGCTCCCAGACGTAAACCAAGTCGGAGACCACACTCCTCCAGCGCTTGGGCCTCAAACAAGTCCAACCACCGTCCGGTTCTAGGTAAGCCCCGGAACATTGGCGCCGTTGCCGGGGACCCGGAGCTCAATCCTTGATAATGGCGGATGATCAACAAGATGGTCGGACAACCTCTCGACATGAATAAGATGAAAGCATGTTAAAAAGAAGCTGGAGTACAGCTTCTATGGATACCAGAAATCCCGTAAAAACTTCTCCCAATGGGCAGAGGATATCAAATAGGGATGACGATTCTACTTCTACAGTTAAATTGGATTAAAAGAGAAGAAAACACCGTCCCAAGGCCATTGTAGAAGGCAAACCAAAGACGAACTCGAAAGCCAATTGAATAAAAGAATTTTCAATTCAGAAAATTCAATTGGCAAAAGAAGTTACGTGGAAAAAAAAAAAAAGACGAACTTGAAAGCCAATTGAATAAAAGAATTTTCAATTCAGAAAATTCAATTGGCAAAAGAAGTTACTTGAAAAAAAAACATGAACTCGAAAGCCAATTGAATAAAAGAATTTTCAACTCAGAAAATTCAACTGGCAAAAGAAGTTACGTGAAGAAAAAAAAAAAAAAGAGGAAAAGGGAACGTGACTAATCCCAACCTCTTCGTGAAATAGGATGGACAATGACATCTGTGCCGACTTACAATCTCGGAAAAGTCCATGATACCCACTCATGGAATGGAGCAGTTGCATGTTCCAAATTCACAGGTTTTATAAATAAATAAAATATCCCATATTAGTCAGTAATTGAAGAAAGAAGGGAAAACGTTGTTGATAAAAACAATGAAACCTTTCTTTTCAACTTATGCCAAAAAGTGCAGCATCAATCCATTTGAATGCAACCCAATCCGACAATGAAGTGATGAATCCAGTTTTTTCTTCGTTGGATTCACATATCAATTACAACAGAGTAGTGAATAACACGAAAAATTCACATGGTACATCTTTCGTTGGTTGCTCACAAATTACATCACTGCCAATGAATATGGAAAGAAATATTCCTGCGGTAGAATTTGATGTTGTTTGCACACCAATAAAGATGGATGTCTTCCAGGAAGAAAACTGGAATCTGATCCAAAGAAAAAAGAAAGTCGGAGCGACAAAGGCCCAGTCTTCATTGAAGGGAATAATGGCCAGACTTTTCTTTAAAGGTCGGATGAGTTGGGAGCTCACCAAAGAAAATCCGACCTCTTTTAGAGAGCTCACAAATAAAAGTCCGACCTCTTTTAAAGGTCAGACTTTACAATAAAGTCGGATGAGTTGGGAGCTCACCAAAGAAAATCCGACCTCTTTTAGAGAGCTCATGAAGAAAAGTCCGACCTCTTTTAAAGGTCAGACTTTAAAATCCGACCTCTTTTAGAGAGCTCACAAATAAAAGTCCGACCTCTTTTAAAGGTCAGACTTTACAATAAAGTCGGATGAGTTGGGAGCTCACCAAAGAAAATCCGACATCTTTTAGAGAGCTCACAAATAAAAGTCCGACCTCTTTTAAAGGTCAGACTTTACAATAAAGTCGGATGAGTTGGGAGCTCACCAAAAAAAATCCGACCTCTTTTAGAGAGCTCATGAAGAAAAGTCCGACCTCTTTAGTATCCGACAAAGAAAAAATCCGACCTCATTTTGGAGTCTGTAAAAAATCCGACCTCTTTACGATCAACTCTACAATGAGGTCAAAAACCTCGAAGAATATCAGAAAGAGGTTCCGACTTCTTTTAAAGATCAGAGTCTACAATGAGGTCAAAAACCTCCAAGCTTAGAAAGAAAGCCCGACCTCTTTCCAAGCTTAGAAAGAAGAATCCGACCTCTTCTAAAGATCCAAGCTTATG
Source organism: Arachis stenosperma (assembly GCF_014773155.1). Taxonomy (NCBI): domain Eukaryota; kingdom Viridiplantae; phylum Streptophyta; class Magnoliopsida; order Fabales; family Fabaceae; genus Arachis; species Arachis stenosperma. The sequence continues at coordinate 1,900,113 of NC_080383.1, read as the reverse complement.
AAGATAATTTGACCTCCTCTGAGGATTCAAGTCTACAAATAAAAATCCGACTTCCTTTAAGAGCTTACAAAGAAAAGTCCGACTTCTTTCTTAAAACCAAAATCGGACGAAGAAAGGCCAACACCAAAAAAAAAGATCCCGACAAAGTCACTTAAGACTTGAAAAAGAACTACTACAACATACTCGACTTACTCGAAAACAATCTACCTAGATTGTGCCATGTCTACAACAAAAGGGATACTACAGCTAAAAAGTGCACCTTACTTCCTGATGCACACCTTTTTGAAGTGACAAGATCCAAAGGGTGTAAGAAGTTATAAATACAAATCGTGGTCTAACCTCATTAAGCCACTTGTACTAAAACAAGCTGGTAAGGGGCAAACCTGAAACGAATTGCAAAAATAACTTGAGGACAGCGTGACCATAATCAAACATCAATACGAAGAGGATGTAACCCCGACCTCACAACAATTTGTTTAAAACAAATTGAAAAAAGGATGGCGATTTATAAGAATGCCTCCTCGAGTCAAGAGATAATGATCCGACCTTACTAAGTTGACACAACAAGTATAAAACAAGTTATCCGACCTCCCAAAAAGAGAGTCCAAAATAACTTGTAGAAGTCACATAGCAACAAATAGTAAGATTCAAGAATGGCATGACTGAATACTCGAGTCCGGCTTTATGAAGCTCGACTTTGAGTAGGGGCACTGGCTTATCATGAAAGCTAAGTCCAAAATTATTAAAAACTAAAGACAACATTCTACAATGATGCTAGAGCACGAAAGAAGAACGTGACCCCCTTCCAGAAGCCTGAGAGCAAACTCAGATAAGGAAAGAGTTCTTGAGACAAAGGATGGCTACGAGATTCGCCGCAAAAGACCTCATCTTGATAAGAAAAAATATCAGGCTACTGAGTTCGGGCGAATGAAAGCTGACAACAAAAAGGATAGGACCCTACAAGATTACTGAGATCTTAGGAAAAGGTTATTACAAGGTGACTGACTTAAACAGCACCGAGCTACCAAGGTCGTGGCATGAAAAGGTACTAAAAACGAACTCTACTCCTTGATGTACTCTTTTTCCAACTTCACGATTTTTTCCCAAAAATTAAAGGATTTTTTCTGAAGAAAGGTTTTTAACGAGGCATCGTAGTAGAGACTAAGGGATCATAGATAGTAAAAAAAAACCCTTAGTAGCAGTGAAAGTACCTTCGCAAATAAATAAAGATCTTTTATCTCTTATAAATTCCTTCTCGTTTTTCTCTCTTTCTACGAAACGCGCCGACTTAAGCTCGACAAAACGTGAAAATCCCATGACCGACCTAGATGGTCGTCAGGATAAAACGACGAGGTACAAGTCGGTGTAAAGAGGTTATAAAAGTCGATCGTAATAAACTCGGAAATTATCTGACTTACAAGTCGGAAAAACCGAGAAAAAAGGAAACGCATCGCAAAAATAACCTAAATCATAAGAGCTCAATAAATCAAAAAATTGAGTATAAGGAATATCAAAAAGATCAGGAAACCTATTGAAAGCACTAAGGCAAAAGGCTGACCCGAGTTGTTAAGGAAAACTTAAAGAAAGGGACAGTCAGCCAAGAAAAAGGTTTTTCAAAACAAAGATCAAAAAGGTTTTTTCTAAGATTACTGAAATCTTAGAAAAGGGCTACTACAAAGTGTCTAACTTCGAGGGTGAAAAACTACCCAGGTCGCAACACACCTCCAACATAAGGAGATAAAACAATTCCTTATGAAAATTGATTTTCTACAATTAACGCACACCAATTGAAGCTCGATAAACCGCGAAAATCACGGGCCGATCATATAGAAATCGCCTGGATGAAGCAACGAGGAACCAATTGGTGGAAAGAAGTTACATATGCGAATTGGAAAGAAAACACCTCGAAACAGCTCGGGCCAAACGGGTTGAAAAAGTTGTGTTTAGAACAAGTCGCAAAAGTAACTTAACTAAATATGCCCCTTGAGGCATAAATACGATCTAACAACTCGATCCACACGGATAACAAATGGATCGTACAAAATCTCAAGCCCACAATCTCATCTCTACAAGTTCTAAAAATAAACGACCTAGTCGTATAAAATGGAACACTTTCACAAAAACAAGTTGTTCCAAGAAAACTTGTTCTAGCATTCACAACAACATAAGGATAACTTGGATTAAACGAGTTATGCCAGTCAACCATATTTTCAACGAAATTGTGTTAAGCACAAGTCGTGTCTATCTAAAAGCAAAGCTTTAAAAGTGATTTGTATCAAAATGAATCACTTCAACCAAACGACTTGTATAGAAACGAGTTAAAAAGGAAGGATTGTAAACGTTTCTAAACAAAATCGAAACGTAAAAACTATCCTCCAAAACAACTTGGATAAAACAAGTTGTATCATACACAAGGACGACAACCTTGTAAAAACTAGAAAGGGGAGGGAATAAGCATATAATCCCTTCACCTAAGGCGTCAATTTATGCCCGACAAAGCGCAAAAATCACGAGCTGACCTTTTCAACGGTCGCTCGGATAAAGTACGAGGTATAAATTGGTGTCCAATGGTTATAATACGGCTTGATGATTTAAAACAACTCAAGCCCGTGAGTTGAACAAAATCGAGTAAAAAATAACCATATGATCTAAGTAATTTGTATTAAAATAAATTGCGCAAAACAACTTGATATATAACGAGTTGTGCTTCAAAAAAGTGACTTGTATAAAAAACAAGTCATCTAGAAAACTCAGAATGAATGAGTTCAACAAAAAAAGGCTTCATTCGAAAATCCTTTCTGCTTGATTGCTCGAGTCCGACTTCATAAAGCTCGACCTCGAGCAGGGGCATAATGGATAAAGCAACGAAGTCCGATGGTTATAAAGATGATCTGATAGTTTAAAGGGACTCAAAATAAACAATTTGTACTTGAAACAAGTTGTGAAGTCCTAAAAAAACAGCTCGAATTCAAATGAGTTGTATGAAATTAGATCAAGAAATAGCCACGTTTTAATTAAACGATTTGAAATGAAACAAATCGTAAGACCTTAAAACTACTCGCATCGAACGAGCTAGATGAGGTTATACTAAAAAATACGAGTTTTGAAATAAACGATTTGTATCAAAACAAGTCGTAAGAAATCAGAATAAGTTTCAGAAAGGTGATTTGTATTAAAACAAGTCATGCATCCTCAAAACAGCTCGAACTGAACGAGTTGTACAAAATTAGGATAAGAAATGTTTTCTGGTTAAGCACGATGTGCTAAAACCAATTATACAGAGCCTACAAGCCCGAGTTTAAATACTCGAATCCAACTCTTAAGAAAAAGAGATTGAACTCGAGTAGGGGCACTGTTCATACACTGGCCCAACACTAAGGCCCAGGTCCAAATACACCAAAAGGCCCAATCCAAAGATTGGCCTTCGTTATTCACCGACCTCTGTAGAAGAGGTCGGACTCAACACAGACTTCTTTCCAAAGAAGTCGGGCTCAAGAGATAGCTGGCAGATAACGCTTATTCAAATAAGTAACTGCCCCTAAAATCTCTCTAACCACTTCTAGAAGCCATATCCCAACAATTCCTAGATAAAGGGACGGTTATCCACCTAAAAAGGTGGCACTACTCCAACGGTGGTTATTGGATCACCACTATAAATACCCTGACACCCCTCAGGTATCTCTAAGTTCCAATACATTCTAAACCTGCTTTACCCCATGCTGACTTAGGCATCGGAGTGTCTTTGCAGGTACCACCCCCCATCTCTTGGAACACACAACTCGGAGGCGGCTCCCAGACGTAAACCAAGTCGGAGACCACACTCCTCCAGCGCTTGGGCCTCAAACAAGTCCAACCACCGTCCGGTTCTAGGTAAGCCCCGGAACAGTAATGTTGAAAAAAACAAATATTTAATAATTAATTTTTATTAAAAAATCAACTCTTTGATATTTCTCTTGTATCTCGTCAACGAAGCTACATGCCTAGCTACATAAAAATTTTAACAATATTATATCCACGTTAAAAATAAAAATAAATACGAACCACAACTTTTCACAATTAAGTCTAATTAAAGTTTTATGCATACTTAATCACTCTTATATTGTAAAAATTTAAGAAATAAATTTCTAAAAACGTGACTTGTTTGGGTTCACAAAACAATTAAAATAATAATAATTATCTATACTAGACTAACCTGGATGACTGCTTTGATATTATCATTAGTCAAAGGATATTCAGAATCTTTTTGTTGAAATTTGAGAAGAACATCAACTAAATCTTCATCATCAGCTTCTTCTTCACATTTGCCACCTTTTTTATTTTTATGATCGTCTATAATGCCTTGTACTATCTTATCCGACTTTAAATGCAGTTCTTCAAGCTTAGTCTTGTCTCTACTCATCATTTCAAGAAGTACTCTAATTGAAGGATACAAATCAGCAATACAATTTCCTCCTCCTATTTGCAATGCTTTTTCAAAAGATGATATAAAAACTTCGTAGTTACTATATTTTTTACCTATATTGTCAAATAAAGAGCATACAATTATTAAATAACAAATATGATAAAGTTATATATGTAATGAGATGTGAAATCTTGATAGAATTATCAAAGTAAAAAATTAATTATTATATTGACATAGTCTAAAATCTTACAATATTTTTTATGTATTAGTCTATTTAATATAAGATTTTTTTTAATATTCGTGTCTTAGGACACTCCTAACATATATAATATCCTTTTAAGAGTTAATATACCGACAGATTTATTTTATGATATTTCATTTAGTCTTTTGTTGGCCAAAACTCTTGGCAAGTAATAATTTCTTTTAATTGGTCCATTTTTAATAAAAATACTAATGTAATAAAATATAAAATATTAAAAAAATTATCACCACAAAAATTAACTATTACCATGAAGGAGTCTAGATATGATGATGATGATGATGATGATGATGATGATGATGATGATGATGATGATGATGATGATGATGATGATGATGATGATGATGATGATGATGATGATGATGATGATGATGATGATGATGATGATGATGATGATGATGATGATGATGATGATGATGATGATGATGATGATGATGATGATGATGATGATGATGATGATGATGATGATGATGATGATGATGATGATGATGATGATGATGATGATGATGATGATGATGATGATGATGATGATGATGATGATGATGATGATGATGATGATGATGATGATGATGATGATGATGATGATGATGATGAAACTCAGTTGCAGTCGATTTTACGTAAAGTTGATAATTGATAACTGTTAGATAATTTGACTAATTTGATTAAATTTTCATCTAACGGTTCTTATCTATCAACTTCATGTGAAGTCGACTGCACTTAAGTTTTCACCTGATAATAAATGTAAAATTAAAGTATTTGTGCTGTGTATAAATTTCTTTTTACCAAATGCTATTCTAGCCACTATTCCATAGGTCATTGATAAAATATTGTGAGAGAGGTTAAAAATGGACCCTTCACTTTGAGATATTGCTTTGACCAACTCTGAAACCTCTGCTTCCCTTATGTGTCTAAAAGATTGAACACGCTTTGCTGTTAATAACTCCGTGGTGCATATCTTTCTTACACGCCTCCAATACTCTCCATAGGGGCCAAAAGCAATGGCTGTTCGATTGTAATTCATGACTCTTGCAAAGAGAAGGTTTGGCCTATCACAAAAGTTGAGATCTTGAGTCTTCATAATCTCTTGTGCCATTTCAGGTGATGTAACTATGATGTGGGACACTTCTCCTAGTTTAAGATGCATTAAGGGTCCATATTTGGATGCTAAGTTTCTTAGGCATTCATGGGGCATTGATCCTACAAGGTTGTGCATGTTTCCTATTATGGGTAGTTTTCTTGGCCCTGGGGGCAAATTGGTAATATCCTTGGAAGAACTAAATTTCTTCATGGCTATTTTCAATAGCATAAAGAGAAAGAGGAAGGTGGTGAAGATTGAGATAAGGTTTTGAAGGTCCATGGTATGTGCTAGAATAATGTATAGATTGCGGAAGAAGAAATTAATAATTGGAGATATATATATAGACATTAGACACATGTATTCATAATCCTTTTCTTTACTAAAATAAAAATATAGATTTATTTAGAAGATAAAATATCTGTATTTTGAGATAATTTTTGTATTTTTTAATAAAACAAATAAATTTTGAACATAAATAAAAGCAAATATGCTTTTGATTTAATTTCTATTTTATCAATATTATGTCTCGTCAAACATTAAGAGTAATAATATTCTAGATCAATTCTTAAAAAAAAAATTAGTCAAATATTTTAATTTTTAAATTTGTATTTTGTTTGACAAATCAATTTACATATCATATTATTTATTTTATGGAAGAATTTATCTAAAAATTTAAAAATTATTATATTTTTTATTAAATAACAATAAAAATTAATTTATCTAATTTTAATTGAAATTTAATATGAAAATTAATTTATTTAATAAAATAAAATATTAAAAATTAATTTAATAATTAAAATTAAATTATCTTATTAAAATTTTTTAAAAGACTGATTTAAGATATGAATGATACTACATGATAAATAAATATTATTATTTTTTATCAGTATTTACTATTTAGTCAATAATAATAATGTACACCAATATTTATATACATTATACATACAAAAAATATATAATTTATATTATATTTATCAAATTTAAATTTTATACATATAAATTAATATAATTATATTCATATTTTTTTAAAATTTACACACATAAATTAATAAAATTTATTTATTAAAAATAATTTAATATTTATATACTAGTCAAATTATGATTAAAATACTAAAAATTACTTCCCCAATAACTTCTCTTTAAGATATTACTCTTAACCCACTATTATGAAAACCAAACAGTAATAACATATTTTTTATCTCAATATAAGCTAAGGTACAGAAAATAATATGTAGCGAAGCCTGAATCAGAGGAAGTGGACGGACACAAAAAAAAAATTCAGAGGAAATGGACAAATTAAAGATGATGATCACTACTGATTGATTTTTATATGAAAAAGATAACCATTGCTCACTGATTTTTCCATAGCAACAACAATCTGAGGTCCATATAAAATTTGGAGTTTTCGAATATATATATATATATATATATAGTGTTACTCATCACTCAGGTGTGCGATTAATAATGTGTGATGCAGCTTCAGCTATAAGAGTGATATTTTAGGTTCTTGTAAGTCAATGTTTATATCATTTAAGGCTTTTTTTTAACATATATAAATTAAAGAAAAATTAATATTATATGATTCACCTAGACGAAAATTAAATATTTATATCACAATAAAATTAGAGATCAAATAATTTTAAATTAAGTCCAATTGAATTATTTTTTGGCGGCCGTTACTAACCGTTGCAAGAATTTTGTATTTTTAAACCATGCATAGCGGTAGTTTCTCAAATTGCCGCCACTTGCTCCGAGAACCACCATCGCTTGCAATGTTTGTTGTAGTGTTTGTTGACTATATATTTCACATTACAATATTGTAATAACAATATGGGTTCATAAGTTATTAGAATTGAAATTTAATTAACTCCATTTCGAAACTAATTTATGAAATGAGAGATGTTTTATATCTATGAACTATTTATAAACTTTATTTTTAAGTTGTATAGAGCTTGTAATAGAAATAGACAAATGATAAAACAAAAAAAAAAAGTGAATAAAATATAATATATAAAATCACTCATTTAATTTTTTCTATAAATGGAAACTCAAATACAATTAATTTCATGTGAAGTTAATAGTTAAAAGTTGCTAAATGACAATTTAATCAAATTTATTAAATTATTTAATAATTTTTAACTATCAACTTCACATGAAATTAACTGTATTTGAATTTTTACCTAATTTATATTAATTGTTAAGGTTGATGATGAATAATGGGAATCAAGCAGAGATCATTTCTTCTTCTTATAGTGATCCCAAACAACTCACTCATATCAAGCTCTTCATTCTTGATTCCATTGGGAAGCTTCCAATCAAAATGATAAAGCAATTGAGCAAGTGGCAATTCCATGTTTGGTGTAGCAAATGCAATCCCGGGACACATTCTTCTTCCACCACCAAATGGAATATACTCAAAGTTTGTGCCTCTATTATCAATTGAATAATTATCAACAAACCTCTCAGGCTTAAATTCCATGGCATCAACCCAATACCTTGGATCTCTTCCAATTGCCCAAGCATTGATAATAATTCTAGAATTGGATGGGATTTGATACTCTTTGATTTGGCATGGTTCTTTGTTCTCTCTAGGAACTAACAATGGTACAGATGGATGTAACCTTAAGGTTTCTTTGATGATAGACTTAAGGTATGTCAATTGGTGCAATTCTGATTCATCCACATACCCTTTGCTACCATAAACTCTTCTAACTTCAGCTTGTGCAGCTTCCATCACTTTTGGTTTCTTTATCATTTCAGCCATTGCCCATTCCACAATTGCTGAAGATGTTTCTCCACCACCAGCAAACATATCCTGCAAATGGATTAATTATAATAAAGATTTTGCTAATTAAGGAATTAATAATCTTATTAATATATAGAAAAGAATTTATAAAAAATTAATTAATTAAATTTCGAATGCATTTAAATTATAATATTATATATATAAGTTTTATAAGAAAAGCACAAATCAATTCCAAATAAATGATAGTAATATATCAATAATTTCTGTTAATTTTTTATTAAAAAATGATATATGAACTAATTTGTATAATAATTTTAAATCCTAAATCTTAAGAGATGGATAATTTTTTATCATTAAAAGAAGGATTGTTTAATTTACAAATGGTGCGAGATACGGGATTATGTTTATTTTTAATTATACTAAAATTGTTAAATCGGTGGAATTGAGCTCTTGTAAGTTGTAAACTTGTAATAGTGTCAGTATTCTTGAGGTAGCATTTGTTTTGAGGTATTGAGATAGAAATTGGGAGATTGAGATTCAATATTATGTTTGTTAGTTCAGAGACTGATATTAAAATTTCTTTTTCTGTTTTCAAAATTTCAATATTTTAGTACCTTCAAAACGTAGGGACACAGGGGACTAAAATTTTTAAAGATGAAGATTGAAACTTTAATAATATTTTATACTCAAAATATTCTCATTTCAATTAATTAATTCTAATTTTACTCTTTGTGCAAATTAAATTAGAATTTTATTCTTGTTTCAATTTCTGTCTTCCGCTTTGCACCAAATAGAATACTCAGATTTATTTCAATCTCTGTCTCTTAATTTCAATCTTTTTATTTCTGTCTTTTCATCAAATGCTACCTGAATGTACTACTAGTATATAAGTATACAAGTTATTATGACAAGTGTTTAAAAAAAAAAATAAAAATAAAAAATATGTGTACACATTAAAAATCGGTTATCGCATATATTATTGTATTGTTTAATTTATTTTTGTGTATTTTTATTATTTTGTATATATGTAATGTTGAAAAAAATAAATATTTAATAATTAATTTTATTAAAAAATCAACTCGTTGATATTTCTCTTGTATCTCGTCAACGAAGCAACATGCCTAGCTACATAAAAATTTTAACAATATTATATCCACGTTAAAGTTAAAAATAAATACGAACCACAACTTTTCACAATTAAGTCTAACGTTTTATGCATATTTATCACTCTTATATATTGTAAAAATTTAAGAAATAAATTTTCTAAAAACGTGAGTTGTATGTTGAGGTTTACAAAACAATTAAAATAATAATAATTATCTATATATATTATTAGACTAACCTGGATGACTGCTTTGATATTATCATCAGTCAAAGGATATTCAGAATCTTTTTGTTGAAATTTGAGAAGAACATCAACTAGATCTTCATCATCAGCTTCTTCTTCACATTTGCCACCTTTTTTATTTTTATGATCATCTATGATGTCTTGTAATACCTTATCCGACTTTAAATGCAGTTCTTCAATCTTAGTCTTGTCTCTACTCATCATTTCAAGCACTACTCTAATTGAAGGATACAGATCAGCAATACAATTTCTTCCTCCTATTTGCAATGCTTCTTCAAAAGATGATATAAAAACATCATAGTAACTATATTTTTTACCTATATTGTCAAATAAAAAACATACAATTATTAAATAACAAATATGATAAAGTTATATGTAATAAGATGTGAAATCTTGATAGAATTATCACAGTAAAAATTAATTATTATATTGACATATAGTCTAAAATCTTACAATATTTTTTATGTGTTAGTCTTTAATATAAGATTTTTTTTTTAATATTCGTGTCTTATGAGACTCCTAACATATATATCCTTTTAAGAGTTAATATACCGACAGTTTTATTTTATGATATTTCATTTAGTCTTTTCTTGGCCAAGACTCTTCACAAATAATAATTTCTTTTACTTGGTCGAATTTTAATAAAAATACTAATGTAATAAAATATAAATTATTAAAAAATTATCACCACAAAAATTAACTATTACGATGAAAGAGTCTAAAATCAATCTTATAAATTTGTTTTTAATATTGGCTTTCCTAGGATTCTTTTTACCATGATATAATAATAATAATAATAATAATAATAATAATAATAATAATAATAAATGTAAAATTAAAGTATTTACGCTGTGTATAAATTTCTTTTTACCAAATACTATTCTAGCTGCTATTCCATAGGTCATTGATAAAATCTTGTGAGACAGATTAAAAATGGAGCCTTGACTTTGAGATATTGCTTTGACCAACTCTGAAACCTCTGCTTCTCTTATGCGCCTAAAAGATTGAACACGCTTTGCTGTTAATAACTCCATGGTGCATATCTTTCGTACATGCCTCCAATACTCTCCATAGGGGGCAAAAGCAATGTCCGTTCCATTGTAATTCATGACTCTGGCAAAGAGAAGGTTTGGCCTATCACAAAAGTTGAGATCTTGAGTCTTCAAAATCTCTTGTGCCATTTCAGGTGATGTAACTATGATGTGGGACACTTCTCCTAGTTTAAGATGCATTAAGGGTCCGTATTTGGAAGCTAAATTTCTTAGGCATTCATGGGGCATTGATCCTACAAGGTTGTGCATGTTTCCTATGATGGGTAGTTTTCTTGGCCCTGGGGGTAAATTGGTAATATCCTTGGAAGAACTAAATTTCTTAATGGCTGTTTTCAATAGCAAAAAGAGAAAGAGGATGGTGGTGAGGATAGAGATAAGGTTTGGAAGATCCATGATATGCATGGTAGAAGGTTGTATTTGCGTACCGTTATATAATAAACTAGAACGAGACTCGCGCGATGCGCGGAATAGTAAATTAATGATAATATATAATAAATATTAAAAATTGTTATATTTTGTAAAATTAAATTAAATGCGTAAACTAAAGTTAAATTTAAAAAGTATTTTATTTAAAATGATTTGTAGTACAAAAAATTTGAATATTAAAGTTGTATGTACAAAATAACAATTTTATTTGATAGTTTGATTTTTGCATTTGTTTTAGTTGATGAACTTAGTCTTTTTATAAGGTGCTCGTCCTCCTTTTTTTATTGGTTGTTGTTAGAGTTGTTACTTTCTTCTTTTTGTGTAGGTTCTTGTGAAGACGTATTTTTTATGAATTGTTGAGTTATATGTACTTTCTACTGTGTTGTTTGTTCCATCTTTGCAAGTATGTTCTTCTTCCGAATATGTGTCTTGAATTTGTATAATTTTCTTTCTCCTTAATCTCTTGATGGGTATGTGATCTTAGTCTAATGATATTAGTATTGACGAAATTAGTTCCTATAATCAATGAATAATTTAAATTTGAAATAAAAATGATGTCTAAACTAACTAAAATAAGTGATTTTTTTAGTATTACCTGTTTTATTTGTTGTAATGAGTGTTGAGATTCAGTGTTTTTTGTTGGAATAAATGTCTTAATAAGAGTGTATCGTTTAGAACTTTCTTTAAAATTAAAATAATTTACATTGACTTCAAATATAAGTGAGATTGCACAAAATTTTCAATTGGAGTGATGTTTCAATGTCATTACTTTTCTGGAGTGTCATTAGATTTGAAACAGTTGTACCAAAAAATTTTTTGCTTCGCCATCAAATAGTACAAAAGTAGTTGTACCACTTTGATCTGAAACCTTTAATTGAGTTTCGAACCTAAAATAAGTATTAAGTTAGTAACTAATAATTTGATAGATGAAACTCTAATTGAAGGATACAGATCAGCAATACAATTTCTTCCTCCTATTTGCAATGCTTCTTCAAAAGATGATATAAAAACATCATAGTAACTATATTTTTTACCTATATTGTCAAATAAAAAACATACAATTATTAAATAACAAATATGATAAAGTTATATGTAATAAGATGTGAAATCTTGATAGAATTATCACAGTAAAAATTAATTATTATATTGACATATAGTCTAAAATCTTACAATATTTTTTATGTGTTAGTCTTTAATATAAGATTTTTTTTTTAATATTCGTGTCTTATGAGACTCCTAACATATATAATATCCTTTTAAGAGTTAATATACCGACAGTTTTATTTTATGATATTTCATTTAGTCTTTTCTTGGCCAAGACTCTTCACAAATAATAATTTCTTTTACTTGGTCGAATTTTAATAAAAATACTAATGTAATAAAATATAAATTATTAAAAAATTATCACCACAAAAATTAACTATTACGATGAAAGAGTCTAAAATCAATCTTATAAATTTGTTTTTAATATTGGCTTTCCTAGGATTCTTTTTACCATGATATAATAATAATAATAATAATAATAATAATAATAATAATAATAATAATAATAATAATAAATGTAAAATTAAAGTATTTACGCTGTGTATAAATTTCTTTTTACCAAATACTATTCTAGCTGCTATTCCATAGGTCATTGATAAAATCTTGTGAGACAGATTAAAAATGGAGCCTTGACTTTGAGATATTGCTTTGACCAACTCTGAAACCTCTGCTTCTCTTATGCGCCTAAAAGATTGAACACGCTTTGCTGTTAATAACTCCATGGTGCATATCTTTCGTACATGCCTCCAATACTCTCCATAGGGGGCAAAAGCAATGTCCGTTCCATTGTAATTCATGACTCTGGCAAAGAGAAGGTTTGGCCTATCACAAAAGTTGAGATCTTGAGTCTTCAAAATCTCTTGTGCCATTTCAGGTGATGTAACTATGATGTGGGACACTTCTCCTAGTTTAAGATGCATTAAGGGTCCGTATTTGGAAGCTAAATTTCTTAGGCATTCATGGGGCATTGATCCTACAAGGTTGTGCATGTTTCCTATTATGGGTAGTTTTCTTGGCCCTGGGGGTAAATTGGTAATATCCTTGGAAGAACTAAATTTCTTAATGGCTGTTTTCAATAGCAAAAAGAGAAAGAGGATGGTGGTGAGGATAGAGATAAGGTTTGGAAGATCCATGATATGCATGGTAGAAGGTTGTATTTGCGTACCGTTATATAATAAACTAGAACGAGACTCGCGCGATGCGCGGAATAGTAAATTAATGATAATATATAATAAATATTAAAAATTGTTATATTTTGTAAAATTAAATTAAATGCGTAAACTAAAGTTAAATTTAAAAAGTATTTTATTTAAAATGATTTGTAGTACAAAAAATTTGAATATTAAAGTTGTATGTACAAAATAACAATTTTATTTGATAGTTTGATTTTTGCATTTGTTTTAGTTTATGAACTTAGTCTTTTTATAAGGTGCTCGTCCTCCTTTTTTTATTGGTTGTTGTTAGAGTTGTTACTTTCTTCTTTTTGTGTAGGTTCTTGTGAAGACGTA